>NW_004955486.1:7994921-8028833 GCF_000276665.1 Chinchilla lanigera | reverse complement strand
CCTAGGCCCCGCCCGCCACGCCTCCGGCCACGCCCACAGCCCATCCCGCGCGCCCGGACCCCCGCCCCGCGCGCAGCCCCCTCGGCTCCCTGCTCGTCTTGGGCTGAAAGCCCAGGTCTGGTCCGAGCGCCGGAGGGCTGTGGCTTGACTCCCCGCAAAGAGAGCACTGCGCGGACCCCAGCGCCAGCCCCGCTTCCTCCCTTACCGGCCTCGTCGGCTCGTTCCCCACCCCCGCGTGGGCCCCCCTCCGCCTCGCCGACAGCCTCGGCCGCCCTGCGCACCTCCGGCACCCCGCCCCCACCCCCGCCCGGTTCCGAGCACTGTGATCCCCAGCCTCCTGCTGGGCTCTTCGCTTCTGCGCAGAGCCCTCTGGACAGTGGCCTGGCAGCGGATCGGGGTCCTTCGGGGGCTCGGTGACGTCTGCTCTCCTTTCCACCTGCCGTGTCCAAGGCTGGGCGTGGGGTGCTGGCAAGGACACCCCGTCTCTGGGGGCGGCTCTGCTTGCGGAGCAGTTGGGGTACGGTCTGGGTGGCGGCCCGGGCATCGTGCGAGGCTGGGCCTGGACCTCCCTTTTTCCTCCAGCATCCCCTGCAGCCTCTGCGGTCTGGGGAGACTCCAGAGCCCTCCTCTCACAGCGGATCACCAGGGTGCCCCCACAAACCTGAGCTCCCCTCCAGGCCTGGAGAGCCGCGGTCACCTAACGGGGGTCCCTGTCGGGCCAGCCTTGGAGACCACAGAGGAAGCGCAAGCAGCGGCCCGTGGTCCGGCCTGTGGACTGTGCCTCTGGGAATTCAACGCGGGGCCTGGCTCCTGGGACCTGCGCCAGCCCTGCGCTCCCTGCCATAAATCAGTCATGAAGGGAGGGGGTCCCGCGCTCCAGAACCCAAATACCATCGCAGCCTGCTCACGGAGTCTCCGCAGCACGGTGGTCCCCAGGTCCCGAGGGTGTGGGCACCGGGCCTGGAGGTCTCCCTGCACCTGGGAGCTTGCAGTAGGCAGCGCTTTCCCCCTAGGCCCAGCCGGCTAGAAGGGTGGGAAGAGCAGGTCAACCCGGGGAGAAAGCCTGTCCCCCTGGGAACTACACCTCCAGGAATTCCCCAGCCCCTGGTGGTGGTGGTGGGGCAGCTGTGCAGGTGGAGGAGGGGTGCTGGGGGGAGGATCCCTACTGTGGCGCTGAGACAGATGAAATTCTGGGCTGTCTGGAAGTCATGTGAAAAGAATTCGCCAATTTTGCAAACGTGCATGACCTGGTGTGTGCATTTGTTTCTTTATCTTAGGGCATATTTACTTCCTAGCTCGTGTGCTAATCTCTGTTTTATTTCTTTTTTATACGCTGCCTCATTAGAGGTGCATGTTTGCCATAGGCCTGCATCCATTTCTAGGCCCCCTCCTGGCTCCAGGCTGGGAAGGTCCCAGGGGACCTCAGGGACCCGACAGGCCTGGTTCCTACCAGGGCTTGCGTCCTAGGCAGATGTCCGCGGGAGGAGGAGAGGAGCTTCCTGCTGGAAGTCCCTGGGGTTAGGACCCCTCCTGGGACATCTGTGGCCTTCTGCCGCCTGCCCTTGCAGGTGGTGGTGTCCACTGTCCGTTCTCTGGAGCAGCTGGGGACAGGTGAGCCCTCTGCCTAGGGCTTGCTTCTCAAGTCCCTCAGAGACTATAGGCCCCAGAGCTGCTGTCCTCCCGGATCTCACCTCCAGCCTGGCACCCGAGGGCACGGGCAACGGTCAAGCACCCAACCACCTGAACACGAAGTTGTGCCCTCCGGCACAGGGGAGCCTATCATTACAGACAGCTAAGCTAGGTACAAATGTTACAGGCAGTCAGACAGGACCGGGCCCTCAAGGGAAAGGGCAGAGGCTGAGGACACACTACACCTGTGGCCAGCCAGAGGCACATCTGTGGGAGGCCAGGCCTCAAGATACAGACAAAGGGACCAGGCCAAATGCCTCCTGGCAATGAACAATGGCTGGGAAACTGCTCACCTGGTAGACATCACCCAGTGGGTGGCTGGAACCCTCTAGTGTGTCTCTGCTTAAAAAGGCCCACATTCTTTCCAGGCACACTTGCCTTGTGACCTGCTTCCCCTTTGGATCAGTATCACCTAGGCAGCTAAACTCGTAACATTATCGGTTGATCCTAGTTTTGTCCCTCACTGTACCCATGATTTTGCTCTGTAAAACTTCCTCTGTAAAATGGGGTCTACAGCAGTCCACCTTTTGGGTCCCCTTCAGTCTGTCTCTCTTTTTGTCTCTCTCTCAATAAATATTTCCTACTCATATCCCCGTTGTTCCTTAGAACCCATTCTTTGGTTTTGGGGAACAAACTCACCGATCTGACACTGAGCAGGTTGGGAGTGCCCCTGTATCACTATGACAACAGACCAAAGAGGATGCTGGGAATTGATGCTTTTCAAAGAAATCAGACTGTACCTGTGTGTTCAACACACCTCTCCCTCCTTACAGAGCTGGAGATGGAACCCAGGGCCTCGCGCATGCTAGGCAAGTGCTCCGCACTGAGCTACACTCCCAGTCTTGTTTTAGACAGGGTCTCTCTTAGTTGCTCAGGCTGCACTCAAACATATTTGTGATCTTCCTGCCTCAGCCTCCTGAGTAGCTGGGATCACAGGTATGCGGCCCAACACCTGGGTTTCCTGCATTTTTATGCACAGACTTAAATCACAACGAAAGAGTTTACTCTCTAGTAATCAAGCCAAATAAAATGCAATGTTTTCCAAGAATTGTCCACCTCGGTCTGTGTTCCTAATGAGTGACTGTTGGGACATAATCACTGCAAAGGTTCCCCACTGCACATGGAAACTGCCCTTCTCACTCACTCCCCAATGGGCTCAAGGGTCACCCCGTACCAACCCAGGGACACAGGGCAGCTCACGGAGAAGGACCCCAGGACCCGAAGCAAGGCGCACCCGCCACTTCCGGGCTCGGTGAATTTTGGGACCTCTTTACCCAGTTCCTTCCAAATTGCACTGCATTGGCTTTAATCCCAGCGAAGACAGGCTTGGGGAGGTACACGGAGGGTCACAAGAAGGAAGGTGTGTGACTGCCCCCTCGTGGGCAACGGTGGTATTGAGCTGCCCCGGGCAGCCCAGCTTGGGTCTGGATTCCGGCCCAAATATCCATCCCGAAGGCGTAAGTGCAACTGGGGCCGAGCGTCTGGCTCCACCTTAGGATTTGCTCGAGAGCAACAGGGCTTGGTCACCACAGTCCTGAGCGGTCACGGGCGTCTGACCCCGAGTGCCCAAACACCCAGGCCTGGAAGGGGTCCCGAGCTCCCCTCCCAGTCCGGGCCTCTGCCTTCCTCTTCCGTATCCACCAATCACCGCACCGCCGGACCTGGCTGGGCGCTTGAGAGCCCCCGGCGGCCCAGGGTCAATTCTGGGTCTGGGCTGGGTTTGGAGGAACCCCTCCCGGGGCATGAGGTGTGGCCACGGCCATGTTTACACCTGGCAGAAATCACTGTAGCCTTTGGGACTTTTAAAAGACACTACTTTGTAATGTTTGTGCCTCGTTCTCTGCTGGAAATAATAAAAATAGTCTTTGGCCAGAGGAAAAATAACATGCCGAGGAAGAAGGATCAAACCACACTGCTTGGCTGATAATTCCCCGTGCTGATTTCCAAAGCAAACCCTACCCCTCCGTGCCGGGGCGCTGCGGGGGCCACCGATGTCCGCAGCCTGACCGTGGGGGTGGGGACCCTCGGGGAGTTGAAAGAGAGAATCCCCCAGGGAGAAACTCAAAACATCCTTTACAGCTGCCGGAACTATCATCTCAGCCAACCCAAGGAAATAGCCTGGCTTTTGTCTGAAATTCCACAAACACATCTCCGAACAGATGGGCGGAAACTGGCCATGGTTGGCGTGCACGCTGTGATCTCCCCACTCGGAAGGCTGAGGCATGAGGATCACCACATAGTGAGTTCAAGGGCAGCCTAAGCGACAGACAGCCCCTGTCTCATAAAACAAAAACAAAAACAGATGACTTGATTCATATCAAAGGCATCTTCAGGGCTCCATATCCAGGTGCCCCCGGCAGCTTCAAGGCCCGTGTAAATGACCGCCCTGTAACTCATTTCTGCTGGTGACACCTGTAAAATCTGGCATCACTTTGGTGATAACCGGACTCAGAACGATTGCTAAAGAGCTGAGCCTGCGCCCAACCCTGCCCCAGACCCACACCAGGCCAGCGCCACCCCCAGGTCTCGGAGTCCCACGTTCATTTCTGCCCCTCTGCCTGCTGCAGGAGAGCAGGACAGGACCTGCTTTGCTGACCCCACGCAGGCCCTGGACGAGGCCGCAGCCGGAGGAAGGCGAGGAGCTCCCCGTACGAGGAGGGGATGAGGGCCCTCCATGTGGCCAGTGCCTGACCCGGACCAGCCCCCCATCCTTGGGTTTTGGGGCTCTTGTTCAGGAGTTGGGCTCTAGCTGGTTTGCACCCCTGTGAATGCTCATTCGGTGTCTACAGCAGGCTGTGCGCTGCCCCTCCCTCACCAGGGGAGCAGCAAGGGACATGGAGGGGAGGCCACGGGGAGGCTGCTGCGGGTCCTCTGAGGGTCTCCGCCAGGGGCGCCGGGAGGGGATGCAGCCCCTGCCCACCGGCCCAACTTGCTGTGTGGGACACTGTGCTCCCTTCTTGGGGATCCAGGTGGCATGCACCCCCCCCCACCCGCAGACCTCAGCACAGTCCCTGCGAGGTCCTTTCGCTATCGCCTGGTCCCCATAAATGGGTGTGATGGCACACGCCTGTAATCCCAGCACTTGGGAGGCTGAGGCAGGAGGATCACCATGAGCTCAAGTCTAGCCTGGTCTACATGAGTTCAAGGCCAACCTGAAGTACACAGTGAGACCCTGTCTCAAAATCAAAACTAAACTAAACTTCTGGCCCCCAGACCTGATGTGTTCCACCTTGTTCCTTTCAGCCCATTAGAGCCCACCCTCAAGGCCAGGCCTCTCCAGGTGTCCACCCTGGGCACGTAGCTCCCAGCAGGCAGGGGCGGAGCCTCGTGCTCTGCCAGGTGCAGAGGTGCTGAAAATTCCCACAAAAGCCACGCCTCAAGGACCGTCCCGAGCCGGTGCCCAGGCTGTAGGGAAGATGCCCTGCCCACCCTGAGCCGTGGTGCCCAGGAAGTGGGTCTCTGTCCTGTAGCCCCTGCTTCCTCTGGCCACCAGAGTCAGTGCTTAAGGGAGGAGACCCCGGCAACTGGGAGGGCCGCTTGGGCCCCATGAGCGCCAGACAGGTCTCAAAGATGCGGCTCAGGCTGAGGGGCCACTCAATGGTAGGGTGTTTGCCCACCTAGGAGGAGGCCCTGAGTTCCACCCCAGCAGGGCAAAAAAAGAAAAAAGAAAAACAAAATCCTCTGTTCCCACTTCTGCCCTCAACCTGGGTCTCCTCAACTCAAAGGGACTTGAGCGTGGGTAGTGCTGCCACCTGCCGGCCAATTGTGGAACAGCTTCTTTTTTAAAAAAAAAACATAAACTGACCCAAACGGAGCTCACCAGCCAGAGACGCTACCTTCCCCTGCGCACAGAGACGTGTATGTGAGTACACATATCTGTGCTGAAAGGCGCTGTCACTGGAGCTTTTCTCTGCTTGCTCAGGCGAGACCCACCTGTTACCTGCTGAGCTGTGTCCTCACCCCAAATATATGCTTGAGTCCGAATGACGCCTACAACCTGTGACCTTGCCCTTACATACGTGTGGGTGATCACATTAAAAGGGTGGGCACTGATCTCACAGGACTGCTGTTCTTATAAAAGAGGGACAGGAGGGAGAAGGCAGGTGGCCCTGGGACCCAGAGGCGGGGCCTGGGTGTGTCAGCCACAGACCTGGATGGCCGGCTGGGGATGGCCAGCAACCGCAGAGCCAGAACAGCAAGGGAAGCATGTCCCCAGGGGCCTCAGCGCCGGCGTCCCGCTCACACCCTGGCCGTGCACTTCTGGGCACCCGGCCTGCGAGAGCTCCGTCTCTGTCGTTCCACACAAACTGCCTCCTGGTGGGTTTGTTTCGGCCACCCTGACACTCATACAGCGCAGAGGTGCTCGCTCGTGTCTGCTGCACACTCCGCCATCCGGTCCCACTGGTCCAGGCCTCCCCTTGTCCAGATCTGTGTGTGCCACCCCATCGGGTCCCAAGACCCAACCTCGGTGTCCGCTGCCGCCCAGATTTCCCTGCCCGCTCCCTGGACAGCTCCGGCTCTGGCTGAGCCATGCACCGCAGCCCCTGCACCGCTCCTCTGACGCGGATCTTCTCCCCCTGGGCTGGGCCCTGTGTCTGCACCAAGCTGGCCCGTCATCCGCACAGCTGCCGGCCACGGCTCCACAAACACTCCAGGACCTGGGCTGGCTTATCCTTGTCTCTGCCACGGCGAGCCCAAGCCCCTCCCAGCCTCGCCCATCCTGGCACTGGTCTAAAGATGCCCCTGCCTGTGTGGGCGCCCCAGCTGCCAAACTCTGACGCTGGCAGTGCCCATGCCTGTCCCCACCCAGCTCCCCGCCCCTGCCACCCCCGTACCAGCCATCTGTACTGGTCGCTGGCTCCTTCTCCACCTGCCTGAAGCACACAGGCGTCCCTGGAGCTCTCCTCTCCTCCCACCTCCTGCCACACTCCCTGTCTGCACCAGCCTTGCCTTCTTCACGGATCCCCTGCGCAGTGGACGGCCCTCCCACCCCACACTCAGGGTCCCGGGTCTCCTGTCCTCCCACATCTCCACTCAGTGATATTCACTCTCCAGATGCTGTTATGGTTTGTATCTAGATGTCCCCGCAAAGCCTCTTGAGGTCATGGGGCAGGCTTCCAGAGTTTGTGGTTGATTTGTGGTCCAAAGCGGGGATTATGGGTGTGAGAGCTGCGCCCACCCAGGGATGAGAAGCCTGCACACAGAGCATAAGGGAAGGAAAGAGGTTTGTTCTCTCTCTTCCCCTTTTTGGCTCTTGTTAATCTTGCTGTCTTCTGCTGCTGTGACCTGCTCCTCTGCCCTCCACCCTGCCCTGGAGCCAGCCGAGTATGGACTGAAACCTCTATGAACTGTGAGCTAAATAAACCTTTCCCTCTTTAATTTTGGGTGTCTGGTATATTTTACCTCATCAGTGAGCGAAAAGTAACCAAGACAGATGCTGAGGTGTCCAAGTGTGTCTGGACTTGGCAGAGTGGGGGCCCTGGTTGGGGCGTCCCTAGCCCATGACCTGGTAGGCCTCAGACACCCTGAGCAGGGGTGAGGACGGGGAGCAGGACAGGAGGAACGTGGCAAAGTCAGCCCGGTGCTATGGCGAGCTGAGCTGCTGCTGCAGGCTCGGCCAGGCTGGCTGCCCGTCCCGCCACCTGGACTCTAGGACTGGGCTTCCTCACCCAAACACCGCCAAGGCCCCAGAACACGCTCGCTGCTCTCCTTCACTCCATAACCCCTCCCCACTGCCTTCCGCGCTCACCCCCGCGCCTGCCCTTGGGGGGCTCCTAAGGGAGGCTCACACTCCTCCTCCTCGCCCGCTTGAGAGCAGACAGGAAGTGCGATGTATGTCGCTGACACCAGAACTGGTCAACGCATGTGATGGGTGAGGCTGGGGCTCCCTCCCTTCCCCATCCACCCTGCCAGGGCCTCAGAGGGGGCTGGAGCACAGGTCCAGGTGGCAATCCTAGCTCAGTCTTCTGGGCTGTCTTTGATTTAGAAAAGAAAGGGCGTGGGGGGTGGGGAGCAGACAGAGTCTGCAGTGGCCCTGGCACACAGCAGGGCTCCACTGCCTGTGTAAGTAACCGCGGGCTCCGCGAGCCTCGGACAGGGCCAGGCAGGTGCCTGGCATGACCCAGGAGACCCATGAGCCACAGGCTCTCGGCTCACCATCTCCATATGCGTGCAAGCTGAGGTCTTCGAGTGGCACAGAGAGCTGATGTGGCCAAGTTCAGTGGAGGAGCCAGGAGGCCAGCCCCAGCTCTGCACCCCCGGCTGCCATCGTGGGAGCCCTGATCCTGCTCCAATGTGCTCTAAACTGAAGGGAGCACAGGAGAGGGGCTCTGGCTGCCCCTTAGGAGGCCTCAATTGAGGACACACAGTAGAGCCTGGGCCTGGGGCTCTAGCTGCCGAAGAAGAGCAGGGCAGGGCCCAAAGTTGGGGTGACACAGGGCCTTGGTCTGGAACACAGCAGCAGCAGCTAGCTGTCCCTAGCCTTGTCTCAACAAGGGCAGTAGTGCTGGAAGCGCATTCTTATGTATGTCTGCATGATTTAAAATCTTAGGTTTTGAGCAGGGCGTGTTGGTGCACACCTGTAGTCTCAGCACTTGGGAGGCTGAGGCAGGACGATAGCCATGAGGCCAGGCTGGCCAGCCTGGGCTACATACTAAGTTTAAGGCCAGCCTGAAATACATTCAAGACCCTGTCTCAAAAAAAAAAAAAGAACCCTCAAAATCTCAGGTTTACCAAGAAGCAAACTAGAACTGCAGGGCATAACACCAATTTTGTCATAAAGGTGCCTTATTGTGGGTGTATAATAGCCATGTCTATTCCATAGAATACTTCTATTGATGAATTTTATTATATTAAACAATGAGTACTTAACAGGAAAAAAAAAAACTAAAGTACTGAATTTTTAATATTTATTGAGTGTTTATAAAGAGCATCAAAATTTTCAACATCAACTGTTTTCTAGTGTACAAAGTCTAAAAAAAAATAAATTCCTGTATGAACTACAATGAAAATACCAGCAGAAATCTATTAAAAATCTTTACTTCAATTATCACACCTAAGGCAATCTTCACACATGACAACAGTGCATTTTACACACACACACACACACACACACACACACACATGACTTACATGGACAGCACAAGTGTTTTGCTTTCCTGGCCTTTTTCTAGGACAAACTTGACGTCCCAGTGGTCTTGTTGTTTTGTCAAGAGGGTCGTATACAGTGTGTATTTAACAGGAACACAAAATATCAATAAAATAAAGTATTAAATTCTTCATATGTATTGTATATTTAGAATAAACATCAACATTTTCACATCAGCTGTGTACTTGCTTATAAAACATTAGAATTAAATTCATATATGAATTACAATGGAAATATCCATAGGACTCTTCCCATGAAAATAAGCTTTGCTTCAACTGTCACACCCCAGGCAGTCTTCACACGTGACAACTGCATGTTCCATGCACACGTCTCACTTACACTGACAGCTCCTGCGCCTAGCTTTCCCTTCCCGTGCAACAGGCCATTCTTGTCATTCTCTGTCTTCCTGCTGTGTCAGGAGCTTCCTACTGTATTGTACAATGTGTACTTAGGAGGGAAATAAGATTAATAAAGTAAAAGATCAAATGTGTAATGAGTGCTTAGAATAGACATTAACATTTTCACATCAGCTGGTTACTTGCTTACAAAACCCAAAAGATAAAACAACAGAAATAAAAACCTACTATGTAAACACAAACAGAAGTCTACCACAGAAATAAACTTTGCTTCAACTGTCACACCAAGGCAGTCTTCACACATGAGAACTGCATGTTCCGTGTACAACTACCACTTACACAGTAACAGTATGTTTTGTTTTTCTGCCCTTTCTTGTAGGGCTCAGTTGACATCTCTTGGTTTTCCTGTTGTCACAGTGGGTCTTTGTGATGCTGCACCCGCCTGGTCGCCTGTCAGCTCACCAGTGTGCCCCGTAACCTTTTTGCATAGTTCTCTGGGCAGAAACATTGTGTTTTTCCTCTGCTGTAAATGATCTCTTATGGCCCCAGTCCCAGTCCTCTTAAGAAAGTTTCTCCACATATTTTGCACTTGTTATTTCCTTTCTAAACTATCAAACTATGCCACACACGTTTAGGATCGAGTAAAACACAACCAGTGGCCAATGCTTTGTGCTGTGAGTGACATCATAGTTGCTGCCAACTTATCACCAGCATCTCCTCCTCCTTTGCTGTAGAAAGTTTCCTCCTCAGGCTTCCGTCTTGTGGAGCTTTTCCTACCGATATTTCCATCGTGGCACAATGTTGACAGCAGCAGGCCCAATTTGCTTCTCTTTGCCATAAACAAGGCCAATGTTACATCTTTCTGAAATTCAAAGGTTGTACTATACGATTCTCTGTTTTGAAGTTGTACCATTTCATCTGGAATTTCTGCTTAATTCCTGTGTACAGCTCCTGAGCTGGTCAACTTGCGCTCTGTTAGCAAATGTAACATCAGCTGGAAGCTGGTAAACCAGTTGTCAAATGTCTCACTCCAATCAGTTTGGGAGAGGGGAGTGACACGTCTGCTCACAACATCCCTTCGTTTATTACTCTACAAAGAAGGACCTGGTGACTGGGTTCCGGGATAAATTTCTAAATTGACAGCATTCAGTCTTTGCCTCTAAGAGGGCATAAAATTTTATGCCATATTTTGAAGATTTGGGGGGAATATATTGCCTGAAGCTACAGTGACTATGAAATGCTACAAAATGTTCATCAACAGCCATGTATTCAGACGGAGTGTAAACTGCTTGATAATTGCCCAGAAATCTCTCAAACCATGAGTGGATAGCAACTAGATTATCAGTTCTTTTTCTTTCTTTGTGGGTGTTTTTGTCAGCAAACCTTGGGCAATTCTGAAGGCAACCAAATCTCCCCATTGTCACTGTTATTCTACAAACCCCAAGCCCACACCCACTGCTTTCCGTAAGTCTTTCACATTCCTGCAAATGCCATTAAAAAGCCCTGCTAAGTACAGCAGACCCATGAATGCTTTCAGTTCAGCTCGTGAGGTGTCATAATAAATACATTTTTGAGAACGGCTATTGGTGCACACAGAACTTTTCAGCATTTGTGTATTTTGTAACATCATGTAGCATTTCATCTGCTACAATTTCCAACACTGAATGGCACTGCTGGCATGCTGTCCAATACCTTTCACTGTATTTTCACACCCAGTTCTAACATTGGATTGTATCACTTGGCTGAGTGGTCATTTCACAACATTTCACCTACTCAAATACGTACTCACAGTGCTGTTTTCTTCCTCATCTGAGTCAAGGAGGTCTGCATTCCTTGTGTCGTAATTGGTCAATTCTTGCCCCATGTCCCTGTTCCAGGAACTCCGGCTCACTTGGCCAAGGTCAAAGCCATTATCATTATCAGCACCCATGCACGAATGATCTGATGATCCACTTTCAACCCCCAAAACTTGCAAATCTGATTTTGCATGTAACACTGTACTGAACTGGGCTACCTCCCCCAGAAAAATCAAAAGAAAACTTAAAAAAAATCCTAAATACACAGAAATTTAGCAATGAGCATTTCACAGGTAAAACTCCTGTTGCTGCTCTGGATTTCCTGTACACACCTTGCCATTCGCCTGCCAAGTGGGTGAATGCACAGATGGGTTTTTGTTTTCCCATGGAGCAGCTACGGTGACTCACACCCACATTCCATTCACGGTACAGCGTATGTTTACAGTGATCGCTCACCTGTTGCCCCCCACAATAGGTGAAAATCCACAAAGTAGCAGTGCTATATTTATGTTGTTATTTATATATATTTTAAGGCTTTATAAACCCTTCCCACACTCCTACAAACCTTTCCCAGTCCCTTATTAACCTCTCCTACACTCTTATAAACCCTTCATATGCTTTAAACACTTTCTGCGCTATTAAACCTAGGTGATTTTAACAACATGTAAACTTCTATATGGGTACTCGAGATGAAATAGACAAGGAGAGATGCTGAACGTATGGGCACAGTGCGGGAGAGCAAACAGACTGATGCTACGGTCACTGAACCAATCAGCACCCAGGATACAGAACACACTGCTGTGGTTGGTTGCCTTCCATTCCATCAGCCAACCGCGTGCTGTGTACAATCTCACGTTGGCAAACTTACACAAGAGGTAGTGGTGTACTGCATTTCCATTGTGGGCAGTATGGTATTCATCCGCTGATGAAATACATACTGTACTTTATTTCAATTTAATATTGTCTTAAAATGTTTCAATTAATATTTTTTATATTGTTTAAAATTCTTAGGCAAAAATAATTAAAATATAAATATTATATAAATACCTATATACCACAAAATCCCACAATACAGCAAAAATTCTGTGACACAGAGTTACATTTTTTAAAAAAACCCACTATACAGTGAAGCTGCAATAAGTGAACTGAGATATAGTGAGGGAAAACTGAATAAAACAGAAGAGTGGTGTGGGTGTATTTTACCCTCTGTAATGCTCAGGTAAACATATGCAAAACTTGTTAGATGGATCATTATGTGGGTCAAAAACCCCAGTTTGACACTTCTGCACACATGTGCACACCTTGCCGTTCATCACACCAAGTGGATAAACATGAAGATTGCTTCCTGTATTCCTCAGGTGCAGCTACGAGATGCACATATGGCTACTACCACATTATGCCAAAGTACAAATTTATAGTAGAAAAACACGGGGTGGGTCCTTGTGACCCAGTGCTGTATCCTTTGGGTTTTAAGGCTCTGTCAGTGTCTCCAGTTTCTGTCAGCACTGATGTCCAAGGCAAGTAGTGAGTGGCTGTCGAGGAGCTCTTCTGCGGTTCTCCATACGGCACAGCTCTGGGAGGTGCAAGGTGCAGGTCTGGCCGCCCCGTGTTCTCCACAGACCTCAAGGAGCTCTGCTCACCGGCACTGCTACAGGTCCACAGGCACTAGCAGGGACTCTGACTCTCCCACCCTGCATCTCCCAGTGTGCAGCTGCGTGTTTACAACGCTGGGCTGCTGTGAAGTGTAAAACTCTGGACATGGTTATGTAATTGAGTGGGCAGGGCGTCCTCAAGGAGCTGTTTCCAGGTTCTTGGCGTCCCAAAGAATTGAGCAGGACACTCAGAAAGAGTAATGAGGGCAAGAGTCATAAAAAGAAGCAACAAGAGTAAGTGAAAGGCGAGAAGGTGCACTCCACAGGGCGGGAGCCACTGGGGAGAAGAGCTCGTGGCCCAGCAGGGACGGCACTGGGTCACTTAAGGCCCTGGGATTACGGGAGGGCCTGTAGCTGCAGGTGGACAGGAGCTGCAGCCCAGCTGGTGCCTGATTCCACCCACCCCTGGAGGGGCAGGTTTTGACCACACAACACTTTCAGAGGAAGTGCCACGGCATCCAAAGCCTGGGGGTGGGCATTGAGGGTGGTAATGTGAGGCCGGACGCAGGCCCTGGTCCTGTACTTTTAGGGTTACACCTGCCTGGGGCTTTGGGGGACAGAGTGACCATTACCTGTTGGTTTTCTGATACTCGGGCATAGCCACGCTTGCTCTGTCTGCTTTCTTGATTCCTGTCCCATGGCTGCCTGTCACTGACTTGTCCTTGCTCTATCCTCCACCTTGGTTATAAACCCCAAAGTGCCAAACACAAGGACACGAACCGTTCCGATAAATCGGGTGTGCTGCCACGGAGCAGGAGGACCCTGTGCGCAGTGGGTTAGATGACAGAGGACGTAATCCAGCGCACCCTGGCGAAGTGTCTCCTGGGTGCTGAGCTCTGGGTGGGGGTTGGAGGCAAGAAGGTTTTCAGGGTGCAGGAACAAAGAGCGTAAGACAGGGCAGCAGAAGTCACCAGCGACCAGCTGGGTGAGGACAGTTGGCAGTCACTGACATGCTACCCTTGGCTGTAAACACTGGGCTATGCCAGGTGGTGCTGGGGTATCACGGTGCCTGAGGGCTGAGCCTTTGGGCTGAAGCCCACAGGGAGGGCGGAGCCAGGTCAGGGTGGCCCCTGAGAAGAGGGCTTCCCTGGGAGGGATGGAGAGTGCTCTAGTGCTTCCCCAGGGACGAGAGCAGGGCTGGGGGCCGGCCCTGGGAGGATGACCCTCGCAGGTGGCCAGCCCCAAGCCTCCGTGTCCCCTCCTGCCTGCTGCTAAGGTGGCCGGGAGGCCCTCAAGGACTTGTATCTGTCACGGTGCTGGGCCCAAAGTGACCATCCAAGCTCCAAACCAGCCCGCGGCTCCGCTGTGAATTCCCCTTGACCCTCTGCGAGGCAGAGCTGCACTCCTCGCCACCCTCGAGACTCGGACGCACACTCGAGTGTGCACCCCTGCACACCGACACGCGCCATTCCCGGCTTTAGAAGGCGGGAGGGGCACTGTGAAATTGAGCCCGCTAAGACCCTGTTATGGTTTGAGTCTAAATGTCCCCCAAGCCCATGCAGTCATAGGGGGGTCTTCTTCAGAGGTGGCTGGACCTAGACCGTCTGATTCATTCGTGGTGCAGAGCTAGGAGAAAGGGTGCTAGCACTAAGGCTGGGTGATTACTAAACCAGTCCAAGGGCTGGACGGGCACTGCCCTAACTCCGGCAGCCCGGACACAATGTAAGAGACAGAAAGAGGCTTGTCTTGCCCCCTTGCTTGTTTTGCTACGTTCTGCCGCCTTGGATTTTTTCCTCTGCCACCCTGACTTGGAGCCTGCGACTATGGACTGAAACCACTCTCTACCAGCTGTGAGCTAAGTAAACCTTTCCTCCCTTCACTTGTGGGTGTCGGATATTTTGTCTCGGCAGTGACAACAGTAACTAAGACAACACCCACCTGCAGAGCGGTGGCTGCTTCTCTGGCGTCCTTGCTCCCTGGGGTCTCAGTCCAGGCACGCAGTGACCTTTCCCATTCCCTTGCTGCTCCGAATCTCCCTGGCAACGACTCGACCCCGCCCCCTTTCTAAACACGTAAACAGGAAGTGGGCTGCTCAGAGAGCGCTTCCGTCAGGGCGAAGGGGCGGGAGCGATTGTGAAAGGCAGCGGACAGAACCAATCATAGATGACGGTCGGGAAATAGCCAATCCTGAGGGGCGATGGACAGGCGGGAGGGTTCCTGGGGGGCGGGACGGGAGGGGCTCATCCAATCGCGGCGGGTCACAGGAGGGCGGGGCCGGGCAGAGAGCAAGGGGCTGCGGCGCGACGGCGGCTGCGTCCGGGTCGGTCCGGGCCTGGTTCGGCGATGCTGCAGCTGCGGGACTCGGTGGACTCGGCGGGCACGAGCCCTACGGCGCTGCTGGCGGCCGGCGAGGAGGTGGCGGTGTGCGGCGCGGCCGGCGGCCGGGCAGGAGGAGGGGCGGGCACGCCGCTGCGCCAGACGCTGTGGCCGCTCAGCGTCCACGACCCCACGCGCCGCGCCCGCGTCAAAGAGTACTTCGTGTTCCGGGTGAGGATCGGGCCGAATTGGACGCACAGGGCCGGGCGGGCCGGGGCGGGGTGGAGAGGGCATGGGACTGGCCGGGACTGGGGGCCCGCGAGAGTGACCTCAGCCCCGGCCACCCCCAGCCCGGCACCATCGAGCAGGCGGTGGAGGAGATCCGCGCGGTGGTGCGGCCCGTGGAGGACGGCGAGATCCAGGGGGTGTGGCTGCTGACCGAGTAAGCCTGCCGTCCGGGGACTCCGAGGGGCACACCCCGGGCGGCCGCTTATCCTTCCTGAGGGCGGGTCCGAGGTGCCGCGCGGTAGCCTGCAGTGAGTGTCCGCCCTCGCAGGGTGGACCACTGGAACAACGAGAAGGAGCGGCTGGTGTTGGTGACCGACCAGTCCCTGCTCATCTGCAAATACGACTTCATCAGCCTCCAGTGCCAGCAGGTGGTCAGGGTGGCGCTCAGCGCGGTGGACACGATCTCCTACGGAGAGTTCCAGTTTCCCCCGAAGTCCCTCAACAAGTACGTGCGTTCCGAAAATCCGGTCCCGGCGGGTCTTATTTTCCAGCCCTTTCAGCTCAGTCCCCTGGTGATGGTCTTGAGCCTGCCCCATGGGTAAGTGAAGGACCTTTAGCTTCAGAGATGAGGAAAGTGATCACTTCTTAAAATAGAAGGGAGTGGCTGCCTGCCAGGGAATGGCACTCACTGATCTGGCACAAAAGACAGCTATGAAGGCAGCAGGCAGAAGGGTTCACGTGGGTTTCAGATACCTTGAGGTGGAGCCAGAGTGTTCGAGGCAAACTGGATATTCCGCTGATAAGGGCGTTAAATCTCCAGCCCAGAAAGGGTCACAAGGCCTCAGCCTCCTTCGGTCTTTTCTGGTTTATTCTTGAGACAAAACGGTAGGGCACTTGTGTAATTTGTGGATATCACTAAAGGTCAGGTACATTTGAAAATAATGGTCAGCTTTCAAAAATTGATTTGTGGGTTTTTGAGGAAAGGTTTATTTTGGCTCCCAGTTTACAGGGCTTTCGGTCCATAGTCCGTTGGCTCTAAAGCAGGACAGCAAACTAGCAGGGCGTGGCAGAGGAAGATGCCTCTTCCTGCATGCTGCACTAAGCAGAAGGGTCAGAGGAGAAGCCAGGGAAGTACACCCCTCCAGGCCCACCCCAGACCCACCTCCTCCCACCAGTTCTCATTTCCAACCATCATCTTTAGCTGTGAACTCACCCGAGCCCCCGTCCATTGAGGGCCCTCACACTGTCATGACCCAGCCACTTCCTAAAAGCCCCAGGGATCGCATGAGGCTTGGAAGGTGTGTCTGCATAAAAACCATTTCATTCTGTTCCTTACCCCAAAAGACACATGGACATCTCTTTATGCAAAATGCATTTGGTCCATCTGTAAGAATTGCCAAAGTCCTGGCAGTTCCACCATTATGGTTCCAAGTCCAAAATCTCTTTTGAGTTTTAAAGCAAACTCTTTACTGTTCGCTCCTGTAAAATTAAAAAAAGAGTTAAACACTCCTGACATTTAGAGGCACACAGTAAATATTCCCATTGCACAAGGGAGAAATGGTGGGGAGAGAAAGGAACAGGACCAAAGCAAGACTGAAATCAAGCGGGGCGAACATTAAACCCCGCAGTTTCATGTCTTGCACCGAGGCATTCTGTGGCAAGATGTGAACTCCGAACAGTTTGGACAGCCCGCCTCTGTGGCATTGCTGGTGCTTGTGGCCCCCACAGCTTCTCTCTTGGGCTGGTTTTTCTTGCTGTCTGCAGCTTTCCTCAGATGTCCCACATTCCTGGCTTCTCCACCTTGCTGGCATCTCCACTGTACTTTTGGCTTCACACTCACAGCTTCACACACTGCCCTCTCGGGCACACTGCCTGGCCTCCCAGACCTTCTGGTAGCTGAGTGGAAGTCTCTCTGGCCCACAACCCTTGCACTCTGCATGCATGTATGAATGAGCAGTGTGAATGATGCCAGGGTCTGCTGCCACGTGGAGCAGTAGCTGGGCCCCTTTGTATCCTGACTGGTTGCAGAGGCCTCCAAGAGCCTGGATGGCTGAGCAAAGCACACTGAATCCCAGGGGATGGATCCCATTCCCTTAGACTGCTGCTTTCTGGACCTTGCTGTCCTGGGCTCTCTTCTCAAACATAGCCTTTCAGTTTTCCACCTTTGACTCTGTAAAAGGTGGGTTTTTCAGAATTCCTCCCATTCCTCAAGGGATCTTTTGTGATTTCCAAATCCAAAGTACTTAACTTCTTTTTACTTTTTTTTTTTTGTGTCTTTTTAAGACAGCGTCTCACTATGCAGTTCAGGCTGGTCTTGAGCGCACTTTGTAGCGCAGGCTGGTCTCGAACTTGCAGGGATCCTCCTGCCTCATCCTCCCAAGTGCTGGGATTACAGGCATGTGCCACCACATCTGGCTTGGCTTCTTTTTAGTGCTAATGTTTTTATCCCCCAAACTGTCAGTTCCATCTTTATAGGCCCCAGCTTTACTGGAGTGTCCTTTCTTGCCACACTAAAACTAAATCATTCAACTGTTCTGTTTTTTCTTGATTCTCTTTTTTTTTTCTTTCTTTCTGGTACTGGGAATTGAACTCACGACCTCGCGCTTCCCAGGCAGACGCTGTGCTGCTGAGCTAAATCCCCAGCCCTTTGATTCTCAACATAAATCTCATCAGACACCCCCAACAATCTCCATGCCATAGTTTCAATATTTCCTCTGCCAGATTTGTCAGCTGCTCTTAGCCTCCTGTGAAGTCTCATGAACAAAATGTAGATGAATTTTTCACCAGTACATTACGTACATGGTCTGAAGTGCAGCTTCCCATGGAGCCCTTGTTCCCACCTGAGAACTCCTGAGCCTGGTGTTTTCTGTCTGCTTTTCTATCAGCATTCTGTCTTCTGAGCTCAGGTCAGACGTGCTCATCCAGTGCAGCCTACAGCATGCTCGGGCTGCTTCTCCAGCCAGCATCTCCAGACCTTTCTAAACTCCTCCATAGCAATGGCCCAACTTCTCCATCACCAAAATCTGCCTCGGTTACTTCCTCGTCAGTGAGACACGGTGCAGGACACCCACAGTGTAAAGGTTTCTTCTGGCTCACGGTGTGTGGTTTCAGCCCGTAGTCTGCCAGGTCAAGGCACGATGGCGCTGCGGAGGGGCATACAAGGAAGTATCTCACGGCGTAGTGCATGAGGCAGAGAGCCTCTTTATTTTTGAGACAGTGGCTCACTGTAGCCCAGGCTGGTGTCAGACTCGCAGCGATCCTCCTCCCACAGCCTCCTGAGTGCTGGGATTATAGACTGCCACCACACAGGTGTTTGATCATCTTGATTTAAAAGAATTTTTTGAAACGTGAGAATTTTAGACATGCGTAATAGTCACATGGTAAATTTCAGAGGTCTGATATAGAGGTTTGGATAGAAAATGTGTGTTTGCTTTCCATCCCTACAATAAAATACCTGAGATCAATGGAGGAGGAGGAGAAGGCGTATTTGGACTCATGGTTTTGAGGTTTAAGTCCATGGTTTGTTGCTTTGGGTCTTTAGGGAGGCAGAACATTGTGGCATGGTGTATGCCGAGCAAAGAGAGAGAGAGGACTCAGGTCCCCTCATCTCATGAAGGATGAACCCCACGTGATCCAATTGCCCTCCATAAGGCCCTGCCTGCAGGTGCCAGCACCTGTCACTAGTGCCAGCAGCCAGGACCAGGCCTTCGGCATGTGAGTTCAGGACACATTCAGGATCAAACCACACTCACGAGTGTACATTTTGACCAGCATTTTTTTTTTTTTTTGACCAGCATTTAATAGGATGGTTAATAAGATGAAAACGTAAATCATCTGACTAGACTGTCAGCAGTATAGTCTCATTAGTTTTGATAGGGATGTGAAGGTGAAGTTTAGGGTAACCAAGACAATGTATTTGTCATTTTTAAAAGTACTTAGAAGTGATCCCAGCACTCGTAAAGGCTGAGGCAGGAGAATTAGGAGTTCAAGACCAGCCTGGGCTCCATAGTAAGTTCCAAGCCAGCCTGGACCACAAGTGAGACCTTGTCTCAAATGGTTGGTTTTTTTTTTTGTACCGGGAATTGAACTCAAGACCTCAGGCTTGCCGGGCAAGCACTTAAGCCGCTGAGCTATATTCCCCACTCCTTGCCTCAAATTGATGGATGGTATTTAGAGCAGTTACTGGTGGGGACCATAGTCACCCCGGAAAGCAGAAGCCATTACCCACTGGCCAAGGTCCCAGGTCTTGGCTGTGCACACGGAGCTGCTGGGACAGCCCCAGCCTCCCTGCTGTGTCTGCCGTGTTCACGAGGCTTTCTTACTCACCAGGCGAGAAGGCTGTGGGATTCGCATCCAGTGGGACAAGCAGAGCCGTCCCTCCTTCATAAACAGATGGAATCCCTGGTCCACAAACGTGCCCTACTCCACTTTCATCGAGCACCCGATGGCCGGTGTGGATGAGAAGACAGCGACTCTGTGCCACGTAAGCCGTCCTGGGCAGTATGGCACCATCGCGTGCCAGTGGGGATGGAGGGTCCCGGTGTGCACGGCCCAGAAGGGCAACCACGTGTGGCTGAGCAGCCCGAGGCGGACGAGTGACAGTGCAGAAGTGAGCTTGTAACGCTGGCTAGCAGCTGCCGGTCCGTGGAGCTCTGTAACAGTCTTTGGGGCTTGGACCTCTGGGAGAAGAGCCCAGGCAGGCTGCAGGGGGCAGCAGTGGCCCTGGCCGGGCTGAGGGGCCCGGTCTACATTGGCCTGGCTTTGAGGCCAGCTTGGAGCACAGCCCAGAGCGTGGTGGGGGTCTGCTAACCTGGGGGTTCAGGTGGGGAGTGGGCAGGCAAGTGTGGCAGAAACACGTGGTCCTGTGGACAGAAAGGGCTCTGGCGTGCTGGCGGACCTCGTCACAGGTGTGTGCTGGGGTGAGATGCCAGTGCGTCTACCCAGAGAGCTCCTCAAGGACCTGTGCCCAGGGACGCCACAGTGTGGCAGAGGCGTCCGTGACAGAAGGACCTCGGGATCAGCAGGATGCGGTCACGTGCCACGTGGTGACTTTTCGTGCAGTGCGCTGTTCCCGTAGGACGGCGATGGTGAACCCCGTAGACCAGGCGCCAAACTGCAACCCAGAACCCACTTACTTATCGCAAAGCGCCAACACTGCAGTTAAGCCTGAGCGTTGGGGTTTTAGTTTAGAAAAAACAACTCTGTTAACATCTTTTATCTTACAAACACGGTACACTCGCGCCACCACTGCCACAGATAGTAGAGCCTGGCAGTTCCCGTCACCTCGTGGTGTCCTAGGCACCGTGATGTCACACAGCGCATTCCTCAGTGCCCCTCTGCTACCACAGGAGCGCGTAGCCCGTGTGGGGGCTGCAGACTGCGTGGCTCCTGGGGACACTCAGAGTCGTTAGCGCGTCGCACCGGCCGCAGCCTCGCCGCTCACTGCGTGTCTGGTGGGCCCAGCATCTGGGAGTGTGCACGCGTACGCTGGTGTGCACACAAGGACAGAAGCGCCCAGTGACACGCCTCTCAGCGCACGGCCCTGTCGTTAGGTGACATGCGGCCATACGTGGACCTGGGAGGGATTTAAACGTCTCAGAGTGCTGCTTTTCCTGTGTAGCGGATTGCCTTTTCCTTACCCACAGACTAAAGCTCCACGTTCTCTCTTGCCAGCTGGAAAGCTTCAAGGCGCTGTTGATCCAAGCCGTCAAAAAAGCCCAGAAGGAAAACCCTTTGCCAGGACAGGCGACTGGTGTGCTGGTCTTGGAGCGCCCCCTCCTCATTGAGACCTACGTGGGGCTGATGTCCTTCATCAACAACGAGGCCAAGCTGGGCTACTCCATGACCCGGGGCAAAATAGGTTTCTAGGTGGCTGTGCCCGGCACACTCGGCCTTGGGGCAGGGCCAGGGAGCTGGGGCAGCCGAGTGAATCACATGTGTTACTATCTAGACCCCTAGCCGGGCGTGGTGGCGCACGCCTGTAATCCCAGCACTTGGGAGGCTGAGACAGGAGGATTGTTGCAAGTTCAAGACCAGCCTGGGCTACAAAGTGAGCTCAAAGCCAGCCTGAACTGCATAGCGAGACCCTGTCTCAAAAAAAAAAAAAAAAGACCAAAATAAAATAAAAATAGGATCTGCACCCCTGAGGACGCGGGCGACAGACAGAAGCAGGAAGACTTTACCGCCAGTGCCACCCCCCCCCCCCCCCCCCCCCGTTTGCCTCTGTTGTACCCGTGTGGCTCCTGGTCCCTGCCCACCCATCAGCATGCTGGGCCTGCAGACCGCGTCTGCCTGCTCCGTGGACAGCTGGATTCGGGCAGGAGCCTGGTGTTGCCACACCACACGTGTGCGTATGTTTACATTCTGTGTCAAACTATATTTTGAAACTTAATCCGTTTTTCTTAGCTGCACACACGAGCAGCCAGCAGACTGGTCGGGGGCAAGATGCGGTCTGCCTTGTGAGCCTTCGTGAACAGCTCTCCTGTAAAAACGTCTGACCTCAAGTCCTGTTTTCGTAGAATCAGTCCAAGTTGTCAGTATCTAGATGTCACTCCCAGGCCCAGAGGGTTTGCAGAGAGGCATTCGCACAAGTTTCCAGCTTCAGGAAGTCACCCTGATACTCTTTGCACACAATTTTGACAGTTGCCTGTACTCTAAGTTTGTATAATTCTATTCCTGTTTAAAAGGGAATTGGGTAGCTTGCTTTTTAAAGAATACACTTTAAAGAAGCGCCACACAAGACCCCCTGAAGTGACTGGCCCCGGCTGTGGTCCCCACAGCCCCAGGAATCTAGCTGCGTGAGCTCCCGCATGCCCCCTTGCCGTGCGCAGCCTGCTTGTGTGACTGCAGCACTTGCGGTAGACTTTAAATGGTGGCTCGTCGGTTTCTCTTCATTTACAATTGTTGTAGCTTTAAGCTGCCTAGCGTGGATGTGACCAGGACGCCTCAGCCTCCCCGCGTCAGCAGGCTGCCCCTGAAGCACCCCGGCTTCAGCCTGTGCTCTGTCTTATAGTAAAGATGTTTAGAACCAAAAGAATGTTCCTTTTCTGGAGTTGTCACTGAAAGGCATGGTGACCGTGGGAGCAGCCGTCCTGCGGCCCAAGGAGTTTTGCAGCCATTCCCTTGTCTGCAGTCCCAGGAACACAGCTGGCGGGAGTGTGTGGTCCTGGCTTCACCCTGCTGCTCCAGCCTGCCTGTCCTTCAGGCATCCTGCGGCTGGTGGCTTCCCCACACAGCCAGGTGGGCGCTCCTACAGAACCCCGCCCCCCCCGGGCTGGGATGGCACTTTTCATTTCATTGGGGTCTGCCTGAGGGTCCTGGAGCTCCCTTCCTGTACCCCAAAGTGACCCTGGACTGTGACACCAGCATGCCCCAGGGAAAGCTGCCACCTTTTATGAATGTCCAATGACAGGGTAACCCTCAGCGGGGAGGTGGCTTCTGTCATTTTGGGTCCCTGAGGCCAGCCAGTAAGTTCAGACCTGAAAACCATCTTAGGGGGCCAGGGATGCAGCTCAGTGACACAGTCGCCTGCCTAGCAAGCACAAGGTCCTGAGTTTGATTCTTGGTACCAGGAAAAAAAAAAAAAGCATTTTATGAATCAGCAAAAGTTTATTTTAAGTAATGAAAATTACAGCTTTTTACCATACATATTTACAAAACTGTCTTGCTATAGAAAAATAGAATCGTTGAGCCTGCCCCAGGGTGGGTACAGACGTCCTCTCTGTGGTGGGGTTGTGCCTGGTGTGGTGCCCGGTCCCTCCCCGCCCCATCCTACGTGCGACTGTCCTGCTGTCCTAAGGCTGCCCTGCCCTCGGCGGGCTCCAGGAAACAGAGGCAGAAGTGATCCTTGCTGAGGAGGGCCAGGGAGTCCCCACTTGAATGCCAGCAAAGAGAAAGCACAGGAAAGTCACCTGGAGAGAGGTGGCCAGAGCGTTAGGGTACGGGGCCACCCTGGGAGGGCAGCCCCCTGTGACAAGGTGAGCAGAGGACCTGGTGATCCAGGGGTCCAGCCAGGTAAGCCAAAAGCCCCCAGTCACCCCGCAAAGTTGGGGGCAGGGCGTGCTGCCAGGCGGGCCCCGGGCTTCCCTGATGGTTTCATGTGGGTTTCGGCCCCTGGAGACATCACGTCCACCGGGCAGTTGTGCTCACCTTCCCCAGGCACCTGCACTGACATGCAGCCTGCCGGTGACCACAGGTAGACCTTGCTGCCTGCCGTGCAGATGGCCAGCCGCGGCTGCTGCGGGTCCCACTGGAAGGAACGCACGGGGGCCAGCTGCTCGAGGACCACGAAGAGCCTCAGCTTCTGAATGTCCCAGACCCAGACCGCATTGGGGACATTGTCTAGGCGGGAGGGGGAGACCCGTCACCGCTGCTCTGCCGGCCTGGCCAGCCCAAGCCCTGAGAGCCGCGCAGGAGGGAGCAGTAGGGGGGCCCGGGACCCGGACCACGCTTCCTCTGCTGCTATGTTTGGAAAGGGCTGTGGAACAGTGTAAGACAAAAAGGACCCAGCGCAGATCTGTGCCTGGCCCTGCTCCTTCCTGAGGAAGGGGGAGGAGCGGAAGGGAGGAAGCCGACTTCCTCCGAGCTCCCGTGGCAGCACAGCCTCATGGGCCACCTCCACCGGCTCCCTACAAGGCCCACATGGCCCAGAGAGAGGGCAGCGCCAGCGGCCCTGGTACTGACCATTCCTCGTCGCCAGGAAGTAGCTGTCGTGACTGAAGGCCAGCATCCCTACGCCCATCCTGGGGTTGGCCCGGTCAGCAGCGGGCTTCAGGGTTTGCAGGGAGACGGGCACAGAGGCAATCTCATCTGGAACAGCAGTGGCGGCTCAGGCGGGGACGGCGCTCAGGCTTCCCAGCCCCTTACAGCGGAGCAGCCCCGTGGTGCCAGGCTGGCTGGGAGGGCACAGGCAGGCGGGGCTGCACCCAGCCTCGGCAGCCCCCCAGACCCCCCAGCACTTGTCCCCTCCGCATTCAGGTCTCCTTTTCTTGGGTGGAGCCAAGGATGGCGAGGCAGTGACAAGCAGGCGACTCCACAGGGCCGGGCGCCCTCTCATCCTCCCACCCACAAGGGCGGCTGCTGTCCCCCCACATCCCTGCTGAGGTCCCCATGCCCCTGTGGGGCAGATGCCCGCCCTGTGCCCCGCGGGGACAGGGAAGCAGGCACAGGTTGCTTGCCCCACGGCGTGGAGACTGTGATGCACCCAGCTCCTCGCTCTGAGTTCGGTCCCTGTGGCTCACTTTGGGACTCGGCTCTTCCTTTAGAAATGCGCCCCAGAGGCCAGCGCCAACGCCGGCTCAGCGTGCCTGGGCAATCAGCCAGGGGCCCGGCCAAGCGCCTCCAGGCTGCCGGGTGGGGCGCACTGGCACGAGGCAGCCAGGAAACGCAAGTGGATGCACAGGGGAAAACGGAAATTCACTGGGCCACTGCAGCCCGGGGCTGGAGAAGGACAAGAAAAGACGGGAAGAAGCCAGGATCGCACTCCAGGGGCTGCAGCTTACATTTGCTCTCTAAGGCGGCGAGGGGGCGGGTGCCTGCTCGGGACGGCGGGAAGGACAGGTGGCCCAGCCCCGGCGGCGGGCTCTTCTCCGCTTCCCTGTACACAACCTGAAAGACAGGGCGGCCACCTGCTGGCTTGTGACCCATGACAGGGACGAAGGGGTAGAGGACATGGCCAGGAAGCCCGAGCGCTGGAGTACTGGGCCACACGGGCAGGGACAACCCAGATCTCCCGGTCCCCTGCGAGCTGCCCTGCTCCTGAGCATGGCCAGGGCCTCCGTCTGTGCCTCAGCTGTGACAAGGGATGAGCAAGCAGTGCCACGCCAGAGGCCAGCCACGGGGAAGTGTGGGCAGCGTGGGCACAGGGAGGTCCCGGGGAGCATCCCGGGGGCCAGTGGCAGCCGGCCCTCCTCTTCTGCTCCCCGGCACCTGCTCTCGCCCACCACAGGCAGGAGGCCAAGGACGGGAGCCCAGCGGCCCCTCCCTCCTCCAGGTGCGCGTCAGGCGTCTGTCACAGCCATGACGCCTGTGCCCGGGCTCTCTCCTCCAGCCGCCTGGCTCATATGCGGAAGGTGTGAGGCTGCAGGCAGAGCCCAGAAGCCACAGCCAGGCCCATGCCAGGCCCATGCTGTCGGCCCCGCCCCGCGACACCTGCGCCTGTGATGCCTCCTCCCCGTCTGCATGGAGCATCAGCTCTGGAGGTCCGTGTGCGCAGCCCGGCCCAGCTGACCATGGGCGCTCCGCCCTGCCATCCTGTCCCTGACACCCAGCAGGCACATGCGGGTGAACCCTGCTGCAGCGCGGCCATGTGCGCCTCAGAACCCGTGCTTCCCTGGCCTGGGCCGCCTCGCTGGAGCCTGGAGACACCTGGCTCCCCAGCCCTTCCCTGGCCGTCCCGTCCCCGCTTCTCTGGCCGAAGCCCAGGGCAGACGCTCAGTGTTTTGAGACAGGGCCTGGTCTCCTGGCTTTTTACATAGGGCTGTGCATCAGGACAGAGTGTGTGACATCTGGCTGCGGCTGAGGACAAGGGAAGAGCCTGCGAAGGACATGATGAGATATATGAACTGGGCACATAGTGCAGGCCTGGTACCCCAGCACTTGGGAGGCTGAGGTAGGAGGATCTCTGTGAGTTTGAGGCCATCCTGAGCTACACAGTGAGTCCAAGGCCAGACAGAGCTGTCACAAGACTCTATCTCAAAAAACCAAAAACAGGAAGAGGGGGAGGTGGCACCGAGATATCCTAATGTCTCATGGGCAAAGGGTGGGGTGGCACAGGCACCGGGAGAGTGACACCACGAGGCCAGCATGGAGTGCAGGGTCAGCTCCCATCTGCCCACCCGAGATGCAGCAGAGCACGCTCTGGACTCACTGTCTTGGGGTTGCTAACGGCCGCGGGGTGCCCGAACTCTGTGGTCATCTTCCAGGTCACGTGGTTCAGGAGCCGCACCTGAGGAGGGAGCCGTGGAGGTTTCTGCCTGCTCAGGGGGCTCGGTGGGGTCCCCACACCCCGGTCTGTCACCCACCTTTCCGTCATAGCTCCCAACGGCCAGGAACTGGCTGCTGGGGCTCCAAGCCACGGACTTGATGCCCAGGGACCACTCGTAGGCAGAGTACACGGAGAGCAGGCGGCCATCCAGGGAGTACAGCAGCATCTTATACTGCAGAGGAGACAGGACGCGCACGGTCACCAGTGCACGCCACAGACGCAGCGCAGAGGGGGCTCTCGTCCTCGGAGCTGAGATTAGGAGCCAGAGCTGAAGGCAGACCAGAGAGCCAGGAAGCCCCAGCCACCACCTGGGGCTGCGGCTGGGCAGCGGGTGCTTCTCTAGCGAGCGCGAGGACCTGTGTCCCACCCCCAGCATGGAACAGGTTCTGATCCTGATCTGAAGTGAGAACAGCCACCCTCTTGCCACATTCACACAGCCCGGGTTAATGCAGGTGGGCGCTCCAAAGAGCACGCACCCTGCGCCCGTACCTCCAAGCAGGAGTCCCACACCGCCAGCACGCAGCCGTTGGGGGCCCACTCCATCCCTGCGAGGTCCTGGGTGTCGGTGTCGAAGTGCTTCAGAGGGGAGGGGAGAGAGAAGCACATGGCGATTGCAAGGTATCTGCTTAAAGAAATCATGGTTTATAATTACTGAGCACACTCGGCACTTCATTTTCTTATGCAAAAAAGGACAGAATATCCACGTTCTCCCCCCTGGAGTGTGCCCAGCCTCTTACGCGCAGCGCCTGTGCCAGCAGCCGTCTCTGCCTGGCCCCTGGTGCTGGCATCGTGATGACGCGCCTGCCTACCTGCAGCCCATGGGGCCCAGACAGCGCACTCGGTGCCTGGCCCGTTACATCAGTCGAGACCAGCGGTGGCGAACCTTTTAGAGCTTTCAGTGATAATAAACAGCCTGCTGCAGCACGCACGCCATACGTTCGCCACCACTGGCCTAGACTGACCAGCATCAGCGCCAGGACGCTCTGAGCACATCAGCGTCTCCATCACCGGGCAGTGTCCGCTCCTCAGTGACACGCAGCACCGCTCCCCGTGCACCAAAGACCCCCGGGACTCGAGCAGCATCTGTGCCGCCTCCTTCCCAGCCCACAGGACAACGGAGAGGGGCACCCTACCCGCAGGAGCTGCCAGTCACTGCACACGAAGATGCTCACGTAGTCCTTGCAGTCCCGCCGCTCGGCCAAGGCCATGTAGCGGCCATCCCTCGTGAACGTTATTCCTGCGCAGCAAGTACAGCTGAAGTCGGGACGTGGCCAGATAAAACGCAGCAGTCACTTTAAGGAACCATGAGAAGCCAGGCGTGGCCATGCACACCTCAGCCCGGCTAGGGCAGGAGGATCCCAAGGCTGAGATGAGCCTGTCTCACGGTAAAAAGGGTGGAGGTAGCTTGGGGAAAGAGCCCCCAGGTTCGATCCCTGGAGCTACCTTTCTTTAGGTGAGGGAGACACTCTGCTGGTAAGTGGAATTGTAAGGAACTGTGGACTGTCCCCTCACTGCAGGTGACAAGGACAGGCACAGAGACCGCCGATCTGCAAGAAATCTGCAAATACTACCAATCCGTGACCCCTGATGCATCACCAGCTGTCACTCAAAGAACACAGTGCCTTATGAATCATCACACTTTCAGGAAACGGACAGCAGGACATCCAGGAACATACTCGGGCAGTCAAAGGTGGGTTGGCTACCTTTCTTTTTTCACTTTGAACTCTGCCTGGAAACATTAAGTGGTACTTTACAATGCTGTGCTGGCTTCAGAAACCCCAGGCTAGGCTCTGAGCTTTGAGGGTGGAGAGCCCCACACCCTGTTCCCACTCGGGGAATGCGTGTCCCCTCTGCAGCATCGCTGGTATGCAAGGTGTAAAACAGACCGGAGGCACACAACTGCTCGGTATGCCAGGGCCATCCCCACTACTGCTGCGGGCACAGTGCCTGGTCACCCGAGTCATCACGGATGCCACAGGAGCCCTGGCACCAGCCCACCCCAGCCAGCCTGTCCCCAGCACACACTGCCCCCACGGTCCACTTCCTTCCGAGGGCTCAGGGATCCCTGAGTAAGGAGAGGACCCGTCGCTCATCCTTTGCACGCCCCGTGAGCCAGGGCCGAGTCTGTCAAGGAGCGCTGCACTCAGGCATCAGAGGGGAGGCGACCTCCGTTCCACAGGTGGAGGGCTCCGGGGAACACTGCTGTGTGACGTCTTCCATGGCACCCTCTTGTGACAGAGATGGCTGTAAGGGGCCTGTCCCCAGGACAGGGATGGAATGTGCTCGGAGAGGGGGCGGGACCAGCAGACCCTGGCAGGTCGTGGAAGGCCAGGGCAGTGTGGAGCAGCCACCCTGCTGTAACTCCACGACACAGGCTCAGAAACACCAGACCAGGCACAGGCAGACCCCGGTGGACTCACCCTGCTGACAGGCTTTGGGATACTTGATGTAGGACACGGACTTGGTGCACAGGGACCAAACAGTTATCCGCAGCTGTCGGGAAGAGGGAGAAAGCGTGGATTCAGCACCTTTAGGGGACCACTGCCAGCGGGACACTGCCAGCACGTCCAGGATGTGCCCTCCCTGACAAGGGTGTCACACACCCATTTTACCTTCCTTAGTCTCTTCTTGGCCTTTAGTTTATACTATGTGAGTGACCCAAAGTCAAGTATGAGTACATTTTAGTTTGCTATTTCAAAGTTATCATAAAACATCTTCAGCCGGGCGTGGTGGTGCATACCTATCATCCCAGCGCTCAGGAGGCTGAGGCAGGAGGATCACCATGAGTTCAAGGTCAGCCTGGGGTACATAGCAAGACCCTGTCTCAAAAATACCAAAGATGATGTGTGTGTGTGTGTGTGTGTGTGTGTGTGTGCGCGCGCGCGCGCGCGCGCACAGAAGGAAGGAAGGGAACATCGACACCCGGGAGAACCATGCTGCTGTCTCCTCTCTGAAGCAGACAGGCTGCTCCGCAGCCTCAGCCTGGTTCTAGGGCTTTACACCAGTGACACCAAGGACTCCGCGCCTGGCGGCTGCTGCAGACCAAGTGGAAGCCCCCGCTGCTGCGGGCCTTCCCTCCTCTCGTCCCTGCGCGCAGCAGCTCGGGCCCAGGCTGGCACCTGCTGGGCCAGGCTGCTCCCAGAGGCCAGGAGAAGCGCGGAACGCAGATCCTGAGGAGGGAGGCCCAGAACCGGCTCCGGCCCAGGGCTGCCTGCTCTCAGTGGACAACCTGTCCGGGTAAACGTTCTCCCACACTGCCCATCGGGGGCCTGGCGCAGACTGGCGCTCTGGGTGGGCACGGCCTCCTCAGGGAAGGGAACCCCAGCTGAAGTGGTGCAGTGTGGGTTTCTTCGCCAGGGAATCCTGGACATGCCACCTGCTTGTAGTTCGGAGGTAAAGAGTGAAGCAGCCCTGGCCCTCCACACCACGGAAGTGGGGCGTGCAGGACCCCGCCTGAGAGCCTGCCTGGGCACGGGGCGCACAGGTCCTGGCGCAGGGCTCGGGGCCGGCTGCACTAATGCTGATCTTGAAGCCTGCTTGCCACCAGGGAACGGGGAGCAAGAGCCAGGGCTCGTCCTGAGAGCCCCTGCTGTGCTGCGCCCACGGTGGCGTCCTGCCAACAGACCAGGATCCAGACTCCAGGGCACCCAGCTGCCCTTGCGGCAGCTCAGGTGCCCTCGGTGAGGCTGTGGGAATGTGAGGTGGGCAGCGTGGCACAGCCGCCCGTCAGGGCAGGGGAACCTGGAGTCGCCACTTCCCGGAGCACAGCCCTGTTCTAGGCTGTGGTGCCATCACCCCGTCTCTCGCAGCCCCGGGGGCTTCTTCTCACAAACACAGGGCGAAATGGAGAACATACTTAGCCACGCTTCTACCTTCACCTTCACCAGAAACAAAGAACCTTACAAAGAAACAGCTCAGGCGGCCAGGCGTGGCGGTGAGCACCTGTAATTCCAGCATTCTGGAGGCCGAGCCAGGAGAACTGCAGGTTCAAAACCAGCCTCAAAATGAAACGAGCGCTGGGGAGGCAGCTCAGCGGCACAGCCTCTGCCGCGCGGGTCTCAGGCCCTAGGGTGGATCCCTGCTCCTGCCCCCGCCAAAACAGTTACACACTCACTTGTCAGCTCTAACTTACGGTGACAACCGGAGAAGCAAGCTCCCCTAGAGGGCAAGCCTCCCAGCGACACTGGCCAGCACAGAACAGCTCCGCGAGGGCAGGGACCACACGAGGTGGGGGGACAGGGCCATCGAGGCCTGGATGGGCTCTGTATGTCAGCAGTGCCACTGATGTGGACTGTGAAGTAAAGCCGCAGAGCGACAGCTGGCCAGAGCCGGCAGGGGGGCAGGCAGGAAGGGACAGACTACGTCGGTGCGGTCCCCGCCCCCTGCGGGGTCACACGCAGAGCAACCCACCCGCTCTCCAAGCGGCTCTGGGTGTCTTCAGTGCATACCAGCCAGGCGAGAGCTTGCCACTCTGGCGCAACCTGGCCCCTGGTTCTGTTTAAGCTGATTATGGGCTATTTACAACTCAGGCATTCAAATGTAAAGATACAGAAAAGATGAAAAAGATGTACCATGAAAACATGAATCACAAGGACAGGGCTGCTTTATTAAATCCCATAAAACAGGCTTTAAAATAAAAATGAAAACAGAAATACTTTACAACGAAAGGTCCAATTACAGAGAAAACGGTGGAATCAATCTCACTACAAAAATGGCTTAGAAACAGTTCTAAGTCTGTCTGAGACTCACAGCATGGCCTCAAAAACATATATACTGGCTATGGCAGTGCACACCTGTAATATCAGCATTTTGGAGGCCGAGGCAGGAGGATTGCTGTGTGTTTGAGGCCAGCCTGGGCTACACAGTGAGTTCAAAGCCAGGCTGAACCACAGAGCAGTAGGAACTACACACCCTATCTCAAACAAAGCAAAGCAAAACAGAAGTAAAACTCTGACAGACTTCCAGGTAACAGAAAGGGGTCAGCCCTACTGCACACTGAAGCATCTGACAAAACCTCAGTAATTCATCAGCATGGTTCTGACACTTAAATGCGCCACCAGGCAACAGAACGGAAATCCGGAAATTATCCTGTGACCGTAAAGGCACACAGTGCTGGGGCAGTCAGACTTCTAGCCAAGCTCCTTTTCTGTTGCCGTGTGTGGCACTGGTGACTGGACTCAGGGCCTTCACAAAGAGCAGCATTCCCAAGCCTTTTTAAAATTTTTTATTTTAAGACAAGATCTTGCTAATTACCCAGGCTGAGCTCAAACTTGCAATGCTCCTGCCTCAGCCTCCCAGAGCACTGGGCTTCAAATGTGGCCACCACGCCTGGCCACAGCGCTCTAATGTGTGGCAGACACACTATTCCAACCCTGGCCTTTCCGCTCCTGGGCTCTTTCAGGAGCCAAGGACGGGACACGTTTGGCCGGGGCGGTGGCCGGTGGCTCGCACTTACGTGGAATTCGGTTGTGTTCAGAATGTGGCGCCCATCTGGGCTCCAACACGAGGCCACCAGCCCTGCCGATCCCTCGTCGATTTTGCAGTGCCACTCTGGCTGCTCCAGAGACCAGACCTCGAGTCACAAGAGAGAGAAGTGCACCATTGCAGATGGCCTGCCCTCTCCGAGGCACTGAAGGTGCTAGAAGACAAACAGTGCCCCCGACTGCACTGGGCCAGGACAGAACAGCGCAGGCTCCCTCCCGGAAAGCCCGTCCTTCCTGGTGGCCCTCGGGAGCGTCCTCCCCCTCGGTCTGAGCCTCTCGGCCTGCGCCACGTACTCACCTGCACCAGTCCCCGCTTGTACATGGCGCACAGGATGAAGAGGGAGTCTGCTGACCACTCCATGTGCTGGACCTGGTCCAGGCAGGTATACAGCTGCAGGATCTGCAGGGTGCTCACATCCCGGACCACCAGCCGGTACTGGACACAGGAAGCCTGCAGGGTTGTGGGAAAGAAAGCCCTGAGGACCCCGCTCTGCAGGAAGGCAAGCTTCCGAGCGCCAGCAGCCCTGGCCAGCAACCGCCTCTGTCCTCTTCAAATCCACACAGCTTTACGTCGGTCAGTGCCAGACAGCTCATTCCCAAAACGAGTTAATACAAGATAAAATTAAGTGCGCAAACCAGGTTTACAATTTCATATCCTGGGCTGGAAACATGGCTCTGCGGCACAGAGCCTGCCTGGCAAATGGGAGATGCTGAGTTCGAGTCTCAGTTCCAAAAAAAAATCCAAAATAATTTTATATCCTGCTACCTCAATATTGTAATGGCAATTCTAAAAAATTTATAAATCAACTAGTAGTCTGACACCATATCAGGACAAAATGAGACCGTGCAGCCCGCCACATGCAGCTGGTCTGTTAGACTCACTCGGTCTTGACTGACTACACCAGAGACAGCCTGACCCAGCTCAGTGTGACCGCACCCAGCCGCACAGCCTGTACTTCCCAGCCCCTGAACATACCCTTTGCTAACTTATTTCAAGGACTTTCTGCCCAGCAACCCGAGATGATTGATGCTACCCAATGAAAATTCACCACGCTTTTAAGCCTTTGTACTTCCTGCTTGCAAACCTATATAAACCAAACCCAAAGTCAGCCCTGGGCTGATGCTTCTACAGTGATCCCCTTTCAGCCTGCCAGTGTAAGAAAGCTGACTGCCTTCCAACTCCTTGGTGCAGAGCATTTTTCCACTTGGTTCAGTACCGGGTCCGAAACAGTATGATCATTACACCATCACATGTATTGAATTGTCACGTTCTCCTCCATAAATTTGTAAGAAATAATTTTTATATAGCTGAATTGTTATACTCTAGTATAAAGTATGAGTACTTTAAAACTCTACTTAGAGCATTTCTACTGTTTTTTTTTTTTTTTAATGGTATGTTAAAAACTAAGCTTATTAGAAAACAGCACTGGGAAAAAGCTCTTCTGTGACTAATACTAGATCCTCTCCTAATTCAGTCATTTTTAGACTGTTTCTTTAAGTTTAAAAAGAGTTAAGAACCAAGGGCTGAAGCCAGGCATGGTGGCGGACACTTGTAATCCCAGCACTTAGGAGATCGAGGCAGAAGGATCATTTCCTGGGCTACATATTGAGTTCAAGGCCAGCCTGAACTACATAGCGAGACCCTATCTCAACAAAACACCCAGCTGGGCGTGGTGGTACAAGCCTGTAATCCCAGCACTTGGGAGGCTGAGGCAGGAGGATCACTGCGAATTCAAGGCAGCCTGAGCTACAAAATGAGTTCAAGGCCAGCCGGAACTGCACAGTGAGACCCTACCTCAAAAAGATGAAAAGAAAAAACAAAACAAAACAAAACATCCAAAACCAAAAAAACAGGGGCTGGGAATTTAGCTCAGCAGCAAATCACCTGCCTGGCAAGCACAAGGTTGTGAGTTCGATTCCTGGTACCAGAAGAAAAACAAAAACAAAAAAACAAAACCACACCACCAACAACAAAAAACAAAGAGGTCAACAGACCCTCTTTACATTGTGCAATTGTAAAGATGTTTCATAACTGCTCACTTCTCTGCATTAACTTATTCCTATAACCAAATAAGAGAACAGTTAAGTTCTGAATGTATTTTCTTAGAGATACAGTTTCTCTGTGTCCATGTCTAAGCAAAGCTTTCTACACCTGAGTATCCACCTGTTGGTCATGTATTATGCCACAGCCTAAGTATCAAGAACTGACTTTTAAGGGCTGATCATTTCATTTTTGTACTTGCCAAAGTCAAAGCAGAGTATTAATTTATTGATTTGCATCAAAAAGCAAAACTATTTTTGACAACCCTTAGGCTGTAACT
>NW_004955486.1:7990672-7994671 GCF_000276665.1 Chinchilla lanigera | reverse complement strand
TCTTGATAATCTCCTACCTCTTTTGTCTGTAACTCACTATTATTTGTCTATGTTTTCCTGAGAAACTATTTTGTAGACAATAATATGTAAAACGATAACCATTGTTAATTTCCTACCATTTTGTCTGTAATTTGCTAAGTCCCCCCTATTATTATGTTATCCTTCTTTTATTCTTTAAAATAAAAAAAAATTTTTTTTGAAAAAGCAAAACTACATTCATTTTCCATGGAAAAAAGAGGAAAGGAGATTGAAGACAGAAACAAGTATGTATCACAATATCTAGTTTTTCAACATCGCAGCTTTGAAAACTGTGATCAGGCCAATGAATTCCTTACAAAATAAACATTTTTACCAACATTTGGAGGAATGATACGAAATCTACTGCAAGACACTGAAACTGGAAACAGGGCTTAAGAAGATGATTATCCATTATTTCACAAACAGATTATTATCAAGTGTTTCACAATATTAGGAAAATCAACATACTCTCCCCCCACCTCCCACACACTTTGGTGGAACCCAGAGCCTTACGCACGTTTAGGCACACATCTACCACTAAGCTACATCCCCAACTCCTAATCTTTCTCTTTATCACTCATGGAAACTTTCACATGTGACAAAAACAAAACCAAAACTTATTTGTAGAGGGTGCAGGTGGAAAAAAGGTCATGTCTCTGAAGCAAATGACATTTTCTGTTTTGTAGCTGAATGGTACTGGCTGTGACTTAGAGTAGTACCTCATAAAGAAAGTAAACATGGAACTTGCGTTATGTCCTCAAAGGTCTGCAGCAGTGGCAGTGAACATATGGCAGGAGTGCCGAGCCACGTAGGGCTGCCCGTTGTCGCTGAGAGCTCTAAGGGGCTCACCTCTTAGACACTGGTCTAGACAAAGACAACAGGAACCTTAATGCAGTCAAATCGAGAAGAAAAAGGAGTACTGGTCAGTTAATAGAGGATGGAGAGCTGGGCAAAAGGTCACATACTTGTAATGCCAGTTACTTGGGAGGCTGAGGCAGGAGCCCCCCGGTGGAATTCAAGAGACTCTGTCTCAAAATAAAGAGCTGGGGATGTAGGTAGCTCAGCAGAGTGCTTAGCACAGCGGCCCTGGGTTCAATTCGGGGGTGGGATATAAATAAAGCGAGGCACGCCTTAGAAGGCCTGCTTGTCCTGCGCCCTGGCCCAGGACGTGCACTGAGCACACCCGCGTATTTTCAAACTTCAAGCTTTGGGTCTCACTTAAGCACCATGCCGCCCCCGACGGAAGGAGGGCTCCAACCCCACCGTAGAGGCCAACTCCTCCTTTGCCTCAGCATGGAGCACTAGTACTTAAATCACTTAATCGCATGTGCTGGAGGCAGAAGGAAAGGTACACAGACAACAGTAGCCGCACTGCTGCAACAGAATGATCTATTTGCCTTTCGGAACAAAGTAACAAGGCGCTGACAGCTCCAGTGCCCTCAAACGCCCGCCAGCTGGCTCGCCTGGTCCGCCTCTGACAGAGGGACAGCGCTGCGGGGACGCAGGCGTCCGCGGGGCCACTCCTCCAGGCCCCGGCCACCCTCCGGGCCAGCGCCCACCAGGGGCCCCGCCCATCCCAGACCACGCCCCTCCAAGACTCCGCCCCCCACAGACCACGGCCCTCCGAGCACCTGCGCGGGGTCAGGTGTCCCGCCGCCCCGCCCCGCCCCGCCCGGCCCTCCAGCCACCTGCCCGCCCTGCGTTCCCGTTCCAGGGTCCGCCCGGCCCTCGCCGCCGTGGCGCGCTCGTTCCGCAGCTCCCGCCGCGGGCCCAGGTCGCGCGCCGCCGCTCACCAGGTACTTGCCGTCTGGGGAGAATTTGCAGAGCAGGCTGGAGAGCTTGAACACCTCTGAGAAGTTCATAGCCACGCCGGCCGCGGGCCCCGAGCGGAGTCAAAAGCCCAAGGCGACTCGACTACCGCCCACAACCGCCCGCCCGCGGCCGGAAGTGAGGCGCCGGAAGTGAGCCTCAGCCAATGGGCGCCGCGGATGGCCGCGCGGTATTGTGGGGCTGGAAGTCCTGGAAGGCGGGATCCAGCCCTAATGGGACTCCGCGCTGCGGGGTGGGGAGGAGAACCGCCCGGCTGAGTGCACGGCAACTTTGAACTTCAGATAAACAACGAATCTTTCTTTTCTTTTGAGACAGGATTTCTCTATGTAGTTTAGGCTGACCTTGAAGTCACTATGTAACCGAAGCTGTCCTGGAACTCGGGCGATGTTCCTATCTCAGCCTCCCAAGAGTGCCAGGGTTACAGGTGTGGCGCCCCGTGCCTGGCTCCAACAAATCGTTTTTACTTTTTAAGTTTTTGGTGCTGAAGACCGAACTCAGGGCCTTCTACTTGCTAGACAAGCGTTCTACCACTAAGCTAAGTCCCCAGCCCCACAAATCATTTTTAGTATAAGTATGTTCCCAAATATTGCACGACATACTTAGGACTAAAAAATTACTCGTTTCTGTAAAATTCGAATCAAACTGGATGATCTGTATGTGTTGCACACATACATAGATCTACAGGTGCGTAGTCGTGCTGAAATGTGTATACATACGTGCGTCCATACACGTGTTCAATATACAATATAGCATCTATTACGGGTAGGTCACATTGTATATGTAATGTATAAATATGTTTTGTCTGGTGTTTACTTTGTTTCTTTTTTCCTACACCGAGCACCACCTGACTCCTAGCCTCCTCCCCTGCCCAGGCGTCTCGGATCCCGGAACCGCGCTGCCTCTCGTAGGGCGCGTGCCCGATCGTTCCCCAAGCGCATCTGCCCTTAGACGCGGCGTGGGAAGGTAAATGGTCGCGCGGAACCGCGCCCTCGCCCATGAGGGACCCTAGTCCTAGTCCCTGTGCAGGGTCCCTCGCGTCTCGGGCCGCAGTCCTAGGTGGTTCCTGTAGGTCTTGCCAGGCTTTTGCAGGGTACCGATCTCACAAAGCCCGGCGCCCACGCCACCCCTGCCCAGTCCTTGCTCCCCTCCCAGGCCTCGACCCTGCCGCTGCCTCCTTTCTGCCCTCCTGGGACGGACGGTGGAGGCGCTTGTGCGCTCTTTTGTACAGCGGTGCTGGCGTTTCTGTCCGCAACCAGACTCGGTCGCCTGCATGGTCCTTCAGCCCCAACTCGGCGCCATCCACAGGTGTGGGGTCCGCCGCGCTCCGGCTCAGAGCTTGGTCAGCATAGCTCAGCGACCTCCCGAGGCTGGAGTCGCCATGGGAACGGGACATCGTGTCGAGCGGAATAAAGGGGCCCCCCTGGCCAGGCTTGGGACGCGCCCACAGCTCCCGCCCCGGCCCAGGCCCGGTTACCAGGATGCGGCCTGGGGACCCCGCCTGCCCAGCGCGGCACCGGCCAGAGGGGCTCAGGTGGCTCTTGCCCCCAGTGGAGCCCGGCCTAAGCAGCTGCGCAGGAGTCGGAGCGCAGTTCCGAGTTCCCGGGCTCCGCGTCTCCGAGGACGCCGCGTGTCTTCCAACAACGAACGGCGCCGGAGCCCGGAGGAGCGCTCGCGTCCCGAACGTCCGCATCCGGAGCCACCTCCTGGGGTCCGGAGCGCGGGCTGGCTTGGCTCAGAAGAGTCATCCCATTCCGGAGTCTGCGAGACCCTCGTGCCACCAGGGCCTTGGCACCCCGTGGCCTCGACCAGCAAGGGAGTGGGTGCGAGCCCTGCTCTGCTAGGGGGCCGCGGGTGCCGCCCAGGGGAAACGGTCCGCTCTCCCGGCCGTCCCCAGACCCTCGCCTTTCACCGTCAGGGCGCAGCGGGTCGTGCGTCCCCACCCCGCGTCCCGCTCTTTTCCGACCCTGCAGCCCCAGCGCGCGCAGCGGGGTAGGGAGACCCGAGCCCGGACGGGGCGAGGACAGAGCTCGAGTCCGTATCCCGGGGGCCCCAGCTCCCGCAAGCCCCGGCCAGCGCCCCAGACGCGCAGATGTCGCGATCCCGGCGCCCGACCCCGTCCCGCCCTGCGCGGCGAACCCGCGGGGCTCGGCT
>NW_004955486.1:7979303-7989942 GCF_000276665.1 Chinchilla lanigera | reverse complement strand
GCCGGCTCCCGGTGCGCTGCCGCCGCTCTGGTGCTCCAGCCCGCTGCCCGGCCGCCTCCGGAGTCCCGGGTGGAGGGCCCGGGCGGCGGCAACGCCGGGCAGGGACACTCCCGTCCCCTCTCGTGGGCCTCTCCTCCAGCAGCCTCTTCCTTCAGGGCTGAGCAGCTTACTACCTTCTCCTTGTTCACCTGGGGTCTTCCCTGCGCACAGCGTCTGCCAGCGACTGCGTAAATAGAGGTGACAGGCAGACACTTCCAGTCACCAAGGGGCCGGGAAACCCGGTGCTGCCGGCCTGCACTGAGGTCGCTTGGGTCCCTGCGTGTTGTGGTCTGTTCGTGCACTAAGTAGACGCTTGGGACCCGGGTCTCATTAACACAATATTCTTTTGTTTCAATAGGTTTTGTCTTATTTTGGTTTTCGTTGCTGTGGTGGGTATTTGTGTGTGGCCTGGAGAATTAGTTTTGGGGAAACTGAGTCAATAGAAACTCCAGGCTTTGCTGCTTTGAACTCATCACTTACTAAAAGTTGGTGTGCAGGGAAGACCACCCACACTTAGATTTTTTTCAGTGAAAGGTAAGGAAGCATTTCCTGGAGAAGAAAAGGGAAATGTCAAATGTTGCAATATGCAAATGTATGGATTATGTTTGTACTTTTAAAATAAGATAAGGAGTTGGCCTTCAAAAGCTTCAGAGGCGTTGCTTACCGGGTCAGGAGGTGAGTGCAGGTGAGCCCGGGCACCCCATTACTCTAGTGCGTGCAGAACTCAGAAGGCTGGGGCTCAAGCCCTCTTCTTTTTGTTATTATTTATTGTGGGACTGGAGTGCTCTACCTCTGATCTACACCCCCAGCACTTTTTATTTTTTTTATTTTGAGATGTCTTTTAATTTTTGAAGGTGCTGGGCTGAGGATATAGTTCAAGGGCACAGCGCTGCCTGGCAAGCATGAGGTTGTGAGTTCAATTCTCTGTACAAAATAAATGTTTTTAAGGTGTTGTTAAATTACCCAAGAGTAACTCAGACTTTTGATTCCTCCTGCCTCAGCCTCCTGAGTAGCTGGGATTGCAGGTATATGCCGCTGTGCCTGGCTTGAAATTCTTCTTGCCTATGGATCTCTGGCAACTTACTTAAGCCCACAGAACCTTGGTTTACCCATCCGCAAAGTCAGGTCCTGACACTGCGGATCTTAGAAGGTTGGGAGGATGGTAGTGGCAACGCTGTGTCTGAGCTCCTACCCGAGCCCTGGCCCTCTGGAAGTGACAGCTCTGGGTTCTGGGTGAGGCCAGAGCAGATCCCGATCCCTGCCCCCTCCGAGGATGGCAGTGTGGCAGGAATCTGCCTGTGACCTGGGCGGAGGCTGATGGCATTTGTCAGGCAAGGATGCCTCTGTCTTCGTTTATTTATAGAGCAGGCCCTGCCCAGGCCCAGGAGTGGATGGTAGCATTGCTCACACTAATGGGGCAGAGGGGAGATTGAGGACAGAGAGGAGAGAAACGGAGCCCCCGGAATGCGGGTTTCCCAGAGCGTACCCACTTGAGTCTCAGTATCTGCCCAGAAGTGAGAGCTGTGCTGCTGGGACACAACCAGACGCTGCACATTTACCTCCCTGGGGCACAGATCCAGCAAGCCCCAGAGCCAACTGTCCTTTCCACATGCACACACTTAACGCTGTATGTGCAGCGAGGGCCTTGGGCTGGCAAAAAACTGAAAAATTCTTCAAAACTTCTTTCTCATGTGTGCTGCTTTTGACCAGCCACCATTCTACGGCAGGCGTTGAATTTCTGATTTGGAGTCGCTAAATCAGTATTTAAAATAAGTTCGTCTCCATCTTCAATTGCAAAAGTGAAACAGCTGAGTAATTCTGATACACCAACTCCCTGAGTTCGGGGAAAGCTGTGTAACTGACAGATTGCTTCAGAGTTTGTCCGCCGGTTCTTTCTTTTTTGTCTCTTTGAGACAGGGGCTCGCTATGCAGTTCAGGCTGGCCTTGAGCTCACTTTGTAGCCCAGGCTGGTCTTGAACTCACAATGATCCTCCTGCCTCGGCCTCCCAAGTGCTGAGATTACAGGTGTGCACCACCACTCCCAGCTGCGCACCGGTTCTTTACCCTAAGTTACAGACAGTTGTACCTGAGGAATGGAAGGAAGTGTCCACAGCCCTCTGCCTGCCACCGCCTGTCCCCCAGGCTAGTGTTATTTTCAGCTGAGCCCTTTGTCTCCAAATGTGTTTTCTTTATCTGGACATGCTGCCACATCTGAGGCCCAGATGATTGTTCATGGGCATTTGTGATTACAGTGTGCAGCCTTGGTGGCGGTGACCTGGGACTCAGGGGAGGAACGGACTTACTTGTTCTGTAATCCTCTGACCTCCACTGAGGTAGGGACCCCATTATGCCCACTTATAGAGGAGGGGACTGAGGCTTGCACAGGTTGTTCAACTTGTAGGAGGCTACATGAGTGCCAAGTGCAGGCGCGGAGAGCCCAGCTCTGACCCCGCACCCAGGAGCAGGCTCAGGACCCTGGGAAACACAGGACACGGTCACCCGCCCTACAATCGGGGACCTTCATGTTGTTGGCGTCCTTTGGGACCAGTGGTCTTCGACGGAGGGGCGGCCGAGCAGGACAATGGCCTCTTCACTTGCTTGTCTCCAAGCAAATCCCAGCATCTCCTCTGGTGGCTGGTGTAGTGACACACGGTACTGGTCCTGAGATTTTCTCCAGAATCAGAATCACTGACATGTTTGTTGTGTGTGACACTTGTCACAGAAAGCTCAACGTCTTGGTTGTGCTTGTTGCCAAGTTGCAGTTGCGAGTTATTAATCTGCCGCCAGGCCTGATCATTTAATGCAGTGATTAAAAGTTATAGTGCGTCACAAATTTGCTTTTTTTTTTTTCTGGTACTGGGGATGGAACTCAGGGGTGCTTAACCACCGAGCTACCTTCCCATCTGTTTTTTATTTTAAGGTTTCTGTTGTTGTTTGCTTTTTTGAGGCATGGTCTCACTGTGTAGCCCAGGCTGGCCTCCAACTTGCAGCAATCCTCCTGCCTCAGTCTCCTGAATGCTGGGATTATAGGCCTGTATCACCACGCCTGGCTATTTTGTTTAAATTTTAAAACAGAGTCTTGCTAAATTGCCCAGCCTTGTGTTCCTCCTGCCTCAGCCTCCCAGAGTGCTGGGATTTCAGGCATGTGCCACCAACCCCGGCACAAAGGTACTTTTTACATATTTGATAACTTTGTTAGTTTTCTCGGGCTGCTATAACAAATCACCAGTGACTGGGTGGCTTCAAACTACAGAAATGTATGGGCTTGTGGTTCCAGAGACCACAAGTCTGACATTGTGGTGTGGCGGCTCCCTGTGAGGAAGGATCTGTCTTGAAGCCTCTGTGGCCTTCTGTGCCTCTCCCCTGTCTCTTCCTCCCCCACCCCGTCCTTAGGGGGCCGGAAAGGCCTCTCACAGCGAGGCAAGTGCTCTACCACTGATGGGCAAGTCCTCTGCCTCTGAGCTGCCTCTCCGGCCTAACTGAGCTACACCCCGGCCCTTTTCGGTTCTGAGACAGAGGCTTGCTAAGTTGTGAAGCCTGGGCCCAAACTTCTGCTCCTCCTGACTCAGCTTCCCATGTAGCTGGGATTGTAGGTCTCTACCCCCCAAGCCCAGTTCTCTTCTGTCTTTCAAGGGCACTCACTTCTCACAGATTTGGGGCCCACCTGGGTAACCCAGGATGACCTCCTCTTGAGAGCATTTCCTTCCAGCATCTGCAGGCTGCCTGCTTCCACGCAGATCACATCCTCGGGCTCTGGGTGCAGGTATCGTAGAGGAGGCTACTGCTCCCCCCACGAACGACCACACTGCAGCCATCTGTGATCTGCACTTTGCTGTGTGCAGCACAATTCCTAATAGCTGGATCTTGGAAAACAGCGTGTATATCCATCAACAGCGAAAAGATAAGGGAAATGTAGCATTTATACACAACAGAGTACTATGCTGCCATAAAGAAGGATAAATCTGAGGCACTCACAGGTAAATGGATGCAACTGGAGACCACAATGTTAAGTGAGATAGGTCCCAAGCTTAAACATCGCAGGTTTCTCTTATGTAAGAAATTTTAAATATAAGTAAAAGATAGATAAGTAGGAAGTAGGAAGAAGTTTGAATAGTTTCCTGAATTACCTAGTCCATTGTTTCAAAAATATCTAAAGGCAAGCACTAATTTGACTCAGTTGCTCTGCTACTTTCTCTTAGTTCATTGAAAAGAGAGTTCTGTGCCACTGTCTGTGTGCTTCTCTGGAAGGCTTTGCGTCCGTCTTGTCCTCCGAGTCGCTGCCTGTAAGAGTATGATACACCGGGACTAGCTGTTGGTCTCTCCTTATTTGTCATGAAATTCCGCTTCACTTTTTCATGACAGAAGGATGAAGACCAGGAGAGCTGGCGCTCTGGCTTGACGCTGTGGAATTTCCTGAGCGGATTGGAGGTTCTCTGAGTCTGTGCTTCCACTTTAGCTTTGGGGAGGAGGCCACGAGGATAGCGTCCCTGTCAGCTCTGAGTCCCAGCCTCCAGTTTGGCCGCTTCAGAGCCCGGAGCGCTAAAAAAGTCCTTTCAAATCTCTTATTATCAAGTTTCAGCCATACAGCGTGTGTCCCTGGCAGCACTGCACTCCCTCCCTTCTCCCCTCCCCTCCCCGCCCTCTACCCCATGCACCTGGCAAGTGATTCAACAACACCCAAACCAGTCAGCCTTTAGCCATCTAGATGGCTCACGCCTGCAGTTCCAGCTACTAGTGAGGCTGAGGCAGGAGGATTGCAAATTAGTGACCAGCCTGGGCAACTTAGCAAGACCCTGTCTCAAAGTAAAAGGGGGTATGAGTGTGCCTCCGTGGCAGAGCACTTGCCTGGCAAGCTCACTGCCTTGGGCTCATCCCCAGTACAACAGAAGACTTTGGGGATGGGCCCGGAGGGTGCAAAAACCTCAGCGCTCGTAATTCAGAGTTGACCCCAGAGACAGCCCGAGGCAGAGTTCATGGCCACGGGTGGGCACAGTGTGTGTGCAAACTGTCCCCGGGCTCCCTGGGAATGCGGCACCCATCTTGGACCTGCCTTTTGGTGCGGGACGGAGGATGGGTGCTTTGTCGACAGCATGGTGCCAGCACTGAGGAGGCAGTGCCAGCTCCGAGGACAGCGTCCCCCGTGGGATGGATCGCTTGTTTATTTTATTTTTTATGTTTTCGAAACAGGGTCTTGCTATACAGTTCAGGCTGGACTCAAACATACAGGGATCCTCCTGCCTCAGCCTCTGAGTGTTGGGGTCATAGGCCTGCGCCACCACACCTGTTTTAGGGGTCCCTTGTTTAGACAAACTCTCCTGAGCTGGCACAGTGAGACAATCCTAACACATTGCTTAGGTTGCCTTTTAGAAATCTTATTCTGGCAGGACATTAACAGGTAACAGTTATAAAATTTTAATAAAGACAACAAGAGCAATCATAATATTTGGGATAAGTCATTACGATTTTAAATTGTTATAGCTCCAAAAATACATTAAAGTTCCCATTTTAGTGTAAAATAATGTTACCTTTATCCAATTATAAAATATTAAATCATCTCAGTTCTCATCCACAGTTATTATTTTTAAAAATAAAGTGTTTCCAGGCATAGTGGTGCATGTCAGTAATCCTGGCACTCGAGGAGGCTGAGGCAGGAGGATCATTAAATTCAAACCCACCATGGGCAATTTAGGGAGGCCCTGCCTCAAGTAAATAAATAGTGTCTAAGCAGAATGCACTTATCTACAGATGTACTGTATAGGTGCCTAATGCCCAGGCTTTAACTGTGACTTGACTGTCTGGAATGCAGTGCTTTAAGTCCATGTTTTATCCCAATACAGTGAAGAACACACAAAGGAGAGCCGAGGAAGCCCACACAGTTCTGCTGGAGGACGCCAGCATGGCGGGCTGTTCTCCAAAGCCCCGCAATTCAGAAGGCTCGTACGGTAGCAGAGGAGCATAAGTGCATTTAACATACAAAGTGCTCAGTCGTAATTAGCGTCACAGCTACACAGAGGCCTTTTCAGTGGCTTTTACTCTTGCGGTGAACTTGGATTCCTCCCAGAGGTTCCCACGTGCCACACCCACACTTCTTACCCAGCAGACAGGGTGTCTCCCTCCTACGACACAAAGGCTCGCGTAGTTAAAGACAGTAGAAGCGGACCAAGGCTTGAACGGCAGGAGTGAACTGTTACAGACAGAGGAAGCAGCAGTGCCAACACTGTGATCGTTTTATGAGGCTAGGTTCTGCGGTGATGTACATCGAATAAAGGGAGTGCTTATGGGTTACTTTGTGCGCACTGAGCTTATGTAATCTTAACTCTGTAAATTTCCTAACATTAGACAAAGCCCAGCCTGGAAGCATAGATGTAGACACACCACTAGTCCCAGAGATACAGAGGCTGTGCTATAACCCAACAGTTGTTCACTTAGGGACCGGGGATGTAGCTCAGCAGCACAGTGCCTGCCTGGCCAGCTGAGGTCCTGAGTTTGATTCCCTGTACCAAAAAAAAACCACAAAAGTTATTCATTAAACCAGTTATAAACTGATTATGGAAAACATCTTACAACAAGCTAACACCTAATTAATCTTAAATTTAAAAACCCAGTCTCTTAAGTAATCAAAAAGATTAACGGTAGAGAACAAGAAATTATCTTGGTGTAACTCAGAGTGTTGGTTTCTTAGTCTAGTTTTTATGTTTAACAAGGAGGGTTTCACTATCTTAAGGAAATCTTACTGCTTTAGACATAAAAAAACTCTGACTTTTTAATTCTGCCCAACTTGATTCCATGCAGCAGTGGGGAGGGTGTTTGAGACAGGGTCTCGCTATGCAGTTCAGGCTGGCCTTGAACTCAGTATGAAGCCCAGCCTGCCCTCAAACTCGTGTCCATCCTCCTGCCTCAGCCTCCTGAGTGCTGGGATAATAGGCATGTGCCACCACACCTGGTGCAATAATCTCTTTTAAGGAACATTTGGGGGCATGGGGGAACAAAAAGACTCTACAGGAAGATCTAAGGAGGTCCCATCTTGGAGAAACTGGGGCACACTGGCTTGGGAGCTACTTTTTCACCCAGAGGGAGTTTTGTCCAGCAGTTCCTGTTTTTATATAATGTTAAACATGCAAATTGCTTTAGGAAGAAAGCACTCTCAAACCTTTCCTCTTTTATGCACTAACAATTTATGAAAACGGTTAATAGGCCAAAATATATTTTCACTTTGTAAACTTTAAGAAGCCAGGAATATTTGAATTTATATCCAGCAACTGATGACTCAGATTTTACTAACGTGCCAGGTGTGGTGGCGACGCCTGTAATCCCAGCACTTGGGAGGCTGAGGCAGGAGGATTATTGAGTTCAAGGCCAGCCTGAACTGCATAGCGAGACCCTGTCTCAAAAAGGCAAAAAAAAACAAAAAAAAAATTTACTGAGAACATTTATAAACATTAATCCAGTTCACAGTTATTTATTTTTTATTATTTTGTTATTTGATTTTTTTGGTCTTTTGAGAAAGGCTCTCCGCTATGTAGTTCAGGCTGGCCTTGAACTCACTTTGTAGCGCAGGCTGGTCTCAGATTTACAATGATCCTCCTGCCTCAGCCTCTGGAGTGCTGGGATTACAGGCATGTGCCACCTTGCCCAGCCTACAGTTACTTATTTACTCAACAATTACATTAGGTTGCTCATGAAAACCCAAGTATAGTTAGCATTTTAAGCTACAGTTTTTTAACCAAAGGAAAACTCTAGGTTAGTATACACAGGGGACGCTGGACATTGCATTTAAACATTTTTTAAACAAAGATAAACATTACCTTGATTGGCTAACAATGGGCAAAACATGTTACCAACTTTAAAGACATGTTTACACTTACTTTCTGTGACTCTTTAATTAGCTAATTTATGACAGATTTGTCTAAGTCATATGAGTAAAAGACATTTGAGCCAATTATGAGAGCATTTACTTCTCTGAGTAAATCTGAGCTTATCAGTTTACATAATAATACATGGATTTTATTTATTCATTTAAAGTTTTTGAGGCAGGGTCTCATTGTGTAGTTCAGGCTGGCCTTGAACTTGTGGTGATCCTCCTGCCTCAGCCTCCTGAATGTTAGGATTACAGGTGTGCACTACCATGCCCAGTTCAATGGCTGATTTTCAAAGGATTTTTTCTCTTTCTTTCTTTCTTTCTTTCTTTCTTTCTTTCTTTCTTTCTTTCTTTCTCCCTCTCTTTCTTTTTTCATTCTTGTACTAAGTGTGATTATTAATCCTTCAAATATCCGTATAACCTCTTTTTGTAGTTAAAAAAGCAAAAAAAAAAAACCTAAACAGAGCTTGTAATGTAGCAAAAAATCAAAAAGACAAAAATAAAATTTGAAAAGCTGGGCATGGTGATGCATGCCTGTAATCCCAGTGCTCAGGAGGCTGAGGCAGGAGGATTGCTGTGAGTTTGAGGCCAACGATCCTGTCTCAAAAGAAAAAAAAAAAAAAAAAAAAGAGCAGCTCCTGGGATTTTAATCAGGCTTAGAAATTGACTCACCTTGCTGAGCTCTGAGCTCTGAGCTCTGGGTGGAGCTTTTTCCAGTGTCCTTGGAGCTCAAGTGCTGACAGTGAGACGCGAGTCTGCCCCTTGGGACTGTGGGACGAGCTGTCTTCGGATGAACACACATAGACAGCAGGCAGAGGAGCGGCACAGCACAAAGCACAACGCGCTGAATCAGAGGGCATGGTCAGCGGCATCAGCCCTGCTGAGTTAAAAAAAAAAAAAAAAAAACCCAAACTCCTGTTTCTCTTAGTTCAGATTGATAGTGCTAATAGACCCTGTGTTAGAATCCTCCCTAGAGGGTGGCGATCACACTGCTTATGATTTTTTTTTTCTTTTTGGCTTTTTGAGACAGGGTCTTCCTATGTAGTAGAGGCTGGCCACAAACTCTCAGCGATCCTCCTGCCTCAGCCTCCCGAGTGCGGGGATTACACCTGGCATAGACTCCAGATATAAAGCATACACTGCTTTAGACATGAAGATGAACTTAGGCTAAAGTTATACGGAAGGAAATCAGAGGCGTGCGGGGAGGGAGCAAGCCGCAGTCGAGGAGCAACCCAGCGACAGCCCAGGAGCGCGCTGTGGGCAGCCGAGGGCTGGGGAGGGCGCGGCAGAGCCCTTCGAAGGCGCTAAGGCGCGGGCCGGGTCGTGCTGACCCCTTCCCCGCACAGCGGCCCGGCGGGGGGCTGCCAGCGGGTGGGAGGCGCCGCCTGGATTTGCGCCTTTGTGGAGCCAGGGAGCCAGCGCGATCTCCCTGTTCTCCGAGAGCACCAGCAGCACAGACACGGGGAGACCTTCCCCCGCGGGGAGCCAGAACTGCCCCTGAGCCCGGGGTCCCCTCCTCCTCAGGGTCCTCAGCTCTCTCTGCTCGCTAACATCGCAGAGTTGAAGCGTTTGTTACACGGGCCGGAGGGGGCGAGCTGTTAGGGCAGAGAGAGGGGGAAAAAAAGGAAAGGAAACCAGGGGTTCCTCGGCCCCTTTCCAGCCACCCAGAAGGGGGAGCGGGGAGGCGGGTGGAGGGGGGTCGCCGTGCACCCGCGGATGAGCGCGATCTGCGGATGCAGGCGATCTGCCGACGAGTCCTCCGTCCCCAGCCCGGTCCTCTCGGGGGCTCAGGAAACGAAGAGGTTTTTCAGGGTGCCGCACACCGGCTGCACAAGAAACCTTGCCGGAGGCCCTGGGAAGCTCCATCCCTCTCTGGGTCTCCCCGTGAACAAGTTTTGGCTCCCCGTGACCCGGGGGTGGGGGTGTTGACCCGAGGGGATCCCGGGGAGGCGGCCGTGTGCTTCCTAGAGCGAGCCTCCCCGCTCCTCCCTCCCGCCGCCAGCCCGAGAGCCCTCATTTCTAGGAACTTAACCCTGACTGTGAAAGGAGCAGCCCCAGGCTGCAGAGAGGTGGAGAGGACAGTAAGAGCGAAAGAGGGACAGGGAAAGAGGGAGAAGGATCACAAGAGTTTGCGGAGGCAGGCTGTGCCGGGAGGACAGAGCCCAAGCGGGGAAGAGCCCTGGCGGAGTCGCCCAGGGAACCCTGCGCCGCCTGCCTGACTTCCTGGCTGGGTCACCAAAGACAGTGTCCCCCAAAGAGGGGGGACCTGGACCCCTCTCAGCCACGCAGCAGGCGGTTGGGCGGCCGACTACCGTGACCGAAAAAGAGTTTTCAAGATGAGTCAGTGAGTTGCAGCAAGATGTTTTTAGGCAGAATCGGAGGATGAAGCCAAAGACCGGAGCGGGCGGGGCCTCCGGAGAGGGGCGTGTCCAGGTCTGCCGCGTCCAGCGTGCAGGGGGGTTTGGAGGTGGAATCCCGGGAGTTTGTGAATCTGTGGAGGTTTGGCTCGGAGAAGTGATGGCCCACGCAGGTAGGAAGGTAAGGGGCCGTCTGCGGAGAAAGGGGCAGAGCCTGAGGCTGTATTCTTTTTCTTAAGATGGGTGACATGTTTTCCTCCAAAACACTCTTTGGGATTTTTGAATCTACTGTGTGTGTGTGCGTGTGCGTGTGCGTGTGCGTGTGCGTGTGTGTGTGTGTGTGTGTGTGTGAGAGAGAGAGAGAGAGAGAGAGAGAGAGAGAGAG
>NW_004955486.1:7969994-7972388 GCF_000276665.1 Chinchilla lanigera | reverse complement strand
CCCCCGGCCGGGTCCTGGCGAGGCGGCGGCTGGATGGGTAAAACCCCTCACACTGCAGGGTGAGGCGCTGGTGTGGCCCTGGGGAAAGCCCCAACCGGCAGCGCCGGTCACGCAGGGCTGGTCCCATCTCCAAGCCAGCCTCCCCTCTGGCCATTACAAGACATTGACTCCTCCAGGCCCTGGGCACCTGACACACCCACCTGTGCCCCTCTGCTCCCAGCTCTGTGCCTCAGAAGAGATGCAGGCTGCGCTTGACGCTGCTTCTCCCCAGGACCAGGCGGCTGGGTTTTCTGCTCCCACCCCACACACCCGGGACACTGACTTGAAGGGGCGCTGGCCCCACTGGGCTGCGGATGCCCTGTTCCTCTAGAGGTCCCAGGTGGGGTGACTCTGACAGTGCGGTTGCAGCCCCTTTCTCAGGGTGGTGAGACTTGGCGCTGGCCACGAGGGCCCCCAGCCCCGCCTGCCTGCCCTTGTCCCCAGCCCCCACACTTCCGTTTCTTGTGCTTCACCCTTTGCCACGGGGCCTGGTTCATTCCTCCTCCACAGCACCATGTGCCCAGCAGGGTCTGCACTGGGTCAGCCACCTCCCTCCAAGGGCTGTGGGTCTTCACATGTGGCACTGCCAGGGTCCAGAGGTCACAGTCACCCCTGCTTTATGAGGATGCCACTGTCCAAGGTCATGCTGCTGTAGGTGGCAGAGGGGCCTTGTGCATGGAGTGGGAGGGGCCTGGTCCATGTCCCCTGGTGCTGAGCCGCACAGCAGTGCCCCATGCCCTGGCCGGACCCCAGCATGTGGGGTGCAGATGGGAGGAGGTGCTGTGCCGTCCGAGGGAGCTGCGAGTTCCTGTCCACCGCAGGTCACACTCACTGTCCGGGCGTCGTGGGGTCGCCGGCTGTCTGGGGACTTATTTGGGCTCTGGTGTTTCTTCATTTCACCTGGCTGCCACTGGGCCCCTCTGCCCCAGGGTCTGGTGTGCCACAGGTAGGGCCATCGCCCCCGCTGTCTCCTCCTGAAGTTACCCCAGTGCCCGGGAGCAGAGGGCGGCTGCCTGTCTCCCTGCCTCTCCAAGACACTGAGCCAGCCCTTGGATGGAAGCAGAACTCAGGGTGACCTCAGAGTTCTCCAGGCTGGACGAGGGTGGCCGGGCACTGCTCTGCCCTCTCCCATCCCCCTCGGTGGCGTCAGCCCAGCAGGAGGCGGCCCGTGGGTGCCCGGCTGCGTTCGCATTTCACACGCCGCACCCTGCCTTGCCAGGGTGGGCAGCTAAATTTGTCTCCCGTTGAAGTCCTTGGCTTCCTGGGACCAGGGAGACCTCAGAGGCAGTGTGGGGGGCTCTCGCCTGCCAGGGAGCAGCTCTGGCTGCCCCGGCCCAAGGTGCAGGCTCCTCTCGACCTCTCCGGAGCAGGCATCGAGGGCGGCTAGCAGCCAGACCGGGCTGGGGCAGGTGGAAAGCCTGCAGTCGGCTGGAGAGGACGGCCCCGGCCCAGGTGAGCAGCCGTGGCTGGCGGGGGCTCCAGCGTCCTACAGAAACTGGGCCGCACCCCTGCCCAGAAGCGTTGCCACTTCATGGCAGGGGCACTGCTGGCACTGTGTCTGCTGACACTGCCTGACCCACTGCCCGGCAAGTGGCTCTCTGGGGACTGGGCCTCCTGGGTGTCAGGCTGGGAGGGGCCCTTTCCACCCTTCCCTGCTGACCTTGGGGGCCATGGACAGCCCGGCCTGAGTCCCATGAAGGGAGGAGGCCTGGGCGCCCTCGAGGTGGGGGTGGTTCCCAGGCCACCTTTAACGTGGGCTCGGGCCAGGGTAGGGGGTCTCTGTCTGTCCCTGGGCAGGGAATGAGGGCAGGAGGCCTCAGCCTCCCCTGAGCCACATGGCCGTGATGTGTGTGTTCCCACCTCTTGTCAGGCAATGGGGGGCAAGATGGGGACACTGAAGCTCAGAGCCGGCAGGGGTGGTGGAGTCCAGCCTGGAGAACAGGGTGGGCGGAGGCCGTGGGCGAAGGCTGACCGCGGGGGCCATGCACAGCCGGGACAGGGGGCTGGGAACCGGAAGGGGACATGACGGGGTCCAGTGGGGAGATACCCCGGGGACAGCCCAGGAGTCGGGGATGGCTGCAGAGGACGAAAACAGCCACAGAAGGCGAAACCAGGTGGGCAGCACAGGGTGCAGGGAGGCTGCGCGCAGACCCAGGCTCGTTGGGATGCTGAGTCACCGGGGCAAGTCCTGTGGGCCTCTGCACGCCTGCTTGCTCATCCTTGGACTGGGCCGGGGCCTGGCACAGGTGGTGTCGAGGCCGGGGACAAGGGCAGGCAGGCGGGGCTGGGGGCCCTTGTGGCCAGCGCCAAGTCTCACCACCCTGAGAAAGGGGCTGCAACCGCCCTGTCAGAGTC
>NW_004955486.1:7959794-7969894 GCF_000276665.1 Chinchilla lanigera | reverse complement strand
AGAGAGAGAGAGAGAGAGAGAGAGAGAGAGAGAGAGAGAGAGAGAGGCCAGGCCCTGGTGCATCTAGGTGAGCATCCGAGCACCGAGCCCCAAGCCCAGCCTGACCCTTGTATCTTAGTCAGGGTTCTGCCTGGGACTGTATTACGTTTAGTGTACGCTGGACAGACAGCACCTTTAAGGGATTTCAGGTGTGATGGGCCTGGGGGAAAAGCCAAAGCTCAGAGGCGTAAATGAGTCCAGGAGTAAAGCTATGGAGTAGAGATGTGGATAAGCTTGGGTCATTTGCACTGGTCCTGAAGTGTAGAGGACTCCTCCTCTTCCTCCTCTTCTTCCTCCTCCTCCTTCTTTTTCCATTACTGGGGATTGAACTCAGGGCCTTCACTCTAAACTACAACCCCAACCCTTTATTTGACACAGATCTTGCTAAATTGCCCAGGCTGAGTTCAAACTTGTGCTCTCCTGCCTCAGCCTCCCAGAGTGCTGGGCTTAAAGGCCTGTGCCACTCTGCGGGGCTAGTTGCGGTCTTCTTAAAAGTATAATTTAAACATTATGATTTTCCTTGGCTGCTTCCTAACCTACCTCACCCCCAGCTGGCAGAGGCCCGCACACGTTCCCACTGGCCACAGAGCCAGATGCTCAGAACCAGAGGAGAACCTCATCTGGTCTTGGTCTCAGGGACCCACAGCCAAGTTTGTCTACATAGATGCCGGCCCAGTGAGAGCCCCACGTCCACCAGTCTGTGCGGCTGGTGTGAATAGCAGCCTTAGGGCCCGACGATCCTGATGATCCTCTGCTGGTCAAATGACAGAGACACAGGACCCCGAGGGCCAGCTCTCGGAGGGAAAGGAAGGGATTTACACCACATAAGTCCTACCAGAGATGCCATCCGGGAGCCAGTTCACACACCTTTCCTCCAGGGAATCTAAGTTTCGAAAGGCTCACACAAGGGCATAGGGGGTGCACGCCTGTAATCCCAGCGCTCGGGAGGCTGAGGCAGGAGGATTGCTGCAAGTTCAAGGCCAGCCTGGGCTACACAGTGAGTTCAAGTCTGACCTGAATGACATAGCATGATCTTATCTCAAAAAACAAATTAAAAAAAAAAACCAGCTCAAAATAATCAGTGTGCCCAAGAGGCTTTGGGTGGCCTACTCTAGCCACTTACAGTCATATGTTGGGGTGATGTGTCCTGAACCCCAGCTAGACCTCGGGACTTGGGGGACATGGAGGGGCTGAGTGGGTGCTTTGGGGGTGATGGACATGCAGTCAGCTTCCTCGGAACCCCGCAGGGATGGAGGCGGCTGATCTGGGCAGGCGGAGGGGCAGCAGGCCCTGCGGTGCGGCCCTTCGGGGTTCACAGAGGAGGCTGCTCTATCGTGAAAGCAGGTGACCCCAGAGCCCACATCTGCACTTCTGGTGCGGGGCCGGCGATGGCCCAGGCAGGAAGCATGTGTGTGGGGTGCACTGCGCCGCCCGTGCATGTGAAGCTTAGTGCCTCTCCCTCCGTCCCTCACCGGGCGTAGCTGCCCTCCTCCCCAGGTGGGGACAGAGGCCCCGGCCAGCCTGGGGACGCTCGGAGACAATCGGCCAGGCTTGCCGAGCCGCGCCCAGAGGGCACAGGCCCTGACCCCCGTCCCCGGCACCACACACAAACCCAAAACGCTGACAGCACAGAAGCCCAGAGGATCGCTGGTGACCACGCCCGGGGGCAGGTGACGGGCCGAGGACGGAGCATCAGGGGAGTGCGGCCGACCTGACAGCCGTCCCCCGGGAGAAGGAGCGGGCGGCCCGGCGTTTCCACCCCTGGCCTGGGGGCAGCTGGCGGCAGCAGAGTGATGTGGCAAAGGGCCCGACCAGTGGGCATCAGCAGGGGAACAGACTGCGGCCTGGGGCTGGGGTAGAGCTCTGTACCCCAGGGCCAGCCCGACGCTCTTGGCGCAGGCTGTGGAGGGCCTTGTGGCTGCTCAGGCGAGGCCCGAGGAGTCTTGTGGGGAGACAGAGAGGCCTTCCTGCTTCAGCTGTGTTCTCAGACGCCATTGGGCCGTGGCTTCGGGCGGCGTGTCCGTGCCCTGGATGTGGCCTGGCTCTCAGCGTGTCTGTGGTTATGTCACTGCTGGGAGCCACGTGGACCACAGGGGGCCCCAGACAGCGGGGCTGAGGACTCTGCGAGCCGGGGAGCGGCCGGGCCCCTTCTTCCTCCCCACCCGCCGTCTGCCAGCCGGTGCAGGCTTGTGTGCCTCATCCTGCCGAGGATGCTGTGCTGGGCGGACCCGTCCCCAGCCCTGCTCGTCCCCGCCCGCCTGGTGGCAGCTGGCAGAGCCTCCTGCAGGAGTGACAGGGGCTCTAATGGCTCCCCTGCTGCTTGGAGGTGCCAGCCCCGGGTGGGAGTCTCAGGGGAGTCCTGCGAACTGGGGAGCCCTTCCTCCTAGGGGTGACACCTGCCTGTCCCTGGGCCCCTCGGGTGGGCAGGGAAGCGGCCGCACCGCTCCTGCACCTTGTCAGGCCCCTGCTTTTGTTTTTTATACGCACGTGTGATCACTGATTAGGTCTTAGACCGGAAGACAGGGCTCCTGTTCCCAGAACAAGGCCCAGCGGTACTGGAAAGGGAAGTCGCTAAGCACCGTCCCGCCTTCGCCCAGGACCTGGTTTAAACCAGGAACTGATCTGTCGGAAATGTCTTCCTTGAGTTTCCTACCCGATTCGGGCCTCCCAGGGAAGTCATCAAAAAGAACAGGAAGACATTTCTGCAGTTCTGAGCATTTGCAAGACTTTGGGGTGACTTCTTGGCTCTACCCGCTGCCAGGGCTTAGCAGGAGCCGGAGGTTCTTGTCAGGGAGCCCAGCTGGCAAAGGTGGCAAAGGCTGCCCCATACGGGCACACCTGGCACTTCCCGCCTCGGCGGGGCGGGGGCAGTGCCGACCACTGTGGGGACAAGGAGAGCGGCTTGGGCCGCAGGGCGGGTCCTGTTGCCCTGCGGCGGTGGCTGTGTGCTTTGGAGACGGCAGAGGCCCGCGAGAGGGTCCCTAGAGGGCACCCCGGCCCTCACTGGTCTGTCGGCCCCAGGGGGCAGCTGAGTCTGCGGTTGGAAGCGGTGCCTTCCCCCACAGGTGGCACAGACAGCCCTAGTCCTGCCCGGGCCGTCAGGCTCGTTGCGTGCTCGGGAATGGGCACCGTGGCCCATGCCGGGTGGACTCTGCTGCGGTGTGACAGGAGAGGGCCCTGCTAGTGTCGCCTTGCGGTTCGGAGACACAAACTCCGGGAGATCCCGCCACCGCCTCCCACATCCCGCGCCTCTCCCGTCACCGACTGTCAACAACCCCTCCTCATTAGAGGAGCCTCCTGTCAGCTCCCCCTTTTGCAGCAAGGCATGCTCCGGCTTGCTGCCGGCTCCTTAATTTTTGATCGGGGAGGCTCTGTGACTAATTATTTGGCAGTAATGAGGGAGGAGGGATAGAGTTGAGAACGTGTCGCTGAGCTTTCAGAATAAAGCTGCAAATTAAAGAGTCAGGCCTCGGTAAACAGGACGCTAATTGGATTAATGTGAAAATGATGAATTTGGGTAATAATAGCAGGGTGGGCCATTGGAAGATTGAGGTCGAGGCGGTTCCGAGAACACCGCCTACTCCTCCTCCGCTGGGTTTGAGTTTTGCGGGCACTGCAGCCACAGCGGGTCCGCTCTGGACAGCAACAGGCCAGGGTGTGGTCATGTACATAAAACACGCATGGGACAGGGAGGGCCGTGGGCGGGGGGGCTGGAGGTCCTCTTCACCACCTTACCTGGTTGCTTCAAAGCCAGGCCGGTGCACGCGCCTGTGATCCCAGCACTCTGGGAGGCTGAGGCAGGGGATCACAAGTTCAAGTCCAGCTTGCGCACATTAGCAACTTAGGAAGACCCTGTTTCAAAATACAGAATAAAAAAGGCCTGGGGACGGAGCTCAGGGCCAAGGCTCCAGGTTCAGCCTCCAGTACTGCAGAAAACAAAATCAACCTCTGTCCCTCTCCCCTCCTTTCTCCCTCCCCTCTTCGGTTTTCTCTTTCCTTCTCCTCTGTCCCGTGGAGCTGCCGCTGCTGACAGACAGCCGGGGCCTCTGGGAAGGGCCTGGCCGAGACCCCTGCAGCCCTCCCTGGCCCCTGCTGCCGTCCAGCTCTCCAGCCTTCCCGAGTGCGAGCCCCTGGGTGGAATTTCGCTGCCAGTTTTGTCAGTACCCTCTGAAGGCAGCACGGTGGTGGTGGTGGGTGAGGCCGTGTGCAGGATGAGCAAGAGGGGGCCCTGCTCTGCCACCCACCGTGTGCCCTCTGTAGGCTTTGCCTCCAGGACAGAGGGAGCCCCCGCCCCGCGGAGGGGCTGTGGGTGGGGTCTCTTCGCAGAGTGTGGCCTCTCCGTCGGGCATCCTGGCTGGGCCGGGTTCTCAGGGCTCACACAGAGGCGGACAGGGCTTTGCAAGCCAGACAGCCCTGCCCTCTTCCCCTCAGCCCAGCTGTCTCGAGACCCAGCCCCTGGGACCCCCCCGCCAGGGCCCACGCTCTGTGGAGTTGGTATTACCTGTCTGATAAACTTGGGCCGTGGGGTACAGTGTCACCGGGGCTGGCCAGAGCAGCCTGGGAGTTCTGCAGCCTCCCCCGGAGACTCACACCGCACAGGCTGGGGCTGCTGTCTGCTCCAAATGGCTAACGTGCGTGTGGGCTTCCTGAGCTAGAGAAGGGGTCGTGGGGCCGAGCCGGCCAGCATCTCACTTAGGGCTTCACCGCTTCCCTTGTTTGTTTGTTCATTCAGGTACTTCTCATTACCAAACACGCCCTGTTTACCAAGCCTTCTTCTGGGAACTAGAGAGCCCTAAGTCTCAGCCCTGCCTTTCAGGAATGTTAGCTTAAAACCGAGATTTCCGGGCCAGGTGTATAGCTCCGTGGTACAGCGCTTTCCTAGCACGTGTGAGGCCCTGGGTTCTCTCCCCGGAACGGCTGGTGCACGGGTGAATGAGTGAATGCCCCAAAGGGTCCACTCCGCAGCGAGGCAGGCTGCAGAGGAAGCGGGCTGCTGGCCACCGAGCAGGAATCAGAGCCACGCTGGGGCCCAGTGCCCTCAGGGCCTCAGACACAGGCTGAGCTCAGGGCAGGCCAGGGGCCGAGGCCTCTCTGCCCTTGCTCAGGGCCAGCTGGGAACAGATGTGGGCCACATGGGCATGGGTGCTTGGACCCAAGTGTGGGTCCATCAGAGATGGTGTCTCCTAGTACCCAGCAGCTGCTCCCTGGGGCTGTCCCTGTCAGGGGACCCCATGGGACAATTGCTTGGCCAGAGCAGGCCTGGGAGATTGAGCAGGGCCTCTGTGTCCCTCAAGGAGAGCCCGGCTTGAGCATCTTCGAGGTCCAGGAGAGGCGGAGTCTTGGGGGAGGATGAGGGGTGCTGGACGACACTGTCCTAGCTGTCCGTCCTCCACAAGCTCCACGGCAGTGGGTAAATCTACTGCTTTGCGCCTCCCTTTCCTCATCCGTGGATGAAGATGACAGCTTCCCTCAGGGGGATTGCGAAAAAATTAATGTTAATATTGTAAAAATGCTCAGCTGGGTGCCCGGGGCCTGGCGGGCAGGGCTGGGGGGACCAGTACCTGCTGAGTCCGTGTTGGACCCCTGGGCACCCAGAACTCACCCCGTAGGAGCATCTACAGTCAGCACTGAAGGGTGGGCACCCTCGAAAGTCCCACTTGCCCCTTCCCTGGCCCAGGCTGCAAGCCAAGGTGACCTCTGACCTCGGAGATGCCTGCCCTGTGAGCATGGGGCAGCACTGGGGCAACTCGGGCAGCCCTCGCCCTCAGAAAGGAGTGAACACTACTGGGGACTTCGTGCCATGCAGGGGCTCAGCTCTCCAGCGTGACAGGGTGGCCCGGCGGTGGCTTCAGACTGATGCACACACGGGTGACCTGCACTCCGGGCCCGGAAGATAAGTTTCTTCTTTCCTTCCTGCCTTCCTTCCTTTCTTCCTTTCTTTTCTTTCTTTCTCTCTTTCTCGCTTTCTTTTTGGTAGTACCAGGGATCAAACTCAGGAGTGCTCTACCACAGAGCTATATTCCTGGCCCTTTTTAAAACATATCCATCCAAGGTCTTAGTAAGTCGTCTTGGAACTTCAATCTTCCTGCCTCAGCCTCCCTCAGTGCTGGGATTACAGGTGTTCACCCCAATCCCCACCTCAGAAGGCAGATGTGTGCCTGAAGGGCGCCTGTGGCTGGCAGGGAATCAGCCCAGCCCTCACGCTGTGGCTGTGTTCTCTCTCGAGGTCACAGTGACTGTGATTCAGGGGCGACCTTGCCGTGGGGAGGCCATCACCCAGTCCAGAGTCTCTGAGGAGGGCGTGGGAAGGTCAGCGGCGGTGGGAGCAATGCAGCTTTGTGGGCTGTGTCTCCAGGGGAGAGGCGGAGCTCCTCCTTGAGTGCCCCACCCACAGCTAAAGGCCACTGTCTGTTGGTGTCAACTGCTTTTTAGAACAGAGAGGGTCCCTTTCCCAGGTGACGGGCCACACTGCCCACACTGCGTTCCCATAATGTGTGTGCCACTGCCGGCCCCTGGCCAGGGTCCCTCAGAGGGGCCTTGTGTCCCCGGGGACTGGGGAGGGGGCGTGCAGCCCTGGCAATGGGGTCTCGGTCACCTCCTCCCTCCCTGCGTCTGGCCCAGGTGTGTCACCATGCAGCGTCTTGCACGTAGCTTCCATCCAGGCTCCATGGGACAAACGCTGCCTGTGCCGGCTCGGGGAGAGGAACGTCACCGCGGGCGATGTCTCCTAAGCTCGCCGTTAGTGGTGCTGCGTGCATTTCCATGGCTGCTGTCGTCCGGTGGTTATAATGCTATAAATGCACTTTCTGTGGCCCCGGAGGTCAGACTGGAGGTCAGGACTCACCTCCCTGAGCTGGAGTCTGGGCAGGGCTGGTTCCTCCAGGAGGTGCCAAGGGATAGTCCCCGCCCAGGGCTTCTCTAGCTCCTAGAGGCCCCTAGCCTCTCTCCCGTCCTCCAAGCCAGCAGGTGCAACCGCCCCTCCTCGCTGACTTTTGACCTCCCTCTTTTGAGGACCCTGTGGTTACCTTGGTCCGCCTGGATGGGTCCCTATCTCCAGACCCTAACTTCATGCCATCTGCAAAGTCCCTGTGGCCAAGTCTGCCCAAAGTTGGCCTGAGATTTCCGGGGTGTGAGGGGACTGTCGGGAGGAAGTGGTGACACAGATTTTCCTCCCCAAGCTGGAGTAGGGTAGCTCTGAAGTCTTTGACTGGCAGTGAAAAACGGGCTTAGAAATTCAGATTTCAGCATAGTTGCTACAGGACAAAAACATGTGACTGTCAGCAAGTCCATGAATATATTTCTACATGTTTTGGGGTACATATTTGCAATAAATGATACCTATACTTCATTTTGGGGGAATGCACTAGGGTTTTCTTCCCCAATACTGGGGCTTGAACTAAGGACCTCCTGCTAGGCGAGTGCTCTACTACTGAGCTACAGCCTCAGACTTGACCTCAGATTTAGGAAGCTGGGTTCTTATGTGTTAGAAGCAGGTCCGGGCTTATTACAGGAAAAATGATATGCAGAATTTGCTCTTACATGCTCCAGGGAAGAACAGGAAAGCTGGGGACCAGCAGATGCTGTGCTGGGCTTTTGGGTTCCTGTATAAGTTGGTCACAGAGACAGGCGGCGGTGACGGACACTTCCACTGCTGGCTGCCCGGCTGCTGAGCAGGCTTCTGGTGCTGGGGTGGGCTCCATTCCCCGTGAAGAGGAGGCCGGGTAGAGGTCAGGTGCAGGACGGCACGTATGAGCTGATGGCAGGTTCCTGGCCCAGGGCTCCTGGCCACGCTCCGCCCCCAGGCTGCCCTGGGCTCCAGGCCGGCCACACAGCCGCCCGCCTGCCTGACTCCAATGTCATCACCTAGGAAACCAGACGCTGCTGCCACCACCCGCCTGCGGGAGCCGCTGGCCTCCGGGGCCACCTCCACCCGGCCCCACCGACCCTCCTGGGGCCAGGCACGCCAAGGTAGGATGGGCTCTGAGCCTACCTTTAGCCCAGGGCAGGACTTGCGGGCTCTGGGGTGCAGCACCCCCACACACTGCCTCCACCAGGAGCCTGGGGACGAGGTGCCCAGGGAGGGGCTGCCAGGTGGTGGTGGCCCTGCTGGGACAACCTGCTGTGCTGTGTGTGGCATTTTGGAGAGCTGTCTGCCCCGAGTAGGGCACGGGTCTCTCTTAACCCAGAAGTTGCGCTGGCCCCGCTGAGAACTTGCTCTACTTCCTTCCAGGGAGGCACCGAGTGACCACCCAGGCTCTGTCCATTCTGGTGCTGGCCTAGCTGGGGGTCCCACTGCCCAGCCTCACAGGTGGCCCAGGATCCACCAGCCTTCCTAGCACCTTGTCCACCTGTCCCCACATCCTCCAAGCCCCACCAAGCGGTGCCTGGCCTCCCTCCCACTCACTCAGCTGCCTGCCATTGGCCCAAGGCCCCATCCCCACAGCTCTGCTCACTGCTGCTGACCTGGGGACACGTGTGGCTGGGGTGCCCAGGGCAGAGACATCAGGATCTATGCAGCCTGAGTGGGAGGGGCACAGTGTGTGCGCGCACTTCATGTTCATGGGTGCATGTGAAGTGTATGGCACACATATGTGTGGATGTGTGTGCATGTGTGAGCTGGTACTTGCATGAGCCTATCCACTGCTGGTGGGCGGGGAAACCCAGTGCCCGGCTGGTCCCTGAGGTGCCCAGGACAGTGCTGGGCCAGTCCCTGTGTCAGGTGCCCCCAGCCCTGGCAGTCCTGCTGGGCGGGGTATGCCAGGCAGAGCACAGGCTTGGAGTCTACTGACTCGCTCCCCTTGCTGGAGGTATGACTCCTGCCCCTAGGGTGGGGATGCTAAGGGTCCTGGACAGCCCAGGGGCAGCCTCTGGAACCCCAGTGCCAGCTCCAGAGGTCACGCCTCCAGACTCTCAGCCAACCCAGACCCCAAGGAGGACGCCACACCCACCTTCGGGACTCAGGCAGATGTAGAGGTGCAGGCCCCTGCCAGGATGCCCTCAGGTCCTTGTGACCTGCAGCCCGGCAGGGCCCGGATGGACTTGTCTGCTCTGTCTCAGTGCTTCATTGAGCGTCAACTGTATGCTCAGCACTGTAGGTGCCAGGTGGCTGTGGTGACGACAGGGGTCTGGTTACTGGCGTTGAATATGTAACTTCTAGGGTACCCTTCCAAGGGGAGACAGAGGTTCCTGCTGCTGTCCCCATCCCACAACCGCCGGCTCAGGGCTGGGGGTGGGGTGCAGGTTGGTTCCCACCTCTCTGGGCCTCACCAGGGTGCACAGGTGTGGTCCTCATGGGAGCTGGGCAGTCTCACACTGCTGCCCAGTTGGGTTACCATGGGGTACGTGGGCCTGGGGCGCCGGGTCCAGGCCCAGGCTGCTGAGGGCTCAGGGTGTAACCCACTCCAGGCGTGGGGCGACACCTCGCTGTGCAGCACCCGGCGGGGTGGGGGTTCTGGAGCAGGAGGTGTGGACTCTCAGCGTCTTGGTGATGAGGTCGCAGAGGCCTGGGTAGGAAGGGGGACCCCCGGCCGGGTCCTGGCGAGGCGGCGGCTGGATGGGTAAAACCCCTCACACTGCAGGGTGAGGCGCTGGTGTGGCCCTGGGGAAAGCCCCAACCGGCAGCGCCGGTCACGCAGGGCTGGTCCCATCTCCAAGCCAGCCTCCCCTCTGGCCATTACAAGACATTGACTCCTCCAGGCCCTGGGCACCTGACACACCCACCTGTGCCCCTCTGCTCCCAGCTCTGTGCCTCAGAAGAGATGCAGGCTGCGCTTGACGCTGCTTCTCCCCAGGACCAGGCGGCTGGGTTTTCTGCTCCCACCCCACACACCCGGGACACTGACTTGAAGGGGCGCTGGCCCCACTGGGCTGCGGATGCCCTGTTCCTCTAGAGGTCCCAGGTGGGGTGACTCTGACAGTGCGGTTGCAGCCCCTTTCTCAGGGTGGTGAGACTTGGCGCTGGCCACGAGGGCCCCCAGCCCCGCCTGCCTGCCCTTGTCCCCAGCCCCCACACTTCCGTTTCTTGTGCTTCACCCTTTGCCACGGGGCCTGGTTCATTCCTC
>NW_004955486.1:7914428-7957189 GCF_000276665.1 Chinchilla lanigera | reverse complement strand
GCTGAGAGTCCACACCTCCTGCTCCAGAACCCCCACCCCGCCGGGTGCTGCACAGCGAGGTGTCGCCCCACGCCTGGAGTGGGTTACACCCTGAGTCCTCAGCAGCCTGGGCCTGGACCCGGCGCCCCAGGCCCACGTACCCCATGGTAACCCAACTGGGCAGCAGTGTGAGACTGCCCAGCTCCCATGAGGACCACACCTGTGCACCCTGGTGAGGCCCAGAGAGGTGGGAACCAACCTGCACCCCACCCCCAGCCCTGAGCCGGTGGCCCGCGGATGGGGACAGCCAGCCACAGCTGTGAAGCCCCGCCCCACAGAAGCCCGACATTTGGGCCTCTGAATGCCTGGCGGCCCCTGGTCTCTGCCTGGGGACCCAGATACCACCCTACCCCCTCTACCCCAAGGTGACGGTGGAAACTAGAGCCTTCAGCTGGCCTCGCTGGGGCCACAGAGCACCCAGCCAGCGGGCGGCAGTGCCAGCTCTCGGCACTCGTGCAGGCCGGGGCTGGGCTGTGCTCCCCAGCCGGCCTTCTCCTGTGCCCCGGGCCACCACAATGCCTTGCTGGTGCCGTGGTCCCCTCCCTGCCTTGCACTCTTCCTGGGACCCCTCGGGGTGCAACCCCAGAGCCCAGCAGGGTGAGGCCCGGCTTGGAGATGTGGAGTCTGCAGCTGTTTCCTCTCTCATCTGGTGTCCTGGCCAGAAGCGTGGCATCGCTGCCCTGCTGCAGGGTGAGGGTAGCGGGGGCCGTGGGGGCTGCGGGTGGAGCTGAGTTCTGGGCTGGGTCTATGGCTGTGGGACAGCTGGACAGGCTCCAGGCACTCCAGGGCAAGGTCAGAGGGGCAACGCGTCTACACTAGAGCCCCTGTGGGACCCTTCGTGGTTTCCAGGGAGGGTGACAGCTTCATGGTTCCTGTTCCCTGCCATCCGTGAACCCACCCAGCAGCTTTCCATACACCTTTCCCTCCTGTGTTTGTTTGTTTATTTGATTTTTGAGACAGGGTTTCAATCCATAGCTCCAGCTGGCCTTGAACTTACTATGTAGTGCAGGCTGGTTTTGAACTTGAAGCCATCCTCTTGCCTCAGCCTCCTGGGTGTTGGGATGACAGACATGTGCCACCGTGCTGGGCTCGGATCCTCCCTCGCAAGGGGTTGGCTTCTGGCAACGGGAGGGAGGAAGGACCTGGTGGGGTCAGCCTGGAGAGCAGGCCATGCAGAGTCCCAGGCTGGCCCGGAACCCCGCAGCCTGCAGGGTGCACTCAGACCCACGCTCTGAGCCTGGACTCACACACACCTGAGCCCGAGGCCCACTATCCACCCTGGCCTGGTACCCGCTTCCATCCCCAAGTGGGCCAGCACTGGCAGAGGAGCCCTGTGGTGGCAGTAGAGGCCTGGGCCAGGGCTGGAGGCCGGCGTGGGAGCTGGGTCCCTGAGGATGCGAAGGACGCCACTCTGCCCGCAGCTTAGCCCTGTGCTCGGGCACAGAGCGCCGCTGCCACCCTGACGAGGGGCTGTCCCCTCCCTGTCGTGAGCCCAGGCCCCGGTACAGGGCCCGGGCGGCCCGGGATGCGTGGCTGCGCTATGCTATCTCCTCCCATCTCTGTCCCTCTCTGTCTCCATGTCCTGCTCCCTCTCTCCCCTTGTCTCCCTCTGTGTCTCTGATCCGTGTGTCTGGGAGGTGGTCACAGGCCTGCAGAGCAGGAAGCGGGTAATGGGGTATCACGAGGAGCTCGGAAGACAACAGGGGAGGGCCGCCAGGCTGGACGCCAGGGCTGCCCCCAGGCAGTGGTGGCCTCTCAGCCTGGAGCAGGGTATTAAGGGGGCCTGCAAGGGGTCGGGGCAGGAGGGCACGTCCCGAGGTGGGCTGACGTGGGAGGCCCGGCCACAGCAGGGCATTCCGTACCGCAGGGGACGCAGTGGTCCTGGGCTGGGGTGACGGGAGGTAGAGCTGCAAGCTGCCGAGCACAGGGCCTGCTGAGCCCCTCGGGGTCCTGTGACGCTGTAGCCTCTCACCACATCCGGGCCTCTGCGGTGCTTCGCTTCCAGGCCCAGGGCACCCGCCACCTTCCAGGTCGGTGGCGCTGTCCCTGTCTGTCCTGGTGGTGCAGGCTCCAGGGTGAGGACAGGACCCCACCCCGTGTCCCCAAGGACTGGTCACCTGCAGTGAGGTGGGCTAAGAGTGGGCTTGACCCAGATCCAGTCCGGGGCTCCCCACCCCGTCCTCAGTCTGCTCATGTGGGAGGCGGGCTGGGGGCTCGAGGTCCTTAGCCAGAGGGTGAGAGGTCAATGGCACTCCCTGGCCGAGCGTGTTGGTGTCAGCTGGTGGCGAGGACTTGGCTGGGCTGGGGACACAGATCTGTTTTCTCCAGGTGGCCATGTGAACATCCAAAACAGCTTGCAGTGACACCCACCCCTTGTAATTTTGAAATTTAAAAAAAAAAAAATTGAACCAGGTAGGATGGTGCACACCTGTGATCCCAGCACTCTGGGAGGCTGAGGCAAGAGGATCACAAATTAGAGCCCAGCCAGCCAATTTAGGGACTTCATGAGACCTTGTCTCAAGATAAAAAATAAAAAAGAGCTGGGAATGTGGCTCCCAGCAAAGGCCCTGGGTTTGATCCCCAGTACCAAGAAAGAATTGCATTGCAGTGTCACCTAACATTAGTTAACATTTTATTTCATTTTATTTATTTATTTATTTTTTGTCTTTTTGAGACAGGGTCTTGCTATGCAGTTCAGGCTGGCCTTGAGCTCACTTTGTAGTCCAGGCTGGTCTCGAACTTGCAATGATCCTCCTGCCTCAGCCTCCCGAGTGCGGCGATTACAGGCATGCGCTACCATGCCCGGCTAGTTAACATTTTAAAGTGGACGACTCTTGGGTGTCTGGCATGTTCACTACTGTCTGGCCCCAGAGCACTGTCCTAGCCCAGAGGAGCCCGGTCCCCCCGCCGCCTCTGCCTGCTGATCCTGCACATTTCCCAGGACTGAGTCCTATGCCGCGTGTCTTGGGCCCAGCTCTGTTCACATGCAGGAGCCAGCCGCATCCTTCCCGTGGGCCCCAGGGAGCAAAGTGAGTGGGGCCCTGCATCTTAGCTGGGTTGTTTCTGCCTCTGTGCTTGGGATGGGCATCTGTGTGGAGTGACCTGGCCCCCCAGGGTCCTCTCCTGTGTGGGAACCAGTTCCACCTGAGTCTGAAGCCCAGTGTGACCAGCGCTCACTAGCTGCTTGTCCTGCGCTGCCGTCCTCACAGCCGTGGCCCGAGCCTCGGCCCAAGCCTCCCTGCTCCGTGCCCCTCAGACTCCCAGCACCAGCTCCATTCCAGGGACTGGTGGCTAGGCACGCGCATGTTGGCCCCAGGAGTGTGCTGCCGGCCTTCCCCAGTGCCAGCCTGCCTGGGGAAAGGGCAAGAGGGGCAGACCACAGGCCATGCCCTCCGCCCCGCCAGCCCCAGGCATGTCTGGGCCTGTCGGCTCGGGTACTACAGGGCGCGGCCAAGCTGATCCCCCTGGCAGGCGGGGGTGGCAGGCAGCGTGGGCCTGGGCTCCCCACCCCCTCTCCCGCTGTAGGACAAGGTCCTGCAGGGCCTCCCGCGTGGCTGGGGCAGTGCTGGTGTCCCCACCCTTGCCCGTGGTGGCTTTGTTGCCTCTGCCTTGCCACAGAGGAGCCGTGGGAGGAGTCTGACTCCACAGCCACCCTCCAGCCTGGGGTGTCCCCTGTGTGCTGTACCAGGAGGGTGAGAGGGTCTGCACTGTCTCCAGGCCCGGGGCATCGGGGAGCCCCAAACCTGGGCTGAGCCTACCCGCTAACAACCATGGTTCACAGCAGTGACCCCGCGTCTGCACAGCTCACCCCTGCCCAGGCCGGGCGCAGAAACTCAGTTCCTCTTCCAGGCCCAAGGCAGCCATGGGAAGTGCTGCTGTTCTGGCCTCACCTCTGGGGTGCTTGGTGAGCTCTTGCCCACGGCACACCAGGCTAGACCGGAGTCCAGGCCTGGCCAGCTGCCTTGGCCTCAGCTACCCATGCTGGAGGATAGGCCGGACGCAAAGGGCCCGAGGGGGCATCATGGGGCAGGGCACCAGTCCCGTGTACCAGGGGCGTCCCTGTGTAGTCCCAGGACCGGCCCACCTGCCCCCTGCACACCAGAGGAAGACAGTGGGGGGGCGTCCGAGGCTCACGAGTCCTTCTCTCCTCCCCAGTGTGAGCAGCCTCATGCTGGCCGGCGGCTGCGTGTGGGACATGGCCCAGTCCTCCTCCACTGCCCCTGATGAGGAGTCCACCTTTGAACATCTTTGGAGCTCACTGTGAGTAGATCTCTCAGCCCGCACCGGATGGAGCGGGGGTGGGGGCCAGGTGTGTTCTCCTAGGAATGTGAGGGCCAGAGCGGGGACAGGCCACACGTGGCCACGCCTCCCTGGTTCTCCCACCAGCCAGAGGAGGCAGAGAACTGGAAGGAGGGAGGAACAGGAGGAGACCAGGACCCTGGGACATCTGTGAGTGATGCCCAGCCTGGACATCGATGGCTGTGTCCCTTTCTGACCTAGAGAGCCAGACAGCACCTACTTCGACCTCTCTCAGTCCAGCCAGGGGAACACGGAAGCAGTGGGCAGTGCGGAGGCCAGCATGGACGTCTTCCACCTGCAGGACATGTCCACTCCTGTCATGGTGAGTGTGCCATGAGGATGGCTTCACGCCTGGGTTGAGGCTTGTACCTTGCTTGTGGCGAGTTGCTTTATTGCTAATACTGAGAACCCTCAGGAAATTCCTGCTTCTCAGAAGGGTCCTCCAGGTGTCACTGGTTTTTGGTTCTGAGTCTGTTGCAAGATGCTATCGCTTGAATTTATTGGGGATGAGAGGTTTCTGCCTACTTGGCCCAGCCCCTGGTTCTTTGGCACTGGCGTAGACTATTTTTTATGACCCTTAGCCAATCGCAGGCTTGGTACCCCAGGAAGAGCAACTGATTAGAACAATTATGTCACCTCGGCCAAAGCAGTACCATCAGCAATAATGGCATTAAACACAACCTAGAGAGTGACAAACTGCGGTGGCTATTAATTTGCCACCTTTAACCAAATGAACTACATTTCTGGTTCCATAACAACATCCAAAATGAACCAGAAAATTGTACACAGTAGATAAGCCCTTACTATGGCGATTTTACCCTCAGGGGAAAAAATTGAAAGGGAGTTGGGGGAGGGAATAGAGGAAGAGAAGAGGTTCGCAGCAAGGCTGGAGGACAAAGGAAGATCACTCCCACTTCGGGAAACTGGTGAAGACAGGAGGGAGAGAGAAGGAGGAAATAAAAACGAGAACAGAACAGAACAAAACTAGAAACCCTGTTCGTACTTGTATAAAAACAAGAACAATCAAGAAAAACAAAACAAAAACAAGAAAGGGAAAAAAAAGAAGAAAATGAGAAAAAAAGTCCACTTCAAGCCTACTTGCTGTCACTGGTAGGCAGAGTTGGCAGACAGAGTCCAGATCCGAGTTGATTAATCCCAGCAAGCCAGCCGTAGCTTTACTTCTGGGTAGTGGATAATCCCAGCGAACCCGCAGCTTTAGTTCCACTGCAGCTCAGGCTGGTTTCTGCCTGTGAGGCTGGAACCCCATTTGTTCAGCCTGCGACACTGTGCGCCTCCCTTCGGCTTGAAGTCGGCTCCAGCGCGCCCTGACGCTGGGAGCTGCTGGATGGAGCTGGCCCGAAGCTGCTCTGAGTTCCGAGCTCAGCTGGCCCCTCTCCAACACGGCTCCCGGCCAGTCGCCCTCTCCTGGGGGACATCTGAACCCAGACGACTCACCAGCCACTGGAGTCTGCTCCGTTCCACTGGTGCACTTCCACATGGAGGCCTCTGGGCTCACATGTGTCTGCAGGTTCAAGCCGCCCCTCCCAAGCAGGGAACCAGGGCCCAGGGAGAAAGTGCTTCACACCACTTTTTTCTTGTGTGTTGAAACGAGATCTCCCCATGGGCTTCAGTTCTCACTTTAGATCCTCCCTGGGCCCCAGGGACCCACTTCCCTCCTTCTCTTCCTCGTGTATATTGCCGTGTCTGGATACCATCTCTCAGAGAGGCTCTCTCTGCTGCTTACCACTCTGCCATCTTTCCAGAAGTCTGGCCATGGGGGATGGGGTGGGTGGCAGTTGAGGTGGCTTAGCCCATCTTAGGAGCCTGCAGAAGCCAGAGGCAAGCCCTCAGGTGCCAAACCAGGTCTGCCAGGATGTTGAGTTGCACAGCAGAATATAGTGGCTCATGTAACTCTCAGCCCGGAGGTCCGACAAGTCCAGTATGGCCAGCCCCAGAGGCAGAAAGGGCCCCCAGTGTGGCCAAGTCTGGGGAAAGCAAGGACTTTGGGATGGCTGGAAGCAGGGGCGGGAAGAGCTTCTGGCACAGCTGTCCAGGTGCTCCACAGCTGCTTGCTTCTCCCTTCTCCCTGCTTCTCCCTGAGCAGCCCCTCCTCGCCTGGGGGAGGGGCCAGGCTAGGCCAGTGCCCCGTCCCCTGGAGAGGGAACCCTTCTCACCCATAGTCCAGCAGGGCAAGGTCTGACTCCCGTGGTCTGAACATGGTTATTATCCGTCTCTGAGCGCCTGTCCCATCCTCCTGCTCACAGGATCCCCTGGAAGCCAGGAGGTGCCCGACCAGGCCCTCTGCTCCGTAAAGCCCCTATCCCAGGAGCTGGAGCCTCCACACCCCAGGGCACTGTCTGAGGCAGTAGGGCATGGCACTGGAGGAGCAGTGGGGACCATGGGCCCAGTGACCAGGGCACTGCACCCCCACCCCTGGCAGACGTGAGTGGCAGGTTGGAGCGCACAGTGTCCCTCATCTGGGGCTCTGTTGGTGTGGCTGACCTCCTGATCTTACGGAGCCAGCATGCCCACACTTGGTGTCTATTCGATTCCCATTCTACTGGTGAGGAAACTGAGGAGGGGTAAGGGAAAGGGTGTGAGATCTGACTGTTGGTGTCGCCTGCGCAGTGTGGGGGTGAAGCTGTCCTTCCCTTTGGAACCCTCTTTGTCTGGTGCTGCTCTTTGGAGGCGGGGTCCTGGCCTCTCACCACCCCTCTCCTGGAAACAGGTGTCCTCTGGTCCAGAGGGGCCGCTGCTGGCCCCAGGCCACAGTGCAGGAGGACCTCAGACAAAGGCCCCTGGGAGGGCAGAGGTCTGAGCGGACAGAGCTGTGCGGCTGGGGCCCTCAGGGATGGCAGAGGAGGGGCTGTGCTGCTCACCCGGCCCCGATGCCCAGTGCCCAGGGTGCCCTGCTGAGTGCTCAGGAGCCCATGCCTGCCAGGGCTCGCTGCTCCCATGAGGGCTGGTGAGGGTGGGGCCCGCACCTCTGCAGACAGGGCCACTCAGTCAGGTAGCGACCTGCCAGGGAGAGCCATGCGTGGAGTTCCCGGGGCACAGCTCTGCTTCCCGAGGCGGGGATTCCCTGGAGCCCAGGCTGCCTGCCGGGCCCCCTCTGCTGGCCTTCTCCTGATGCTGCTGCCCGCTGTCCCTGGACAGCGGCCTTGCTCCAAGTGTCCAAGGGTGACAATAATGACAGGGTGGCCGGGTCCCAGCCTGGCTGCAGCGGGTGCTGGAGCCGAGCTGGGAGTGGAAATGAGATGATCAGCCCTGGATTTTGTGATCGTGCTGTTTATTAAGTCAGAGGTGAGAATGATGTGAGCGCCCCTGCAGGGAGGCGGTGGCTTGCCCAGTGTGAGCTCGTCTGGCACAGCCCAGCCCAGCGCAGCCCAGCGGTCCCTGAGGGTGGGACCCTGTGGAGAGCACTGGCCAATCTGAGTGTCCCTTGTGCCTTCGTAGAAGCTGTTCTCAGGGTGTCCCAAGTCCCTTGACCACCAAGGCTGGTGGTGGCGGGGTCCCGGCCTGGGGAGATGGGGATAGGGTATAGCATATGGGCGTCTCCAGAGGAGTTGTCCCGGTGTTAGCTGATCTCCCGGGCTTGTGTGCCCCTGGTGTTCCAGGTCAGGAGCTGGGGTCAGTGACTCACCGGAGGGGCCCCTGAGGAGGTTTGACAAACGTTCCTGAGGGACTTCATGTGCAGGAGGGTGGAGCTTAGGCCGCAGCTCCTGTGAGGATCTGGTGGGACAGGATGCCATTGTCAACGCACAGGAGTGCCAGCTCCGGAAGCCAGACACCTCGGGGTCTGCTCTGCAAGTGTGCGGGTCATTTTAAAGCTGCCCCTGGGGTTGGTTTTAGTTTGGTTGGGGAGCTGGAAGGCTGTCCGTGCTGATGGCATCTGGCTGTCCCCCTGCACCAGGACCCCTACTGGGGATCATCCAGCAGAGAGGATGTGGCCCAGGTAACTGTCCTGCAGCAGGTGGGACGTGGGGCCCTGCAGCAGGGGCTTCATGCTGGGGCACCTGGAGTGGGCAGCAAAGGTCTTGTGGGGTGGGAGGGCCTGGTCCTCAGCCCCCTGCCAGGGGAAGCTATTGATCAGTTCCGGAGGACGGGGTTGACAGGAGGCCTGGTCTCAGCGGGGACTTCCTGGGTGAGATGTAAGCCTTGTGCATCATATAGAAGGGAGCCCAGCCAATCACCGTGGCTGAGACGGCCGAGGGCCCAGACTGAAGTGGGTGTGGGGGCTGGAAGCCAGGTTTCCTGGGTTAGGAGCACCCGCAGCTTGACAGTCTTGGGACCCTTTAATTTTTTAAATTTGTGTTGTATTGTATTGTATTATACTATACTGTATTGTATTGTATTTTAGAGATGAGATCTCACCGTATAGTGCAGACTGGCCTTGAACTCACTGTGAGCCTCCTGACTTGGTGTCCTGGTCTGTACAATGGAGTTACTGAGAGGTTCTGGGTCCTCAAGGTAGTATCCAGCCTGCAGGAACGTGGGACACACGTCAGGTGTGATGGCCAGCACTTGTCTCCCTCACCCCACGTGGCCCGGTGTGGACTTGGGTCTGGCCCAGGAGGCTCAGAGATCTGCTGTCCACTGGTCTTATGAGAACAGCGCAGCTGCAGTGACCTGGGCTGGCCTAGCCCTGGGGCCATGCCGAGGGGGAGGCCTGGGGCCTCTGGGTGCTGTCGGTGGGGCCCCTGAGAGGATCAGGAGAGGAAGAGGCCCCCAAGAGCACCTGGGAGCCAGCATGTGGGGGGCGGGCAGGAACCTAACCCTGCACTATGAACCCCTCTGATGGGGTCTCAGGGTCCCCTTGGGGCACAGGAGGGTGGACACTGCCAGCCTGGACTCAGGAAGGGAGGGAGGACCAGGGCAGCAGCCAGGAAGTGGAGAGACAGTGTGGGCTGAGATCAGGGTCTCCGTCAACACCCGCCCTCCTTCTGCCTCCTGGACCAGCTCAGCATCGCTGCCCGGCCCCTCCCACCTACTCCAGCCCTTCCCGCCTCTCCCGCCGCCTTTCCCTGGCAGTAACAGCTGTTGTGGGCAGGTGGGTGGTGGGTGGGGGCGGGGCTGGAGCCATGGGGACAGTCGGTCCGGGCCACTCCTCTGCCCCAGGGCTTACGGGGCCAAGCAGGGAACAAACCCAGAATCAGAGCTCAGGGGCACTTGGGGAGCTTTGAGGCCTGGGGGGTCACAAGGGAGGCCTTTCCGGTTTCTCCCAGGCCTGGGGAAGGTGCACCCCAGGCCAGCGTGCGGGGGCAGGTGAATGAGAAGGACTCAACTTCCTTCCAGGAGGGTTTGCAGCCTGAGAAAGGGCAGGTTGCACCCCAGGGCCAAGAGACCACCCAGAGCCCCAGCCACCGTGAGGGCCCAGCTCTCAGCCCCGCAGAGCTGGCACATTCACCTTTGATCTCAGGTACTCAGGAGGCTGAGGCAAGCAGGATCAGGAGTTCAAGGCTGGCCAGGTGACTTAGCAAGACCCTGTCTCAAAATTAAAGGTTAAAAAGGTCTGGGGGTGTTGCTCAGTTACAGAGACCTTGCCCAGTATGTGAGAGGCCCTAGATTCTAGCCGTGGGGATGCAAAACCAAAAATAAACAAAAACAAGATAAAGAAAAAGAGAAGCAGGTGCTGAGGGCCGGTGGACTCCCTGAGGGGCCCTGGGAAGAGGCAGCTGGGCCACACTGGGAGGGCCCAGGTCCTGGGGATGGACCCTAGCTCCTGTCCCTCCCCTCTGAGTGGCGTAGATGTAGGAGACCTGCACAGGGAGCTCCTGGGCAGCAGTGGGGTTCAGATGCCTCCGGCTGGCCCCTCCCACCATGACCCTCCCACTCCTTCTCCCTGTGGGACCTGCAGGGCCAGCACCACAGGAAGCACCCCTGGGCTGGGCCTGACGGGTCCTCTTACCCCTCGCCCCTGACAGAGCTGAGAGGTGGCAAATTTGCCGTATGTCGTACTTCACTTGTGGGGGGTAGGGCTCAAAGCAGGGTCCCTGCCCCTCCCCAGCCACAGCCGCCCCAGTTCTGGAAGCTGACACCCCCCACGCCCAGGGAAGGAGGCTGTGGGTCCCCCAGGGCTTCTTCGGGGCCCACTGCTGGCCCCCACGGGCATGTGCCAGACAGCCTTTGTCTGGCAAATCAAGCTTGTTTTTCTCTGTTGTCTTGCTGTGACTGATCTCACAGCCTTGGCCTTGTGGAGATGTCGGGGTCCCGTGAAGCGGGGGCTGCTGTGCAGAGCTGAGGCCCTCCTGGTCCCCTCTTGGGTTCTGGGCCCTGTGCGGTCTCCAGGCGCAGCCCCAGGGAGGACAGTGCCAGGTGCCGCCCTTTTCTCAGCGCCCCAACGTGAGTGGCCACGCTGCAGCATCCCTCTGTCTGAGGAAGAGGAGGGCAGCTCGGCATTCGGCAAGGATGGTCAGGACAGACAGGTCTCCTTGCTGTCCTCTGCCTGTCCACGGGGTGGACCTGGCCCCTGGCCAAGGGCAACTGTGTGCCAAAGAGGGTTAGAGTGGAGTGGAAAGGTAGCTGCCCCGCGGGGAGTGGTGCCAAGCATGGCAGCTGGGATGGGGGCCCCACTGGTCCCCCTGAGCTCCTCTTTGGTGGCAGTGGCCAGGTCCCTGCATCAGGGGCGTGGCAAGGGCAGTGTCGGCTGGCAGGGCTGTCTGTAGGTGCTTCATAGATGAGTCAGCAGGCCTTTCTAGAGTGCTGGGATCTGTCCCCAGCTCCTCAGGGACCAGAGAGACAGGTCACCCTGTGCACGTCTCTCCTCTTTTCAGCCCTTGGAGTGGTCCCTACGGACCCCAGTTCCCTGGGCAGGAGGCCGGCGGCACCATGTCTTTCCCTGGGGTGGCTGGGCCCCCGAGTCCAAGGTCTGCTAGCCTAGGGCTCGCCCTGGTGCTCAGGGACTGCTGCTGGCCAGATGGGGGCTGTGGCCCAGTATGTTCCCTGGGTGGCGGCTCAGAAGCGCAGATGCGGTGTGATCACGGAGCCGCCGCTGACCCCGCTCCCGCACCCCCCAGCCTCCTTGGTGCCGTCCAACGCGGCACGGGCAAGCCGAGGCCTGCCCGGTGGTGAATCGTCACGAGGAGAGGGCCGGGCTGCAGGTTTGTTGTTGGATGCAGCCAGTTGACAGACGAAGGCAGATGGGAAACGCGAAAATGCCAACAAACAGCCCACATGCTCCGGAGCATCCTTGGCTCCTGCCTCTCTAGCCAGGAGCCTCATCCCCAAGGTCCCCCCGCCCAGCGGCCACACTCTGCCCCGCCCTCCCCGGCCACCCAGACCCATGCCTCGTCCTGCAGCGGCACCCCAGCTCCCGGGCGCGCGCAGACCCCCAAGCGTCTACCATGCTGTACGTCGGTGACCCCCGGCGGCACCTTGCCACGGTAGGTGAGCTGCCTCCTGCACAGGGGGACCGGTGGGTGGCTCCGTCCTGCCGGGGCCATGGCGCAGTTCAGAGGGCCGTCTCTTGCAGACGTCTGTGATCTGATGCCTGCTACCACCTGGGGTCACCAGAGGAGGGGAGAGAGGCTTCGCCGAGACGGGTCTGGGGCTGGAGGTTGGCAGATTCAGGAGGTGCTGATCCGCACCCTGGTAGCTCTGAGGACCACCGGTTGCTGGCTGGGTAGGGCTGGAAGGCTGGGCGAGTGTCTGCTCAGGGCTGGGCGAGCTGGTGTTCCTTGTCCGGTGAGTGGGGTTCCTGATGCTCAGGGCTCTGGGGCCGCTGGATCTGCCAGGTCAGGATGCTCAGCTGCCCCACCCGGCTGCCAGGAGCTCAGCACACCTGGAGGCCACCTCTCCTCCCGGGCTTAGGTGTGAAGCTGCCCCGCCCTGCCACACAGCCAGCAGCATCCTCACCTGGGACCTGCTCACCTGCAGCTGCGCAGGAGGCTTTTCCTGTGCTGGGGGCTCCTCCTGGGGACAGTGACCACAGGAGCTCAGGGTCAGAGACCTGCTGCATGCCAGCCCCGGGGTTCCCGTAGCCTTCTCGCGCGTGGCAGCTGGCCTGGCAGAGGGACAGGGACTGCAGCCCATGCTCACCCCAGGCCCAAGCTCTTGGGACCCGGGCTCATTTCCAGACTTGTCAGCTCCCTGGGCCCCAGGCACCTGGCTGCTAATTGAGCAGGGCGAGTGCCGAGTACAGCTGTGCCATGCAGGGCTGCCTTCCTCTCGGGGGAGCTGAGAGTGGTGGGGGCCCTGGCACAGGTGCCATGCAGGCACCCAGCAAGGAGCAAGGGGTGCCCCACAGCCCCCATGCTCTGCTGGCCCAAGACAGAAGCTTCAAGGGAGGTCACAGAGGCTGAGGGTCAGGCGGTCTGTGGAGACTGTGGCTGCAGGTGGCATGTGTGTGTGAGAAGTGTGTGTGTGTGAGAGAGAGAAAGAAAGAGAGAGAGAGAGACCATGTACACATGACGTGTGAGACCAAGTCCGAATGGGTGTATTGATGGGTGGCTGAGTGTGAACGTGTGTGCACGTGCAGGTGAGAATACACATATACATACATGTGTATCACCATTTGTGCACATGTGTGTGTTGTAGGTGTGTTTATATGCGTGTGCCTGTGTGTGCAGGTGTGGTGTGGTATGGGAATGCACATGTGTGAGACGTGCTGAGTGTGGATGTGTGTCTGCCTGTGTTTGGACAGGTACACTGAGTCCCCAGCCAGACTGAGGCAAGCGTGGCAGCGTGTGTGGCCTGTCACATGGCCCGATCCAGGCAGAAGCCCCGTGGGCAGGCGCACCTGCTTGCATCGCGGCCACCCACCCGTCCTTATTGGAAACGCGGTGCCAGGGGCTTCCTGGGCAGCCTGGGGCCCTGCACTCTGCCTGAATGGAAGCAGACCCCGGAGCCTCCAGCCTGGAGCCTGGTGTCCCTGCCAGCTAGCTGGGGAGGCACACGGGCCCTGGTGCGGCTCTGTGCTGTGACAGCCAGCGCCCTCCCCGCTGTGCCCGCCACGTGCTCTGGGGCTGGCAGTGGTCACTGTGTCCTTGCTGCGTAGACCGAGGGCCACTGGCCTGTTCGTTCATTCACCTGTCAGCACGCAGCCAGCAGCACCTCATGTGCTGGGCCGAGGATGTGTGGCAGTGGAGCCCCTGGGGACCTGGCTGAGCCCCGCTGCGCTAATGCGGGTGGGTGACTCAGTTTCCCTATCTGCATCAGAGGGAGAATGTGTGACTTTATCCCGCTGAGTGAAGTCATCACAGGGGAGGAAACGGCGTCCACCCCAGGAGAACGAGTAGACTGGGGGGGATGAATCCGCCCTGCCCTTTGTACCTTCCTGAGTACACCGGCTGTGCGGGACCCATGCGGATCCCGGCCTCAGGAGGGCATCTGGCTTGCAGGGTGCTGGCTGGCTGGCTGGCTGCATTTCCCACCCAGCACACCTGGCAAGGTCAGGGTCCAGAGTGAGCTTGAGCCCTATCACTGGCTGCCCGAGCTGTGTCCGCGGGGAGCGATGCCCCTGGTGGGCCTGTTTCCTTCTGTTTAGGCGGGCAGCACTGGCCGGGGTACCTGCATGCCCTTGGCTCTTCCTGCCGTGTCTGCACCGCTGTCTGCTCCCTCCCTCCCCGGCTCTGGGGGCTGAGCATCTCTGGGGGCTCTGGTCCAGCGATGCTCCCTCCTGCATCTGCAGCGCCAGCCTGCTGGGCAGTCTGCACAGACCAGCGTGAGCAGGGCAAGAGCTCAACCCCCTGCATGCAGCGGGTGACAAGTCCCGCTCATGGTGCAGCGTGGGCCTGAGGGCCATCTAGACAGGATGGGCAGGGGATGTCGCAGCCTGTCTCTGTCCCCTGACCCCGGGACTCTCCTCCCCGCCCTGGGTTGCTGTGACTGGAACCTCTGCATCTCAGGAGGTAGACAGGGTGATCTCAGGGGCCTTGCTTGTGGACAGTCTTGGCGTGGCTATGTGGTCAGCAGCGGGGCCTGTCTGGTGCCACAGCGCGCATCGGGAAATGTGAACAGTGTGGACCCTGGGGGCAGCATGAGGGGCTGAGCAGGGACCTGCTGGGTGTGTGGCAGGCTGGTCCTGGGGGCAGCTCTGGTGGCAAAAAGCCAATTGGCGTGGCAAGAAATAATCACCGGACGCCTACTGTGTGCCCGGAGGTGTAGCCAAGGGACCTGTGGCCCTGCTTGCAGGAGCTGGGGACGGACCAGGGCGGGCAGGGTGGAGGCGGGGCACACAGGTGGAGTGGTCCTGTGAGGAAGCAGCCTTGGACCACGGTGGGGGTGGGGGTTGCTGCTGCCAGCAGAGGATGCGCGGTGACCCAGGCAGCATGGGCCAAGGTGGCGAATCTGCTCTGGCTGTGTCATCTGTGTGGACGGGTGGCCATCATACAGGGGAGGAGGCAGGGGAGGAGGGAGAGGAGGCGGAGGGGCGGGTGAGGAAGGGAGGGAAAAGCCCACGTACTGGGGCCTGGGCGGCGGCTAGCCGGTGGCTAGGATGGGGCATCTGCAGAGCTGGCCAGGCACGGGGTGAGGTTGGCAACTTGGGCTGGGTGAGGCTGAGGGTCTGGAGCACTGCACCGAAGGCTGGGAGGCTGTGGAGTCGGCTTGGGAGGTGGGCCAGAGCCTGGGCCGTGCTGGCCGCAGCGCCTACTCTGACAAGGCAGCGGGCAGGAGTGACCGCTGGGGTCCTAGGCACAGGTGGCATCAGAGCCACGTGGGGCTGAGGGTGGGATAAGCGGCTGGAACCTGTGCTGGCTGGGGAGGGTGAGTGGAAGGAAGAGCCGGGGACCCAGGTGAGGTTGCCGCGGAGTGCAGAGGGTCGCTAGGATGGGCTGGGAGGAGGGGCAGAGCCAGGACACCAAAGGGGCAGGGGCCTCTGCTGGGACCCCCGGGCAAGGCTGGGAGGGGCCAGGGCGGAACTGAGATTGGCAGAGCCACGGTGTGAGGAACGGGGCTCAGGCTAGCGCCTGCTGGGTGGCAGTTGCCCCACGCTCCCGGTGCTGTTCCAGGCTCCCTGCCACCTTTGTCCAGGTCTGACTTCTGTCCCCTGCCGGATCCCCCAGGGCTCCAGTCTGGTGGGACCTGAACTCCCTGGCTCTGAAATGTGCGGGTGCCTCTTGCATGGCTGCCTTGTCTCGGTCCGCAAAGCCCATGTCGCCACCTGCTCAGGACAGAGCCCTGAGCCGGGCTTGCTCCCTGAGGTCCTGATTGCGCAGTCTCCTTACGTGCGCAGGGCCCAGTGCTGCTGCCCTGCTGCCACTCAGGCACCTGTAGCTGGTGTCCTTGCCACTGTCCCCTGGTCCTTAGCTCTGCCCGTCCACCCAGCCCAGAGCGAACTCTGGCCGTCTCTGCCCTCCCCCACCTTGTCTCCATCTCCCTGCACTTGCCCTTGGCTGTCCTCAGCGCAAGCCCTTGGCCCTGCTGGCCCTGCCTGAGGCCCCCCTGGAGGCCCCCCCATGTCCCCAGGCCCTGTGGCCGGCCACTCCGTGGAGGCCCTTGCCTTTCCCAGCCTGCGCCTGCCTCCCCGCAGGCAGCGCCGGCCCTCCCCTCCCGGGGCCCTGTGCCCGCATGCCTGCTTGCCGCTGTGCTCTCAGCACCCCGCGGGTCCAGGAAATGCGGGCTGCGACGTGGAGGACCTGGGAGGTGGCTGGCCCAGGGCTCAGGGTCCTCTTGTGCACAGAGCCAGGCTGGGAACGCCCTGAGCAGGTGGTGGCTGTGGCTGTGGCCTGGGGTCTCTGTCCTCGGCCTCGGAGAGGCCTCACCCGCTCGTCCTGGGTGGCCTTCTCCCCTGCCTTTGGGTCCCAGCCTTGCTGTCACCTTCTGGCTCGGACCATCACAGGCAGCACACCTGTGCCTGGACATTGGCTGAGCTGGCCTTCGCCAGTCCTTCAGTCCTGCGTCTCCGTCCAGCTGTCGGGTTTGCTCCCCATTGACCCAGACCCTGGGGAGTCTTGGGGACCTCAACAGCCGGCCCCCGGGGTGACCTTAGATGGCGCGGGCAGTGCCTGAGGAGCATCGGCTGGAGGAGCAGGTGGATGGATGGGCAGACAGGTAGGACTGCGTGCGGACGCGGGGTGTCATATCCTGGGGTGCCGGGCAGGGGGTTGCGTGTGTGCCCTGGGAGTCGGGTCCCAGGTGCGGGTGGTGGGTCCTGCAGACACATGCCCAGCAGGCGGCGGGCTGCTGGGGGCAGACTTCCCGGGCTCGAGGTGTGGAACGTTCCACATGCCTGGCATGGGGCTGGGCAGGGCCTGGCATGGTGGGGGGTGCATACCTCGAGACAGCTCCCCCAGGGACAAGCCGCGTCTTGTTGGCCCCTCCGTCAGTCTAATCACAGCTCAGAGCCTGTGGGAGCCATGGAAGTCTTCAGGGCTCTGTGAGGAGGCCACCTCCGCCTCCGCCTCCGCCTCCGCCTCCGTCTCCGTCTCCGTCTCCGTCTCCCTCTCCGTCTCAGTCTCCGTGTCCGTCTCTGTCTCTGTCTCCGAGAGGCCTGGCCAGTGGCAGTCCCTCATCAGGCCGAGGCTGCCCAGGCTCAGATTTGCCCTCAGAAAGGAGCATGGAGAAGAATCTGCCCCGCTTGGGCCTGGTGTTGAGGCATTAGGGGACCTGATGCCCGCCTCATGGGCAGTGGTCAAAGCGGAGTGGTGGTGACGCCCACTGGGCAGGGGCAGGCATGAGGGCAAGGGCAGGGGCCTGGCAGACCCCTCAGCCAGATCTGGCTGCCTCGGCACACAGCTCAGGGGCCCCGACCGCCCCAGCAGGGAGCAGGCTGAGGGCGAGGGCAGGGTGGGGCTGCCCACACTGAGGCAGTGGCACTGCGTCCGGCCCAGGTCTGGGCACTGGGGACGGGTAGGGCAGAGGGTGAGGCGCTGCTCTGCACTTGGACACTCGCTGTGCTCTGGGGAGGAGCCAGGGCGCCCAGGGACCATACTTTGCTGAAAGAAGGGGACACTGGGAAGGCCATGGTAAAATGGCTCGACACAAGCCCAGGTCCAGGACAGAGCCCTACCCTGGGACAGGAGGCAAGGGACAGCCAGGCTGGGAGGGCCTAGGAAAGGCAGAGGACCTGGGAGGGTTGGGGTGGCGAGCTGGGTGCTTTCATGAGGCCAGCAGTGGGCTCCATGGGGCTGGCGGCCATAAGGGCTTACAGGACAGAAGGAGGGGAGGTGGAGGGAAGGAGGGAGGGAGGGAGGAGAGAAGGAAAGGAGGAGCGGGGAGGAAGAGGGCCGGATGTGTCCTACGCCTGAGTGTGTGTGGGCCTCGCGGTCCTTGCCAGGGCGGATCTCCACGAAGCCGGGAGCCTGGGGGTAGCACGGCCTCGCAGCAGCCCCCTCCTGGGCACTTGGAGGTTCCCTGACCCGATCCTCGAGGGCCTGTCAGTGGCAGGGGAGAAGAGCCTGCGGGCCTGAGCGCTGTCCCTTGGTCACCCTCCCGGCACGGAGCGGGGTTGTGCACACCCACGTGGCAATTTTGCTCAGGGAGCTTTCCCTCCCTATCTGGTGGGATGCCGTGCGCACATGCGTGTGCTGCACACCGCAATCCTTCTTCACGTGTCCACCCACTTGGCCGTCACCGAAGAGCCCCGGCAGGCTTTCCGTTGCCTGAGTCACCTAGATGCCACCGAGGCTGAGGTCGCTGAGACCAGGGCCCTGCCGGGGGCAGGAGGAGGCTGGTGTGCTAACCAGCGACGGGAGAGGAAGCCCGGATACGGGGCCAAGCAGAGCCCCCACGGGGCCTCCAGGAGCAGTGGCCCTCAAGAGGCTGGACCCAGGAAATGAGGGACAGCCTAGCCGGCCGGAGGCCCTGGGCCTGTGGAGAAGGGCCAGGGGCATTTTAATTGGTTAGACAGGTTTTTCTGTTACCATTTCCACCAGCAAAACAGCCTCCACCATGCTCCCAGGGGCCACGTCTGTCCTTTGCTGCCCTGGTGCATCACTGTGGTCAGTCTTGCGTCCTGGACTCTGCTAAAGGTGGTCTTGGATGCCAGGAAGTGAGGGGAGCAGGTTACTTGTGCACCTGACACAGTCACTGGAGACGGTTCACAGATATGGAACAGTTAGCTAATGAGCATCATAGGAATCTTTAACACAAAACCACAAGCCAGGAGCAGAGACCACACCTATAATACCAGCTACATGAGAGGCTGAGGCAGGAGGGTCCTGAATTCAAGTCCAGCCTGGGCAACTTATCAAGACCCTATTTCCAAGTATAAACAGAGGGAAGGGCAGTGGGGGTGTAACCTAGTCTCCTTGGGTTTAATCCCCATTTCTACAAAATAAATAAATACCCACAAATCCAACTTCCTGTGAGAGGGGATGGCGTCCGTGTCAGACAAGAGGCCTCCTGCGCAGTGAGCTCACGGCTGGTCACGGGGTGAGTCCCGCAGGCGTACAGAGAGATGACTGGCGCAGAGCCTTCCTGAAGGGCCCAGCCCTGTAGTCTCAGGACACCCAAGGGCAGGAGGCCAGAACTCCTGCGTGCGTTTCTGGTCTTTGGAAGTCAGGGCTCATACCCTTGGACCAAGAGTTTCCAAGTGCCCAGTTCTGTGCCAGGTGCCAGCCATACCTGGACACATCAGGGACAGGAAAGACCCCAACTCCTGCAGGGTCTGTTCCTGAGGGCGCCTGCTGCTCCATGGAGCCTGTGTCCGTGTGTGGCAACTGTCTTCGGGCCCCAACCTCTACCCCCCTCACTGGGCTTTTGTGCCAGTGCCATGGGGTGCTGCGTCCAGAAGGGTGCCCAAGACACTGGCTTCCTGGTACCAGGTGAGGGTTGCTCATCTTGAGGAGAAGCCATGGACCCAGGGGACTAGGGACTCCTTGGTCCCTCACTGGCCCCACTCAGTAGCCGTGGGTTCCCTCCCCATTTTGCAGATAAGAAAGCTGAGGCCCCTGGCCCCTAGGAGGCCTTGCTATCCCTCCCCTCTCCTGCCCCTAGGACACAGCCTGGGTCACAGTGCCCAGTCTGGACCTGGCAGCAGGGACGCCTGTCCTTGAGGGTGGCAGAGTGGACCATGTGCTTTGCAGGGCCGTAGTCCCTACAGACAGTGCCAGGGGCTTGGGGTAGGTGTCCAGCCAGGGGGCCGGGGGCTGCAGCTACGCCGAGCTCTGCCCAGGAAGGCCAGGCCAGGGGCAGGGGGATCCACATCCTTCATGATCCCCAGAGGTGCCTAGGACCTGGGACTCTGCCCATCCCCACTGGCCCTGCTCCCTGGCTGTCCTCTGCGGGGTAAGGTCACCAGTGTGCTGTCACCTGGAGGCATGAGGTCACCCCAGGGGACAGGAAGCAGAGCAAATGGTGTGTCTTACAAATGGGCCCGGGGGGCGTGGAGTGCGCCTCTCAGGGCTGAAGGGGCTGCAGCGTCCCCCACCCCAGGCATCCGGGCGCGGCCGGGGCCTGCACGGCCTGGGTGCTGAGGTAGGCCACCGTGACTCCTGGGTTCCGCCGTTCCTGGGTCGCGCCCAGGCCCCGCATGCGTGTAGGTACATGTGGGCCGCCGCAGGCCGGGCATGCCCCAATCAGCCCGCTGTCGGTAGTTCTTATGGAGAACAAACAAACCAAAGACGTCCTGGGCTCACTGGGGTTCCTCCCCAATGCCAAGAGGGTCTTGCTGTAGCTTCTGGGCCCTCTGCTCTGGGGGACCCCAGGTTCCACATGGGCTGGTCAGGGATCCCCAGGAGACTGTCCTGCTTCAGCTGCTGAACGGGAGGCGAGGAAGGAGCAGCCCCAGGGAGAGCGCCACAGCGGGCAGAGGACATAGGGAATTTCCCAGGACAGAGCCCTAAACCCGGAGGCAGACGGTGCAGAAAATCACCCACATTCCTGGGGCCACAGGAGCACTGAGCAGTCGGGCAAGGGATGCAGGATGGCGGGACACCCTGCCCGCCTGTGCCCCTGGGACAGGGGTCTCCTTGGGCCGCAGGGTGGGAAACGGCAGAGCCCGCTGTGGAGGGCCTGGGGTGCTGGCACCCGCGGATGCCTCTGCTCATCTGAGAACCCCCGCTGTGACTCCCCGCTCTGCCCTCCTGCAGAGCCCCCCATCCTATCAGCGCCTCCCTCTGGCGCAGTGACTCATGCCTTGGCACTGTCCTCGGATCATCAAAGAATGCGGACAAGTTAAAATATGAACCTCCTTGTCGCGGTCTGCGCCCTGCTTCTCCGGAACCAGGAGGCCCAAGCTCCCACCCTGCCGGCCTGGGGCCAGCCTGGGGCGCCCTGTGGCGGGGGTGCAGCAGAGAGGCCCCCAGATGGACCAGCCTCCCTGGACCAGGCCGTCCTTGCGTGGGGGGCACTGGCAAAAGCAAGAGGTGGAGCCCTGCAGCCCCCAGCCCACCCACGATCCAGACAAGAGAGGCGACCCGTGTCCTGTGCGCATTCCTGGGGGGGCCGACCGGGGACCGCCGTAGGGGCAGCCATCGCCCACTTTAGAGCCCTCGCATCATTCATCTGTTCCTTCGTTCGTTTGTTCTGCCGGTTCCTGATTGCACCCGCGCTGCCTGAGTGCTGACTGGTGTGACCATTGCCACCCGACAGAGCTGGGCTCGGCCGTGTCTGCGGCCTCCACATCCTCGGATTCTGCCCACCATAGCTCAAAATGTGCACAACGGCGCCGTGTCCATGCTGGACTCTGTCTTCAGTCCCTGAGCCGTCCGCGGAAGGACTGCTTGCGTCCGTCTGGCTGTCTCGGGTACTCTGTGTGACGCTGGCTCGAGGCACAGGGGAGTGTGTGCAGGATCTGGGCAGGTCCCTCGTGTCACTCAGGGACCTGCACCTGGTGTCTCCAGGGTCCCAGGCCCGGCCACCTGGGGAGGGCCGCCGGAGAATGCAGGCCACATGTGCTGTCTCTGCTCACTGCTTGCCAAAACGGAAAAGAACTAGTAGACAGGATTTAATTTGCTTATCCCAAGCCAGGGTGCTGTGTGACCGTCCCCCTGCAATCGCGATGCACCGCACACGGCCTGCCCCTGACCGCGGTGTTGGAGGGATGATCCGGACAGCGCAGGCCTCGTGGACTCACAGTCCACTGGGGTCACCCTGCAAGGTCTTCCCAGCAGACCCCAGGATAGACAGGGCGCCAGGTGGGGGATGGAGCCAGCTCTACTGTCACAGCAGTGGCCGGGCAGAGACCGAGGGACAGGGCGGAGGTTTCCGGGGCTGTGCGTGTCTTTGTGATGTCCAGCAGAGTGGGACCATCCTTCCCTGCAGGGACCTGGGGCAGTGCTGTGGGGCCGGGCGGGGGTCTCCCAGGGGGAGGCTCGTGGTTTTCCATCTTCCTGTGCTGTGACCCCTCAGACAGCCCAGGAGCTGGAGAGGGGAGCGTCACCCCCTCCCAAGTCCCTGGCCAGTGTCACAGTCCACACACTGTGTAGGTCACCCTGAGTGCTTGGGGTCCAGTGGCCTAGTGGATGGAGGGCCTGGGTGGCATCTCCAGACTTGGCATCTGCCCCCTGTCTCGGTCTCCAACTCGGCCTGTGCTGTCTCCTGAGTGCTACGTCCCCACCCTTGTGGCACTGCCGTGTCAGGGTCCCTCTCTGTCCTTCCTGTGGCTGGTGACTCCCCAGCGTGGGTGAACACTGGGGACCCTGCAGCACAGGAAGGGGGAGGCCTCACGGTGCAGGCCCTGCAGGTTCCCTGTCCTGCGGGGGATGGGCCCCTAGGGATTTGGCCCAAGGCCTTGCGATGGTTCCATCTGATGGCTGCTTTGTCAGGGCCGCATGCTGAGCCAGGGCGGGTGGTGAGCCCCCGTGTGGCTGGTCCCCCGGGGGAGCGTGCGTTGGACCTGTGGCTCAGCCCCACTGAGGCTGGACATTTCCTCCGGGTGGCAGGTGGCGGTCACAGGCTGGAGCAAACCAGGAAAGCCCTGCCTGCCTATCTTTAGGACAACAGGGTGCTCGGACAGGAGTGTTGCAAGAAGCAGCTGCCTGTCACCTGTCCCCTCCCTGCCCTGCCATGGGTCCCAGGTGGAGCAGGTGTGTGTTGGCGCACAGCGAGGCCATGCATCCTGGACTCTGGGCCGGTGCACGGTCAGCAGGGCCCTGTCATGGAGTCAGCAGTGGACATGTCCCCTCTGCACAGGCCGGGCTCGAGGGGCTCGGGTCTCTGAGCCAACCCTGCCTGAATAGGAGGGGACCAAGGTGCAGAGAGGGGCTGGACACCTGGCTGGCCCAGCTGGGAGGCGGCTGTGGGGAGCCTGGCTGTCCCCAGCACAGAGGGAGTGTTAGGGATCTACGGTGCCCAGGAGTGCCTCTGTTCCTCAGCCTGGAGAGGGCAGGCTGGTGGGCAGGACCTGCGCTGAAGAGGTCCTGGGACTCTCCAAGGAGGGCTGTGGTAGGGGCCCCCACATCGAGATCCCACATCACTGTGTCCTTGACGCAGGTTCTCCAGCTCGATGCGCTGCAGAGCATAACCCCTGCTCTCTGCCTCACTGCTGGGCGACTTGCTGTATCTCCCAGGCAGGTCCCCTCCCTGCCTCTATTTGCTCATCTGTAACCAGGAGCAAAGACGGTGCCCATCTCGGTGTGGGCAGACTGAGTTTGTGTGACTGACCCCAGCTCTGTGGAGAGGGTTAAGCGGGGGTTGCCGACTTACCCGCCAGCTCAGCCCCATGGTGTGGTCCTCCCGACCTGCCTCCCCCTGGAAGCCAGCGGGTGGAGAGTGGTGTCCTCCTGGGCTGCCCTGCATCAACTCAGGACGGAAGTGTGGGCCTGGTATCCTTAAGCTCCCGGCAGGACTGACCCATCCTGGAGTCCTGGGACCCCACAAAGGGAACTCAGGACTTGCACTGCCTGGGGTTCCTTGGGGGTGTGGTCCTGGCGGGGCTGGGCTGTCCCCATAACGGAAGGAACTGGCCCTGAGGGCCCTGGCATGTGGCCGCCGCCCAGCCCTGAGGCAAGGCCTTTTGGCTGGAGATAGGGCTGGTAGTTTAGAGAGACCCTTGGACAGTGGCCACCTGGGCCTCTAGGGATGGGAAAAGCAGGCTCTGTCCCAGCACCTGGAGCAGAACCTAGGGCCACAGCTGGCCCCCAGGGCCCACAGCCCCAGCCTGGCTCACAGGCACCGGTCTCCCTCCTTTGAGCTGTGACTCAGGGACTGAGGCCCTTGGGGAATGCTCCTGAGCCTGGCCGGGGGCCCGGGGGCTCCAGGACAGCGCCCCCAGGTGCACCGGGCCCCTTTCCTCCCCGCTGGTGGCTGGGTGGATCCCAGAGGCGCTGGCACGGGGGAGGCGGCTGGAGAGGGGCGGGCGAGGTGAATATGTCAGTTTATCCCGACACAAGTAGTGGCCTGTTGGGGTGGGGTGGGGGCCCCGAGGAAGTATTTGGGATGACTTGGAGCACTGGCCCTTTAAGGCTCCTGTAACCAGACACCTCTGACGACGGGTCGGAGCAGAGAGGGAGCAGGGCTGGGGCTGGGCATCCCCCAGCCCAGCCCGACGTGTCCCCCTCCCTCCCGCCCACCAGGCCCAGTTCAATTTGCTCAGCAGCACTATGGAGCAGATGAGCAGCCGCGCAGCCCCGGCCAGCCCCTACACCCCGGAGCACGCCGCCAGCGTGCCCACCCACTCGCCCTACGCCCAGCCCAGCTCCACCTTTGACACCATGTCGCCCGCACCCGTCATCCCCTCCAACACCGACTACCCCGGCCCCCACCACTTCGAGGTCACCTTCCAGCAGTCCAGCACAGCCAAGTCCGCCACCTGGACGGTGAGTGATGTCTGCGCCCCGTGGCAGCATGTGGTGGGCGGTGGGCTCTGGCTGGGGAGGGGCGCCCGTCCAGGAACTGTGGTGGGCGGCCCGAGCCAGGAGGGGCGTAAGGAAGGAGGCGGGCTCTAGCGGGGCAGTCTGGGCATGCCCACCCCTCGGATGCTGGCCAGGGTCAGCCAGCAGCACGCTGGTCCCAGAGGGGTTGAGGTCCCCTCTGCAGGGGCAGAAGTCCCACAGGGTGGCTTGGGCAGCCCCTCTGTGCCCAGCGGGGGCGCTGGCTTGCTACTGCTCCGCTGAGGCAGAGGCTCCTGGAGGCCTCCTCAAGCAGCCTCTGTCTGCTTGCACGGATCTGAGCTTTGCCTTCTCGTTGTCTGGGGTGTCATCTCTGAGCTGGCTCGGGACAGGGATGTCAGGGGTGGCACCGCGATGCTGAGGACCTGGGTCTTCCCATTCACCTTTGGGGACAGCCCAGCCTGGGGTTGGGACTTTGCAACTTTGGTGACACTCCACGTGCAAACTCTGGGAGCCAGTGCTGTGCTGAGCACATTGAGTTTAGTAACCTTGGGACCCGCCCAACCACCCACGAGGTACATCTGTTACTGCCCCCATTTTACAGCCAGGGAAGCTGAGGCACAGGAAGGGGCAGCAGCTTGCTGGGCTTTGCAGATAGAAAGTGGGCATGTGGGGCTGGGAACTCAGGGAGCTTAATGGCTGAGCCAGTGGCCCCAGCTGCAGGGGAGAGGAAGAGATCCCCTAGAGGTGCAGACTAAGGCTTGGGGACTTTGCCTGGGAGTGCAGGTCACAGGGCACTGGGCAGGACGGGGAGTGAGCCCGGCACTCCTTGGTCCATCTCTGGGCTACAGGCAGTGCCCCTGGTGCCTCGCCATGGGCCCCATCCTCTGGGGGACAGTTCTGGCAGCCCCAGTTCCGCTGGAAGTGGGACCCTAGAGTACAAAAATCTATCCGTCCTTCAGCCCCCGCCCCTCCCCAGGAGGCACAGCACCCCCCACCCTTCTTCTGATGTACAAAGTGGGTCCCTCAGCGGTTTCTGTCACGTTCCTGGTGGTGGCTGAGGTTTTCCCAGGCCTTGGGGTGGGGGTGGGGCAGGGCGGAGCCTAAGGCACCCTGGGGTCCACGGTCAGGCTTGGCGGTCACAGAGCTGAGTGACACCCTGTCTGTATGCTGCAGCAGAGCTAGGTGCACTGCCTTCACTGCTGTGACCACGTGTGTGTGTGTGTGTGTGTGTGTGTGGTGTGGGGTGCCCCATCAAACTGGTCCTTGGCTATGAGGCTGTTCCCTAGGAGCAAGAGGGAGGGACCAGCACTGTCCCTGCACCCAGCTTGGAGGTCTGGGTCGGGAAGGGCCAAAGGCAGTCCTGCGCCTGCACACCTGTGGCGACCGGAGGTCCACTACCACTCCTCTCAGGTCCCTAAGTCCTTCCTCCCCAAGCCTTGGAGGGAGAAGGCAGATCTTGGTCCCTCCTACAGGACATTCTGTCATGGAGCCCCCTGGACTCCTGTGGACAGCTGTGCGAGGGTGCTGGGGGGCTCAGAGCACCCCAGGGGTCTGAGCTGGTCCTGGGGGCAGGAGCTGCCTCTGCCGGCTGCCTCCGCACTTGGGGCTCCACATCCCGCCCTGTGAGGAGCGTCATGACACACGCTTTGCTCCGCGACCCGGCTTCAGCGGCCCACGGGTGATCTGCTTGGGGCCGAGGCAGCCCTGCTGACGGCCACACGGCAGTCACACGGCAGCAGGGGCAGGCTGAGCAGGAGGGTGCTGCCCCTGCTGTGGTCCCCTCCCTGGCCCCGTCCACACAGGGGTGGAGGTGGGACCGACATTGATAATGAGAGTTTTGGCACCTTGGCTCTCAGGAGCAGACCCCCTCGGGCTCCCTCCCCTCCCAGGAAGCGGGTGGGTGGCGCCTGCTCTCGTCTCTCGGGGTCTCACTGTGTGGCCGCTGCCCGGACTTGCTGCCTGGGGCCCAGCGCCACTTACGCCGCGCTTGGCCCCTGCCACGCCGCCGGCTGGTAACTGACGGATAATTCCTATTTTTCTCAAGTACAATTCCACTTCGACTGTCGCCTCTTTCCCCTCCCAGAGTGGCACAAACACCCTCGCGGCCCCTAGTGACCACGGTGTGCAGGGGGTCTCTGACCTCTGCCACGGTGAACCCACTACGGGCTCGCGGCTACGGATGTCCGTCTGTCCTGGCAGGCCTCCCTGGACCACAGGGCTGCTGTACAGGAGCCGAGCCCTCAGCTCACACGCTCATGTGCATGTAGACACGTGTACATGTATGTTTGCATGGGTTTGCACCCACATGAATGCATGCATGTGCACTTGGACATGGGCAGGTCCTGCTTGCCCCATCAGCAGGGCTGCCTGGGCCCCAAGCAGATCACCCGTGGGCCACTGAAGCCGGGTCCGGAAGCAAAGCATGTGTCATGATGCTCCTCACCGGGGGGATGTGGAGTCCCAAGTGCGGAGGCGGCCAGCAGAGAGCAGCTCCTGCCCCCAGGGCCAGCTCAGGCATGGACACCGGGTGCATGAGCCAGCCTGTGGGCACTGTGCACAATGTGGCCTCCCTGGTGGCTGCCCAGGGTCTGACCACCCTCACCCCACAGGAAGCCCACAGGCGTCTAAAGCCAGGAAAGGGCCTGCGAGCAGAGTCGGGGGCAGCCAGGCTGCGCTGCTGCTGTGCTTCTGCTCCTCAGGGTACCCTGCTGGGCAGGGGACCACACGGCACAGCACCCGGAGCCTGGGCAGCAGCACACACAGGTCACTGTGTCCCTCACTCACTGGGGGGACACAGGGAAAGGTCACCGTCTGAGCAGGGCCTGGTGCCCCATGGGTACTTCTGTGGGGTGGACAGAGCCACTGGGGCTGGGCCATGGAGGAGGACATCGTGGGTGTCTGTAGCCAGTTCTGTGGCCTCCGTGAGGTACTGTGGGTGTCAGAATATGGGCAGTGCCCTTGCCTGGCTTTTGGGCCCTGATGTCCACCCTGCCCCAGGACCGCTCCACAGCTGGCCGTGTTGTGGTAGCTGTTCCCTCCTGGCGGTGGAAACGAGCAGGGTGCATTCTTCTCCCCTTCAGGACAGCCCCATGCCCTGGGCATCTGGAGGCTTCCCAGCCTTGGCTCAGCCACCTCCTACCCAGCTCAGCAAGACGTTTAGAGAGCAGGCTCTACAGTCAGGCTAGGAGGCCAGCGTAGCTGGAAGCCTCGGCTCAGCGTGGCATCCGTGGGCTCCTTGGGGTCCAGCCAACAGCCTGGGAGGTAGCTATGGGAGCCGATGGGGGCTCGGCTGGCTCAGGACATAGAGAGGGCCCCATGCCCTTGGGTTTGCCATGTGCGGTGGGGGGCAGCGTCTTGTGACATGAGAGCCCTCCCTCCGGGCAAGGCAGGCGGGCAGGACAAAGGCCCGACAAGGGATTCCTGGGGAGGACGAGGCTGAGTCAACACTAATGGATTCGCAGAAAACTTTCCAGCCCCTTGGAGGTTTGCAGGCAAAGAATAGTGGAGGTGTCCCAACATGACTATGGTATCAGTTGCGTTATCCTAAAAGTTTATGGAATGCATAAGTGGAATTAATACCTTTTACTGGCACCAGGAGCAATTATGTGTATTTAAAGCTGAGGGAAGAGTTCTAACAATGTTTATTGTGGAGATGAAACGTGGATTATTAGGGGAAACAAGAGCACTTAGGGAGAAATTGCCGCAATTTCTTGCATTGTGACAGCTCTGGAGGGCGACAGAGTGAGACCCTCGGGCCGGGTCGGTGAGGCCTGGTGGCCTGAGGTGGGGTCACAGCTCTTGGCCTGGAGGCCCTGAGTCCCGGACTGGCCCCACCACACACCCCTGGGGCTCCTGCAGGGGCTGTGGGGCCGGGCCCTTGAGGGACAGGATTCCATCCGTGGGCTCCCCGGGGCTGTGGCTGAGCCAATCTGTGTGCTAGGAAGGATCACCCATTTCCCAAGACCAGCTTGCAAATGGAGACGGATGCACCGCTCTGGAGACGGGCTGACCATCGTCCCGTGTGCTGGTCCCGCACCTGGGGCGGGCAGGTGCTCCCGCTGTCCACCACACAGAGAGGCTACAGTCAGCAAAAACCAGAGACAGCCGGACTTGCCCCCAGTGTCCTGAGCCCTGACTTGCTCTGGGAGAAGAAAGCGACCCTTTCCCTCTCCCTCTGGCCGCCCAGGGTTCCCGGCACCAAGGCTCCGGAGACTGTGGGAGTTCGTGAGCAAAGGCGGGGAGGCACTGACCCCTGAGTCCCTCGGCTTGGCCTGGGGAGAGGGCTCGCAGCAAGTGCCCATCACTGTGGGGCGTGGGGAGGGGCACCGCCCTCCTCCACCGCCGAGTGACAACTGGCAGGAGATACCAAGGTCACCTGGCCTGGCCGTGGAAGCCCAGCCCTGCCTCATGGAGAAGGCCCTCAAGCCCCTGGGCACTCTGCCCCTTTCCCAAGTGGGTGAGCGGGGCATCAGCACGAGGCTCAGAGACTCTGGCAGTGGGCTCAGTGTTTTCTGGGAAGCTGGTGGGTGGCGAATCTGCGGGCAGAGAGGCCCCTTTGGAAATGCGGCCATCTCTCAGTGACTTAGAGCCCAGGGCCGTCACAAGTGCCCACCCAGCAGGCCTGCCACTTCCTCTGGCTGTGCCACCTGCAGCCAGCACCCCAGCCCCTTGCCCTTCATGCTGTGTATGTGTGGGTCCAGCCGCAGCTCTTGGGCCTTAGGGAGGAAGTGGCCAGGTGGGGCCTGAAGCTGAGGTTGTCCCCCGCAGGCCAGGCTCTGGGCAGCTGTTGGGTTCAGCCAGAGTCAGTGCCCTGGAGCAGAGCCCTCTGTGCATGGGGGCTCCGTCGAATATTTACGAGTGCAGTGAAAACTTAGATTCCAGCCAGCTCTTGCCTTAGAAGTGGAACGATGACCACCCCACCTGTGCCAGCTGTTCCCGAAAGCTGCAGGCCCCTCTGTGCCCACCTGCAGCGGGCCAGGCCACTCTCCAGAATGGTCACTGCTGGAGGCCCCTGTCCTTCCAGGGGTTGCAAGGGCTGCAGTTGCTCCTCCTGTCCCGGCCACAGGTCAGGGTGGGGTGAGGTATGGGGGCAGCCAGGGAGCACCACAGGGTGGCCCGGGCCGAGCACCTCCTCGCAGGACCAGGAGGGGGAGGAGCAGCAGCTGGGGCTGCTCTCTGCAGGTGCCCGTCCCCAGGCTCCAGGACAGGCAGGAACGGGCTGTCCAGCTGGCCGAGTTGGAAACCTGAGATGAGCACGATGCTTTGGACGCAGCCTCATTTGTGTTCCCAGAGCTCCACCTGCAGCCTCCTCCACCCCTGAGGTCCCACAGTGGTGACCCGGGTCAGAGAATAAGAGCAGACGGACACCCCAAGCTGCCTTGCAGGGGTCTCGCTGGACCCTCACAAGGGCCCAAGCTCTGGGCAGAGTGAGCAACGCCAACTCACAGCATCTGGGTCGCAAAACCAAGGTCAGCTTCGCTCTCAACAACTGTGGTCCTCAGTGCTCAGGGCCCAGCGGGACAGCCCCCACCCTACCACGTGTTGCCCTGCTCTGCCCACCTGACTGCGAGCTCGGGAACCGGCGGTGTCTGAGGCCAGTCTGTCTGGTGGTGGAGCTGAGGTTGGGTGGCAGAGGAGGGATCAAAACAGCTGCTAAGACTTCGGTGGTCCCAGAGGTGTGCAGATTTCTCCCAAGCAGCAAGCCAGCCCAAGTGTCCTCTCACCCCAGCCGGCCCCAGCCGGCTCTGCGTGTCTCCCTGCAGGGAAGTGGTGGCAGTTGCCCCTCGGGCAAGGGCTCGGTCCTGGTCCCCGTCCTGGTCCCCTCCAGGCGGCCACTGTGGTTTTCCCCGGGCTCGGAGGAGCTCACCCTGTTTGTGGCAGCTCTTGGGGTACAAAGAAACACTTAGATCCGCTAGTTTGATAGGATGGAGGCAGACGGTGAGCCCCAAGGGGCACAGAGCTTCCTGCCCCAACCCTAGGGATCCTGCCTCTCAGCTGTCCCAAAAGGGTGCAAACCTTAGCCACCCTAAGGGGTGGCTTGACTGATTAACCCTTGGCCATTAGCCATCAGCCGGACCAGGTCCCCTCCTCCTCCTCTTACAGGGTTGTGGGTGCGGCTGCATGGCCCAGCACCCTCATCCAGCCCCAATCTTGATCTTCTCGTGACCAGCCCTGATCCCTAGCCACCTAGGGGCAGACAGTCATCAGGAATTCATTAGCATAATAAAGACACCGTCCCTTTAAAGATTCCTAGGATTTTAAGAGTGGTGCCCCAGGACCCTGGGAGGAAGACCAAAGACACGTTTCGCAATGTCGCCAGGCCAGGCAGCCGCGGTGCGGGTGCCGTCCAGGCCGCCCATCCTTGCTGACAGATCGTGCGGGCTGGAGGCTGTGTGGGGGTAGGGTGGCTGCAGGAGCCCTGTGGAGAAGACGGGGCCTTCAGCTGGCTCCTGCTGACCAGGCTCCTGGCTGGTGCTGGCCACAGCCCTACTCAGGTGTCCCCACGCGCTTCCCGCAGAGGAGACCAAGCCCCGGCCCGGCTTTGAAGCCTCTGGAGGGTCCCCCGGCGGGGCAGTGTGCAGCCTGTGCCGGGGCCCCTAGTTCCCAAGCCTCCTGTGAAAGGGGCACACACAGCGGCCCCCAGCCTGAGAGGGTCCTCCGTGGGAGCCTGCTCCCTGTGGTACTTGAGGTCATGGTGGGCAGGTGGCTCCTCCTGAGGGCTGCCCCAGCTGGCCCCAGGCATGCCTCACCCGGGGGTACTTTCCTGTCCCCAGCTAGCGGCCTCTTTCCGGGCACACTGGGCTGTGACCTCTTTGCTCCCTGGAGCCTCTTCCTGGCTTCCTAGAGCTCTGCCGATGTTCACAGCCTCCAATCTGTGCGGCCTGATGAGAAGGCACCCTGAGACAGGTTGGGGTGACCATGACATGCGCACCCCGTCCCTTTCCGCTGACTACCCCCACTCCCAGCAGCTCTGCCGAATGCAGAGACGAGAAGGGCCTGGTGCTGAGATGGTGCCAGCGAAGGCAGAGCCAGCTGCAGGCCAGTGTCACTGTGATCCAGGGACTGTGGCCTGGGTTCCTCGGAATGCGGGGCTTGGCCTGGGCTCACGGGGTCTCGCACCGCGCTCTGTGGGTCAGCGGGAAGCTGTTCTAGGGGACGAGAGGGCCCATGGCACAGGGGTCCGTGACCCAAGGGAGGAGAGAGACGTGTCCCCAAATGCACACGTGTGCACACAGGCAGGGACAATGGATAAAGGTGGCCTGTAAAAATTACTTCAAAAAACAAAAGCCCCCACTGCGGACCCGGGCCCCCAGAATCTGTTGTAACAGATTCACCCAAGCTGGTTAACGGTATTTGTGGTTTGCAAGATACTACATGTCCCGAGAAAATGACAGACAAGTTATTATCACCTCTCCACTGTCCTCCTGCCCAAACCTGCCTGCGCCGGGCACCCAGCTGCCGAGAGTGGGTGCAAGGAAATTAACAGCCCCGCACCGTTCCCGCCCCAGCCAGCCCCACCAGGCCCAGGGCTCCCAGCCAGGCCAGGCCCATCTTGGGCTGGGGTGGGGAGGGGTCGGGTAGAGCCGTGGCGGGAGGGACAGTGTTTGGGCAAAGCGTTTCCGAATACACGCATCCGAACAGGCAAGTCTAGACGGCTCTGTGTCAACAGCCGAAGATAAATAAGATTTTATCGGCTCGGAATCTGTTGAAACACATCCATCTAGCGGTTCTAGGGGAGAAGGAGGCAGGAGGGGGGCGCAGGCAGAGGAAGCATCTCCTCTGACCTGCAGGAGATGGCACCCACCGGCAGAGCAGTCCTGCAGGGTCCTGACTCCACCAGATGTCACAAGCTGCGCTGGAGGAAGTCGCTGGAGTCAGAACGTCCTGGGGTCAGGACTGGAATACCACCTGTCCTGAGTCCTGTGGCCACCATGCCCCCACCCCGATGTTCCCAGGCAGCAGGAAGCCACAGGCTGCGTCAAGCCGGGATTTAGGCCATGTGTCCAGCCCACTGCAGGGGGCACGGGCCCTGCACTGGGTACCTCTGTAGGGAGAAGGCCATACCCATACCCAGGGATGGGCCCGAGAGATGGCGCCCAGCTTGCCCAGCACAGCGGCCTGTCGCTTCCCACCCTGGACCTGCCCACCAGAGGCTGCCGCTTGTTCCGCCCCCGCGTGCTCTGGAGGGGAAGGTCCAGCCGCCCCGCCCCAGTACCTGGGACAGCTCCCGGCGCCAGCTCCTCCCCGGGGCGGGGCGTCTACAGCACCCCTGTCCAGCACCTCTGCCCTGGCCACGTGTCCCTCGCTTTCCCTGGCCCTTCTGAGGCCCCCGTGCACCGGCTGGGACGCTCCTCCCACAGCTTCCAGCACTCCTGAGGTCTGGGCTGGCTGGGGCGCCGCACAGTCGCTTGCCACGGGGATGCAGGGCCAGTGGGTCCGGGGCGGGACCCCAGGGGAAGGGTCACCGACAGGCACAGGCTGTTGAGACTGCCCTCAGGAGCGTGGGGGATGCCTGCGGCTGCACCCCAAGCCCCACTCCTTGCTTCTTCCTGGGAAACGGGGCTGGGGAGCCTGGTCTCCGCTCCAGGCGTGTCGGGGCTGCCCAGGAATGCAGTCGCAGGGCCCTGTCATACCTGGCCCCGCCCCGCTCCCAGCCTGGCTTGGCCCTTCTCGGGCTGGGGCTGAACAGTGGGGAGGACAGAGCGCCTGGCTGGACAGCCCTGCAGAGGGGACTCAGGGAGCCAGAGCCTGCCTGTCCCTGGGGCTCCCCGCCTACCGCAGGGAGCCGTTACCTCCTTACCTGGTGAGGCGGCAGGCCCAGGCTGGCACTCACCATCTGCTGCCGGGGCTCTGCCTGAAGTTCATTCTCGGGTACAGCCACAGAGGGGTGGGTCTGAACCTGAGGCCGCCTCAAAGCCCCTGGTCCCCGGTGCCCCTGCTGACGTTGACCTGGGCCCACCTGCCAGCTCCGCCCCTCAGCCCTGTTTCCGTCGCTGAGCTAGAACTGGCAAATAGTAGGTGCTCAACAGATGCTTGCAGGTGGTGCCTCTTCAGGTCCTCGCTTAGCCCTACCTCGAGGAGGGTGCACCATTCTGGGGTGGGGCCCCCGCCAGGAAGCGCCCCTGGGTCGGGACACCACCTGGCGCCTGTGCAGTCCTGGGGGTCTTCTGTGGAGTGTGATGTGTGTGCCTTTCCCACCTACCTGCACTGCACAGAGGGGCAGGGGACAGCTGCTGCTCACCTGACTCCGGGGCTGCATTCTGCGAGGCCGTGTGCTCCACCGATGACCTACAGGGCCAGCTCACCAGGGGGCTGCCTGGGGCCTCAGAGAAGTCTGGCAGCCTCTCCTTCACCGCCAGCTCACTGTCCCTCTTACCTGCCACCTCCTGCTCCCCTCCTTCGGCGCCCAACCTGCGTGGATGGAGGCCACGCTGCAGTGTGGGCCTTTGTCCAGGATGCTGGGCCCCGGACACTGGCCTCTGGGAGGGGGAGTGAGGCTCCTACACCTCCTGGGCCCAAGGATCAGAGGACCCCACTGGGGACTGTGCCCACATCCTCGGGGGCACGATGACCACTGCTCCTCGGAAGGGATGCTTGGGGAAATGGAGGGGCAGGGATCATCCCCGGGAACTGAGCTAAGCCCACACCTGCGAGCCTGCTCCTCCTAGGTCAGCGGCCAGGTCCCGTGGGGTGGGGCTGCACCCCTGCCAGGGTGCTTTCTGCTTTCCACCCCGCAGGGCTGCACCCCACAGCGGTGTTGCCCTCCTCTCCCTTCCTCTGCCCTGGCCCAGGGTCTTGTGCTTCCTGCAGGTCCACTGTGCGGGGCCCTTTGCGAGAGTTGGGGGCCCCACCTTCCTTAGCAAAGGACCAGTCGGCCCCCTGTTCCTTCCTTGGTTCTGCCAGCAGTGCCCTGCCTCTGGCCTCGGCTTCCCCCAGGGTGATGGAGCCTTTTCTGGGGCACTTGAGATTGTGGCTTGTGAATCCGAGCTGCTGGGGCTAGGGGGTGCGGAGGGTGGGGTGGGGTGGAAATCGGCTTCTGAGCCAGTGAGTGATGGCCCCAGGGGTCTCAGCAGGGCCAGCCTGGGCCACAGGGCACAGACACAGAGGTCCCTCCGGGCAGCTCCTCAGGGAGGCAGAGTCTGATCATCCCTGGGGATGGCCCTCTTGTCTCCTCAGGTCCTGGTCTGGGGGGGCTTGGTCTTTGTAGTCCCCTGCAGCACTCAAGGGCCCAGACTGAGCGGCAGAGGGCGTCTGCTCCGGCTTGATGGCTCCAGCTGGAGGGAGGGCAGGCGTCCGGGTCCCTGGGCAGCCGAGGCTACCTCGCCATGCCTGTGGGCACTGCTAGGGAGGTGGGCTACGGGGCTCTTCAAATCCGGCCCAACTCTGCAGACCCCCATCTTCAGACCCTGCCTGCAGGCAGATGGAGCGGCCCTGACTGCTGCAGCCCGAGTCCCGGGTAGGGTTGGCTGAGACAGCGCCCCTACCTGGAAGGGTGCCAGCGGTGCAAGAGACAGCCTCATCAGAGCCTGGGAAGAGGGGCCCGGGCGAGGCGCAGGCTGCGCGCGGGGAACGGTGGGCTGCGGGCCTCACACTATGCCCCCCTGCAGTACTCCCCAATGCTGAAGAAGCTTTACTGCCAAATCGCCAAGACGTGCCCCATCCAGATCAAGGTGTCCACGCCGCCCCCCCCTGGCACCGCCATCCGGGCCATGCCCGTCTACAAGAAGGCAGAACACGTGACCGATGTCGTGAAGCGCTGCCCCAACCATGAGCTCGGGAGGGACTTCAACGAAGGTGAGGCACCAGGCGGCCGCTGCAGCACCATGGCCAGCAGCCTGGGCGCCCACAGGAGGGAGTGGGCAGGGCTGGGGAGGAGTCTGGGGGGCAGCGGCTGGCACCCTGGGGGCGCTGTGGAGCAGCTTCCAGTGTGCCTGGCGAGGCTGTGGGCACCGAGGTTGGCAGAAAGGTGGGGATGCAGTGACGGGGGTCAGGCACGAGGTCTGAGCCCTACCTAGGACGCTGCAGGGCCGGGCCTTGTGGTCCTGGCTGTGCTGCCCGAGCCTGGGCCAGGGCTGGCCGGCCCAGGGCTGGGCCCCTCTCTGAAGCTGCGTCCCCTCCCGGCAGGACAGTCTGCCCCGGCCAGCCACCTCATCCGCGTGGAGGGCAACAACCTCTCGCAGTATGTGGACGACCCTGTCACCGGCAGGCAGAGCGTCGTGGTGCCCTACGAGCCCCCACAGGTAGGACAGGGCCAGGCAGAGGCATGGGGCAGGGCGGCAGGCTGAGGCCTGCTTCACTTCAGGCGGCCACGCAGCTCCCTGCTCCGGGGCCTGCCCGTGTCCTGGGCTCTTCCCGCCCCGGCATCTGGTGTGTGGTCATGACCCCTCCTGTGTGCACCTACACCCTGGGCCTCAGTGGGCCCAGCTATACCCTGAGGTGTGTTGATGACCTCCAGGCTCTGAGCCCTGCCCTCCCGGGAGACTTCTCCTCCCGCCTGTCCGGCCTGGGATCCCCAAGGTTCTTGTACCTGGGTTGGCAGAGGCAGAATGAAGCCAGGGAGCACTTGGAGTGGTCAAGTCCATGCTGCGGCTGGGGTTGAGGAAGGGGCTGCGAGGCCGGGCTGGCAGACAGAGGGAAGGCAGCTGGAGGGGCTGAGGCCTGGACTCCAGCGCTGGAGGGAGCTGGGTGAGGAGGGAGCCCTGTGGGGACACTGACACCCACGCACACAGGCAGGGCCTGGAGAGCCTGCCGGCGGCGGGGAGATGCAGGAGGCAGCCAAGCAGGAGAGGCTGGGGGGTCTGACCTTTGACTTGAAGCCAGCTGAAGGTTCTAGGGTGGGGCACAGCGTTGGTCTGATAGGGGAGCTGGAGCGAAAGGCTGGGGTCAGCACACCCTGGCCCATGGTGGGACAGGGTGTCGGGAGCTTCCCAGGGAAGGCAGGTGACTGCAAGCCCTGTCCAGTACATGGATCTGGGACCAGCTCCCCACACCCCATCCCAGGGCCCCCCGACACCTTTCCACCACCAGGACTGGGCCCTGGTCCTCCCTCCCTCCTCTGCTGTGTCCCACCGGGCCTGCGGGGGAGCAGCTCTCTCGCCCCTGGCGGCTACCATGTGCAGGCTGTTCTGTGAAAGGCTGAGGTCCTCACAAACCACTCGTGGCATGCGTGTTCGGACTAGGGACACCAAAAACTGCCTGTGCTGGGTCCCCAGGGCACCCAGGGGCAGGAGTCCTGGGCTCATGTCTCAGCTCTTCCCAAAACTCCCTGAGAGGCTGTGCTGCGGCGGGGGTTTTCCTGGGATGGCTTTGGTCCTTCCCTGAGCAGCACCTCACGCCCTTCTGCCCAGAGAAGCCCACAGCACACAAGAGCTGCATGCACGCCTGCTTGTGCAAGGCACACACCTTCCACAAAGGACTGCACACACAGGCACGTGGCACAAACATGTGTCCCAGGGCCTATGCAAACACCCACTCTCACAGCCCTGGGGCTTGTCATCGGCCTGTGTCAGGGGAGGAGGGAGAGTCGACTGACCAGGGATTCTATGCTTCCCGAAGGGCAGAGACCAGGGCTGAGGTTGCCTAGAAGCCGGAGCCAGCACAGTGCTTAGTGCTCAGTGTACCAGCTGGGTGGGTGGGCAAGTGAGTGAATGGAGGAGTGAGCGAATGGGTGAATAGTAGATAAATGGATGGGTGGATGGGTGGTGGATGGATGAAAAGGTGACTAGAGGGTGGGTGGGTGGGGGTAAGTGGATGAAGAGGTGGATGGATGGATGGATGGATGGATGGATGGATGGATGGACAGATGGATATGTGGATGGGTGAATAGCTAGGCAGATGGATGTGTAGATGAATAGCCAAGTGGATGGTGGGTGGATGAGTGAGGAGATGGATGAGCGGTGGGTGGATGGACAGAGGACTAGATGGTGGGCACATGGCTGGTGGGTGGATGAGTAGATGGGTGAGTGAATAGGTGATTGGACGGATGATATAACCACAGAGGAGTCCTGGCGCCTTGCCACCTAGAACCAGGGCCAGGCTGGAGGCCTCCGGCCTGGCAAGGGGCTCACGCGCTGATGCCACGCCCCATGTGCCTTCTGCGTGCAGGTGGGGACAGAATTCACCACCATCCTGTACAACTTCATGTGTAACAGCAGCTGTGTGGGGGGCATGAACCGGCGGCCCATCCTCATCATCATCACTCTGGAGACCCGGGAGTGAGTCAGCCGGTGACGTGGTGGTGGCGGTGGGGCAGGGACGTGAGCCAGCCCTGTGAGAGCCATGCCGGGGAGTCGGGGGGCCAGCTGGGGAAGGGGGTCCTGGGAGAGCTTTGCTGCCCACGTGGCGCTCGGCCCTGGGGACTCACGTTTCCGGCTGTGCCCACCCAACAGCGGGCAGGTGCTAGGCCGCAGGTCCTTCGAGGGTCGCATCTGCGCCTGTCCTGGGCGTGACCGCAAGGCCGACGAGGACCACTACCGTGAGCAGCAGGCTCTGAACGAGAACGCCACAAAGAACGGGGCTGCCAGCAAGCGTGGTGAGCGGGCTCCACCCTGGTCATGGGCCGGCAGCAAGGCAGGCTGGGCTAGGGTGACTGTCAGGCAGAGTGCAGATGGCACCCGGGGATGGACCCAGGCCTGATGTGGCCCTCAGACCAGTCAGCTGTCCCTGGTACCTAGGTCCAGGGCCCACATGGCACCTGGGGTTTGGTCTGTCCAGAGTGGGCACTGCCTGGACCTGCCCTGTCACTGGGCCACACCAAGGGAGGGGAGGGCACCTGCCCGGGGCCGTGCCCGGCTCACCCAGCCTTCCCCACCCTCCCTCCAGCTTTCAAGCAGAGCCCCCCTGCCATCCCCGCCCTGGGCGCCAACATGAAGAAGAGACGGCACGGGGACGAGGACATGTACTACATGCACGTGAGTGGCCCTTGGGTGGCAGGGCGGGCTGGGGTGCTGCAGAAGGCAAAGCAGCGCCAGGCAGATCCTAGTGCACCCCGCACCCAAGTCCCAGGAGAGATGCTCCTGGCGGGACGATGGGTGGGAGGGCGGTTGGAGCCCTGTAACTCTAACATCCAGCAGGTGGCGCTGCAGCAGCCTGCGTCTGCAGGACCAGGTGCCTTGCCGGGATTGGTCTTTTGCAGCGGGAGCTTTGAATGATTCTTCAGGAATGAGACACCTGGTTTACAAGATCATATCTGCTGGCAGCCTAAGAGGGAACAGGAGGGAGTGGGTGTCGCCCCCATGCCGAGATCCTCCCACTGGGTCAGGGCTCTGATCAGACCCACCCCTGAAGCAGAGGAATCCTGAGCTTATGGGGTGGTGCTGTGCTGCCGGCCAGGGTCCTCCCCCAGGGTGAGCGGTGTGGCGCCGACGGAGACCACTATGATGCAGCTCTGAACAGGATTTAATATTAACCAATTGGCTTTTCATGTTTACTTGTGAGTTGTCTGAAGCTTAGGCACCTTGTCTGGGGAAGGGCAGTGGACTCATAGTAAATGAACCTCTATGAGTCACTGGTCTCCGCTGAGGCTCACATTGGCCTGTGAAGCTGGGACGCCTCAAAGGACAAGATAAGGCCACAGCTGAGAACGTCTGGCGCCAACCCCAATTAACCAAAGGAGACGGTAGCTGCAGGCACCTCACTCCTGCTGTGAAGGCCTTCCTGGAGATAACACAGTTCTCCCAAATTAACAAAAGTATTACTTGGAGAAGTCTGCAATGGGTTTCCCAAGTCCCGCTCAGATTCCTGTGTTTTCTTAAATATCCCCCTCCTTTGCCTGTAAACCAAATAAATTCGGGCTGCCTAGAGAAGTCTTTGGCTAAACTCAGAGAATATCAAATGTTATAAGACAGTTAGACCCTCCTGGAGGCCTGAAATCATTTCAGTTGTCTCATTTATTTAAGCCTTCGCCGTCCACTTGCTTGGGAGATTGTGGGCCTGATCAGCCTGCAGTAACTAAGGGGTGTTTAACCCGAGAGCTCCTCACCTGGCAGTGTCCCTGTCTGCGCACAGGTGAGGGGCCGGGAGAACTTTGAGATCCTGATGAAGGTCAAAGAGAGCCTGGAGCTCATGGAGCTTGTGCCGCAGCCCCTCATCGACTCCTACCGGCAGCAGCAGCAGCAGCAGCTTCTACAGCGGCCGTGAGTGAGCCCCCCACAGCCCTGCTGTCCACCTGTCCGCCAGCATCACAGGGAGCCCCCGGGAGGGCGCGAGGATAGTCCAGCCCACAGGGAGAAGAGCCGGGGACAGGCCGCGGGTGAGACAGCCCGGGTTTCGCCCAGCGACCCCGCCTGCAGGAAGCCTTCCCCAAGGGCGGTGCCCTGGGACCCAGGGACCCTTTGCTACCTCGCTCTGCTCCCTGCCTGCGAGGGGCCTTTGTACAGCTGCTGAGTGGGAAGACAGGGAGGGGCTGGCCCAGCCAGTCAGCTGTGCAGCGTGAGAGCAGGGGTCAGAGCGGGCAGGTGGCCGGCCACATCTGAGCACGAGGCTGGTGGGACAGAGTCACTCGGGCTTCTGCACAGCGCTGGGTCTCCACCCACATGCACAGAGGGGACCCTGAAGGTGCCTGGATGGGGACGACGGTGCCTGGCTGCCCCCGAACGCGAGCCATTGCTCTCTGGGCAGGAGCCACCTGCAGCCGCCGTCCTACGGGCCCGTCCTCGCCCCCATGAGCAAAGTGCACGGCAGTGTCAACAAGCTGCCCCCCGTCAACCAGCTGGTGGGCCAGGCTCCCCCGCACACCTCGGCCGCCGGGCCCAGCCTGGGGCCCATGGGTGAGTCCCTTGGGCAGCTGAGGCCCTGGGGTTGGGGACCCAGGGTGGCCTGGATGGAGACTGGTCAGCTACACCCCGACCTGCAGGGGCTCTCGGTGGCCGCCTCCCCAACAGCTGCGGCCTGCTGTAACCACCCCACTCCAGGGTCTGTGCTTTGTGAGGACAGAGGTGACCTGTGGTTAAGAGCACACGCCTCACCCTTACCCTGCTTCCTATAGCAGCGGAGCTCGAGGGAGGTTCCTAACCTCACAGGGCCTCGGTTTGCCCGTCAGCAAAATGGCAGAAGTAACAAGACTCACTTGTTTTGAGGGTTAAATGACATAAAGCCTTGTGGGGGTTCAGCACAGGTGGGCAGCTCAGCAGCGTGCAGTCGGGCCGCTCCTGGGAGGTCCCTAGGTGGGCATGGCCCAGCCTGTTCCCTGAGCCTTTGGGATGCAGCGAAACCAGGTGCCTGCAGTCACCCGACCTCGTGGGGCACAGGCACGGGCCCGAGCCTGGTCCGGGGTGGTGACGGGGTGCCAGGCTGACTCCACCTAGGGCCTCCTGCTGAGCCCAGTGCCTGGGTGACGCCCGCTCCTAATGCCCAGCTGCCTTCTTGCCAGCCCCGGCGATGCTCAGCAGCCACAGCCATGCCATGCCCACCAATGGTGAGCTGAACGGCGGCCACAGCTCCCAGACCATGGTCTCGGGGTCCCACTGCACCCCGCCACCCCCCTACCATGCCGACCCCAGCCTCGTCAGGTGCGTAGATGGCTGCCGGCCCCATCCTGTCCTCTCACCACGCGGCTATCCCCAGCACAGGATGTTGGGGAGGGCGTCATGGTGGGTTCATCAACAGACGCTCAGAAAGTGCACAGAGCCGGGGCTCCCGGGCATGGCACCCAGGGTCGGGCACCTCGGCCTCCCAAGGGGCTGCAGCTCTGTCACTGTGGCCAGCTTGGGCAGTGGGGTGACCCGGAACTGCCCTTTGGGAGCTGTCCCCACCCCCAGCAGGCCACTCTCCCGGAGGGACGAGCCGTAGCCCGGCGCTCCTGAGTTAGCACACTTCCTTTTCCCGCCTCCTCTGCAGTTTTTTGACAGGACTGGGCTGCCCCAACTGCATCGAGTACTTTACCTCCCAAGGGTTACAGAACATGTACCACCTGCAGAACCTAACCATAGAGGTAAGCCCAGGGCCGGGGCTGGGGCCGGGCACTGCTCACTTTGCAAAGCCTTTTCTGGCTGGAGCACACACGGCAGCTGGAGGAGCTTGAGGGTGCAGGGCGGGTGCATCTGGCCTCCTCCCTGAGCTGAGCTCCAGGGTCCCTCTTTTGTCAGTATCTCCTGGTGCCCAGCGGCCTGGCTGATTTTGACTTTAAGGGTTAGGCTGTTTCCAAGGCCTAAAGAATGGAAGAAGTCAGGGACCCAAGGGAGACAGTCAAGTTCTTAGCTGTGCATGTGGGAGAAGGCAAGCAGCCCACCCCCAGCCACTCCCAGCCACCCACTCGCCCCACGCACCCGTGCACCCGGCCGCCGGGCCTCCTGGGCTCAGCATGTGTGGGCGGAAGGACCTGGGTGCAGGAGGGAACAGGCTTGGGTTAAGTAAGAACCTTGAAGGCCCAGGTCCAGGCAGCTTTGAGAAGCCCACAGGACACAGTGGTCAGCCCCGTGGTCCGGTGGGGTCCCAGCTCTCTGTCGCTGGCTCAGCTGGGTCAGGGGCCAGCCCGTTTGTCCCCAGCCAGGGCTTGAGGCCAGAGATGCAGACATGTTGGAGGGAGCCGGGGTCAGCACCTCACTAGCCGCTCCTCGCTGGCCGTGTCTGGGTGCCCACCCTCCACCCCTGTGGCAGCATGGTCCTCGGCGGACCCTCCAGCCCCCTAACGGCAGCCTTCTCTCGCAGGACCTCGGGGCCCTGAAGATCCCGGACCAGTACCGCATGACCATCTGGAGGGGCCTGCAGGACCTGAAGCAGGGCCACGACTGCGGCCAGCAGCTTCTGCGGTCCAGCAGCAACGCCGCCACCATCTCCATTGGCGGCTCAGGCGAGCTGCAGCGGCAGCGGGTCATGGAGGCCGTGCACTTCCGCGTGCGTCACACCATCACCATCCCCAACCGCAGCGGCCCGGGGGGCGGGGCGGCCGGCACGGACGAGTGGGCCGACTTCGGCTTCGACCTGCCCGACTGCAAGTCCCGCAAGCAGCCCATCAAGGAGGAGTTCCCGGAGAGCGAGGGGCACTGAGGGCAGTGCCCTCGCGCCTTCCTTGCCGCAGGACAGACAGGACACTGGGCGGTGCCCAGGGACACGGCAGAGTCCACCTGCCCAGCACCGCTTCTGAGGGACATCGCTGGCCTCGGGCGGTGCCGAGGCCCGGAGGCCACCTGCCGACAGCCTGGACGCCTGTAGAAAACTCCTGAGCTGCCCACTGTGTACCTGCAGGGCCCAGGCCGGGCCGTCCCGGTGCTGGGCACTGTGCCCAGGGACCGCTGTCCTTCGCTGACTGCCAGCAAGGATTCCCACGCCCAAGGACGGGCAGCAGCCGGCAGCCGAGGCCTGTGTCTAGGACGCCGGGTTTGCAGGCTGGTGTGTACGCCGTGTCTCTGCTCAAGGCCGGGCTGGGGACTCCTCTGCAGGACACGAGGACCGGCTCTGTCCCTAGCCCATGGCTCTGCAGGGACCGCGGTGACTTTCCTGCTTCACACAGAAACCTGGGTTTGCTGGAACTGGAGCTGGCTATGCCGCAAGGAAGCTCCTGGTGCTGGGGACCCTGCTGAGCAGATCGAGGGACGGCTGTACTCAGACTGCTGGAAATTGTCAATATTTGATAAAACGATACACTTTTCTACGCCATGGGTCAGCTCTTCCTTCCTTCCTTCCTTCCTTCCTTCCTTCCTTCCTTCCTTCCTCCCTTCCTTTCCCTTTCCCTCTTTCCCTCTTTCCCTCTTTCTTTTTCTTTCTTCCTTCCTTCCTTCCTTCCTTCCTTCCTTCCTTCCTTCCTTCCTTCCTTCCTTCCTTCCTTCTTTC
>NW_004955486.1:7865806-7911073 GCF_000276665.1 Chinchilla lanigera | reverse complement strand
AGAGGGAGGAGCAGGAGAGGGGAGGGCGGGAGAGGGAGGAGCAGGAGAGGGGAAGGCGGGAGAGGGAGGAGCAGGAGAGGGGAGGGCGGGAGAGGAAGGAGCAGGAGAGGGGAAGGCGGGAGAGGGAGGAAAGGGAGAAAGGCCCGGCATCAGCAACAGACTCCCTTTCAGCACCACTGACCACCGACGCATCACCCTGCCCCAGGCTCCGTCCGGGCGGGCTGCGCACTCACGGGACGGAGGACCAGGATGTCAGAGGCTGGAAAGAAAGAGCATGAAAGGGAAAGCGAGCTGTGGCCTTTTGCAGACAGCACAGCCACCCACATGGAAAATCAGGCACATCTGAAACAAAGCCGGCACAGTGAGTGAGACCGGCGAGCTCACAGAGCACAAAGTCAGTGTACAAAATCATCGTTTCTGAACAGCCGCAGGGAACAACCGAGCACCGAGGTGAGCCATCTCCGAAAAGCTCGGAACCAGCTCGAGCAATCTCCGACGCTGCAGAGCACAGGCGAGGGGGAGGGGAGCCGGTGCGACCGGGTCCCCCAGGAAGATGCTGCTTCGCTGGGGATATAGCTCAGCGGTATAAGTGCTTGCCTGGCAAGCCTGAGGTAATGAGTTCAATTCCCAGTATCAAAAAAAAAAAAAAAAAAAAACCCTTAAGCTCCTGACTAGCAAACACAAGGTCATGAATTTGATTCCCAGTACCAAAAAAAGGAAAGAAAGAAATTACCAAACCTTTAGGGGCCCGGGATATAGCTCAGTGGCTCAAGCGCCTGCCTAGCAAGCGCGAGGTCATGAGTTCAATTCCTGGTACCACCAAAAAAAAAAAAAAAAGGACGATGCTGCTCCACACCCCGGCAGGACGCTTGCTGGGGACACCAGAGAGGAGACCCTGCTGCTCCTGTCGAAGGGCAAAGGACCCAGAGGAGCCGGGACCATGTAGGATGTGGACATGTGGGAGGACCTGGGTGAGCTCGCTGGAGGACTGGCCGCTCCAGGGCAAGGCCACGTTGTCCTGGAGAAGGAGCAGGCGTGTGGCAGAGGGACAGAAGAGACCGATGTCAGTGCAGGGCCACCCCAGGGTCCCAGCCCCAGGCTGCCACAGAGCGCTGTGCCTCGCGTGCTGAGGGCAGATGTGCGGCTTCCCAGCCAACTCTCCAGGGCAGCCTCCTGCACTCCCTTCCTGCCCCAGGCAGGGGCACCTTTGAGGACACCCTGCCCGGAGCTCTGTCCTCTATCCCCAGTCTCCTGGACAAGGACTGCCGCAGCGCCCCCACACCCCACACCAAGGTCAAATGGAGTCTCAGAGACCCGCACGCCACGCTCACAGCAGCCCTTGACAAATTCACAGGGACAGAGGGCAGCGGCACTGAAGTGACCGCCGCAGACACTGCATAAACAGTGGGGCCATCCACGTGATGGGCTGTGACTCCGCCTTAAGCCAGAGCCACACGTGGATGGACAGGACGGCAGCCCTGGGAGGTGGGCCAACCCCGCGGCATCTAGAGTCATCAGATTCAGAGACGGGCAGTAGAATGGGGGGCGCCGGGGATGGGGGAGGCTGAGGAAGCGACAGACCTCTGCAGCGAAAACTACTGAGAAAAGAGCGAGAGATCAGAAGATGGGAAGACATCTCCTTCCCGGATAGGCAGAACTGATGGAGTCGAAATGGCCCGACGACCAAAACTGTCACAGAGACCAGGTGGATCCCCATCAAAACTCCAACGCCCTCCTCACAGAGCAAACGACCCTAAGAGTCATATGGACCCAGAACAGCAAAAGCAATCCCAGACTTCAAGTTATACCACAAAGCTACAGTGATGAAAACAGCACGGACCTGGCACGGAAACTGGCACGTGAACCAATGGGAGAGGTGGACACAGTCCCGGACACATTCAGTTATTCGATCTTTGACAAAGAAGCCAAAAATGCGCAGGGGAGGAAAGACAGTCTCTTTAATTATGGGTGCTGGGAAGATGGGATAGTCACACGCCAAAGATCGAGTCTAGACTCATGTCTCTCAGCACGCGCTAAACTAAAATCAAAATGGATCAAAGATCTTAAATGCTAAATCTGGTGGAAGATAAAATAGGCACAGCTCTTGAAGAGCGAAGGTAGGCAAGGATTTTATGAACAGAGCTCCAGCTGCAGAAGAAATTACATGAAGAATCAACAAATGGGATCATAGCAAATTAAAGAGCTTCCCCCCAGCAAAGGGAGCAAGCAACAGTGAGGAGACAACCTACATTATGGGGGAAAAGTGTTACCAGCTGAGACACGGGACTAATATCTAGAATATATAAAGAGCTCACAAAAATTTACAGCGGACACTTGGAAGGACTCTGCCCACTGAGATGCAAGAATGCTGGAAAATTATAACCACAGATGTTCACTGAGATCTTTCTGCCTAGTGTCCCCTGCCCCCTCTCCACCCTATAAAAGGGACGCACTTCTCTGTTCAGGGCAGAAGGTCCTCTCACACTCTCAGCCTGAACCCAGGCACAGTGAATTCCACCCTACATTGCCTTTACACGAGCCTGGTGGTCTCCGCTGGTTATTTATGTTACAGTAGGGATTGAACTCGGGGCCTTGGGTGTGGTACTATGAGCTTCTATGTGCTAGTTACATCCCCAGCACTCTTGTGAATTTTATTTTGAAACAGGGTCTTTTTTTCTTTTTTTTTTTGGTTTTTTCTCCGGTACCGGGAACCGAACTCACGACCTTGTGCTTGCCAGGCAGGCGCTTTTGCCACTGAGCTAAATCCCCAGCCCCGAAACAGGGTCTTGTTAACCTGCCCAGACTGGGCTGAAACTTGCAACCCTCCTGTCTCAGCCTCCTGAGTAGCTGGGATTACAGGCACACACTACAACAGCCAGCCCCCAACTCCATTTCTTAAAACAGAACCACAGGGCTGGGGTGTGTGGCTCAGTGGTAGAGCACTCCTTTAGCATGCATGAGTCCTGGCTTAGATACCTAGCACACTCCCAAAAATCAGGTGTTAATTAAGAAACACTTTTAAATTGGCTAAGGATATTCATGGTTTCCTAACAAAGTCACTGCAGGCAGTGTCAGATTTTAAATAAGGTGGAAAACTGGGGATGAAGATTTTAAAAAGAAAAATCAGTGAACCTGGAAGAGAGGCTGACAGCTTGCTGGCCTGGAGCCATGCCTGTGTGGTGACCTCCTGAGATCCAGGAGGACAGCCTCCCTGCCCCGCTGCTTGTCCTAGTTGTGGAAAGCTCGGGAGGGGTGACAGGCCCTGTCTCTATGGAGACATCTGTGATGCCACACGCTGCCCCCAGCTCCCCCGCAGGAGTGTGGAAGCTGGTGGTCTCCGGCCTGGAGTCCAAGGTGGAGGCCCCAGGCTGTCCCTGGGGAACACACCCTGTCCTTTGGTCTCACCTTCCCGATGTTCCTGAAGCGGACCAGCGGGTCAGAGAGGCACAGCACGACCCTGAACCCAATCGCCCAGGGCCTGTGCACCCTGCACAATGTGGCTTGCAGGGATATCCGGAGCTCAGAACAGAGGCTGCGCCAGGCTTGCCACGGCCTCAGGAAGTCCGCCCTGGCCAACAGCTACCGGAAGATGGTAGGGCCTCCTCCCGCCTCCAGTGTGACGAGGGGGCCAGGCCTCTAGGCCTGCAGCTGCTCCTGGGGACACTCCTGCAGGCCTCGGCTTATCCTGGAGGGACTGCCCCTGCCTGAGGCACACCTCAGCTCCCACTTGCTCTCGCTGGCCTCCAGCCCCGAGGCCAGAGGCCCTGTCTGCCCCCAGACTTCTTCAGGGTGAAGGGTGACTTCCCCGCCATGCTGGGGCCTCGGCCGAGCGGCCTGGGGCCAGAGCTGGGGCGTCCGGGCCTGCAGGGAGGGCTCCTGGGTCTCAGCTGTCGGTCACCGCCCCCTGTTCCCGCTCTCCAGAACGCGTCCCCGGCTGTCCCCAGCCTCAGGGGCTTTGAGGCGGAGACGGAGGAGATGAGGAGGGCGTTCTTCGCGCGGCCTGGCTGCCCTCAGTTCTGCACCAAGGCCACCTCTGTGTCCCACCTGGGTAAGAGCCACCGCCAGCGTCGCTGTGACGCCGCCCCCACACCTCCGCCTGCTGCACTTCCAAAACCCAGCGGGCACAGCAGGGCTGGAAGAAGACAGCGCCTCCCAGTCTGCTGGTCTCCAGCCTCGGCTGCCCTCCCCCTCCCCCCCTTCCTCCTCCTCCCTCTGTCCTTCTTCCCAGTCCCAGGGACTGAACTCCTTGCCCCGAGCTGCAGCCACTTGTTTATTTATTTATTATTTTAAATTTTGAGATGAGGTCTCGCTAAGTTGCCCAGGCTGGTACTGAACTTGGGGTTCTCCTGCCTCAGCCTCCCAGAGTGCTGAAATTACAGGCGTGTGCCACCAGCCCAGCTGTCTCCCAGCCTTCTCCTTTTCCAAGGGTCCCATGGGCCCGTGGACTCAGCTGGCTGGAGGAGCGGGGAGGGAAAGGCCAAGGCTGGCCTGGTAGCTCACAGCCACCGGGAGCCCCGCGGCCTCTCACCTGAGCGCCTGTGTGCTGACACAGAACTTGGAGCTCAGAGGAGCAGCTGAGAGCTTGGGGTCCCCGGGACAGCGTCAGAGCCACGTCCCCGTGCACAGTGCTGTCCTCATGCTGGTGACCTGAGGGTCCTGCCCGGGGGGCTTGGGCTGTCCCCTCCCCTAGGAGGGGCTGTGCAAGCTTCCGGAGGTCTTGGAGTGGGGGCTGTGTGGTGTGGGGGGGTCTGTGTGTTCCCAGGACTCAGTGGCGTGGCAGGGGATGGAGCCCGCACTCGGATTTCGGCCACTGTTCAGTCCACGTGTCCCGGACACGTCCCTGCACCCGCCCGCCGGTGTTTGCAGCTGGGTGACATCACAGGGCCATCTCCGAAGGGCTTGGGGAGGGGACACCTTGGTCACCCCTCGGCGCTCTCACCCCGCAGATACGGCGTCCTCCATTGATCTGCCCAGGCTGGGTGTCGAGGACTGGCTCCTGGGCCGGCAGGACTCGGACCGGAGCGTGGACGGTGAGGAGGCCCGGCCACTTCCCCCCAGAGGGCCACTTGGATTCCTGGGACAGAGGCTCCTGCCTGTGTCAGCACGACAGCTGAGGACTGTGTCCCTCAGCCGGCCCTTGGTCCTTTATCCAGATGCCCACGATGGCATCTCCTTGAGCGGGGAGACCCGTGAATCACGCCTCTGCTGGTGAACGGGCTTGCTTTGCCAACCGGGACGTCCACACTCAGATCTGTCCCTCCTTGCCTTCAGCTGAGGCTGCCCAGAGCCGGTGGGGACTGTGCTCCTGCCTGGGGCTTGGGGAGGTGGGGGGTGAGCCTCCCTCATCCTTCATCCAAAGATGGGGCGCCAGGGGTGGAGGAGGGACAGGCTGCAGGACGCCAGGGCAGCTCCCGGGGGCCCTCTTGCCTGGAGCGCCTGGCTCCAGCTGTCACCACTCGGTCCCTTCCTGGGCACAGCCCTGGGCCAGGTGTGCTGGCTGTGAGCTGTCTCCTCCGAGGATGCTCCTCCAGACAGCGCTGACTTTGGTGCCGGAGACGGGAGAAGCCTGGGCAGACGAGGCCTCTGAGAGGGGCTGGCCGGGGGCCGGGTGTCGCAGAAGAAGCTGCCGAGCCCGACAGCTTCTGTGTCTCCAATAGGACAAGTCCTGGGCAGCAAGAGCGCCTGCGAGCTCAGCTTGAGGAGGAGGAGCTCGGCCCAGACCCTGAGCCCTGTGTCCAGCTCCACAGTCCCCAGCCAGAGGCTGCCCTGGTACATCTCGGTCATCCACGAGAAGGTACTGCCCTGCGCTCACAGGCGCTGCCCACAGCTGCTGGTGGCCCCCGGAGATGGCTCCATGGCACAGACAACCCTACGAGCACCCTTGCTGTCCCTCCTCCTACCCATGGTGGCAGCTTCAGCTGGCACCAAACTCACCAGGATTTAAACCTCCAGCCTCACACCCACCTGTCATCCCAGCACTCGGGAGGCTGAGGCAGGAGGGTCGCTGTGAGTTAGAGGCCGGTGAGACCCTGTCTCTAAAAACAACCAAAAAAGTCCTCAGCCTCGCATAGCTTTTGGGCCGGAGCCCCACGGTGGAGGAGGCATTCTGAGCAAGGGAACAACGGCCCCTACACTCAGTCCACTCGCTGTGCCGCCAGCCTTTCTGCAAACAGCGTGTCTGTGACAGCCTGGCTCATGGCTCACCTGTTTGATAATTCTGAGGTCAGGTCTTGGTGTCAAAGCCACTCTGGTCTCCTTTTGTAAAAATCTGGCAGGCACTCCCCCTTTTCTTTTTCCTGGTCTCTGGAAGAAATTTGGCAACCGGGGTCCTTTCCCCACTGAATTAGGAGAATTTACCCGTGAAGCTGTCTGTGCCCAGAAGTTTCTCCTAAGTGAGGTTCAGGATTATAAATTCAATTCCTCCACAAGACAGGAGCCTTTCTTTCCTCCTTCCTTCCTTCCTTCCTTCCTTCCTTCCTTCCTTTCTTCCTTCCTTTCTTCCTTTCCTTCTTTCCTTCTAGACAGGGTCTTGCTATAAATGTATTCCAGGCTGGCCTTGAACTTACTATATGGCACAATCTAGCTAACTTACAGAGATCCTCCTGCCTCAGTCTCCCTGCTGGGTTGACAGATGTGTGCCACCCCACACAGCTCCAATTTTCTTTTCTTTTCTTTTTTTTTTTTTTTTTGGTACCAGGGAATTGAACTCAGGACCTCGTGCTTGCCAGGCATCCAATTTCCTCTTATTTAGGGTTGATGTGCTGCATTTCTTGGACACCTGTCTCTTGTGTACATCTTCAGCTTCATCAGCTTCCCACTGGGTGGACCTGAGGAACCTTGTCCTCCCCGCCTGTTGCCTGGGCCTCAATGGCCTCACTTTCTTTTTTGGGGGGCTTTTTGAGACAGGGTCTCCCTTTGCAGTTCAGGCTGGCCTTGAGCTCACTTTGTAGTCCAGGCTGTCCTCGAACTTGCAGCGATCCTCCTGCCTCAGTCTCCGGAGTGCTGGGATTACAGGCGTGCACCACCCCTGGGTAGCCTCACTTTCATGTGGTGTTAACTCTGGCTTCTCCCGCTGGTCTTGCTAGAGGTTCATCCCTTCTACATCCCCTTCTCAGGCCTGCTGCTGGTGCTGCTGGTTTCCTGTATCGTTTATTCTTGTTTTTAAGCTGGCGAAGTCCTTGAGGAAAAGGAAGGACGTGAGGAATGAGATGTCAGGCGCTTGGTGGGGTCCGCGGGGGGCTGTGCTTGGCTGGGTCCCGTAGGTCCCCAGAGGCTCAGGGCTGTGACTGCTGGGGTCTCCTGTGCCCCCTGAGCTGGTCCTTGGTGTCAACGACCAAGAGCGGCAGCGAGCCCTCGAGGTTCAGCGCCAAGGCAACGCTGGCCGAGAGTGGGGCGCGCTTGGGGCAGGTGTTCAGGGAGCAGCAGTCGGGGCGGGGGGCGTCTCCACCTCTGGGCCTCATCTGCCCCTGGGTTAGGTCTGTGGTGCTCAGTCGACCTTTAGTCCTGAAACTGCGGGGCGGCAGACTTCCTAATTTCGAAACTGCCCCGTTCCTTTCCCAGGTGACTTCCCTTCCGAGAAGCGGCCCAGGTTGTAATTACAGGGCAGATCTGGAAGGCACACCCTTGTCATTAACCCGAGCAGGGGGCGAGGGTTGCCTGGACCGTGTGGCTGCACCCCCTGGGGAAGGGCTGCAGGCCTGGCTGTCCGCAGGCGCTCGGGATTCTTTCTCTCTGAGCTGTCACAGGCTGAATCCTCCACCGCGTTACCAAGCTGGCGGCTGTAGACGCAGCCGCCCCAGGAGAAACCAGCCGTCACCGACGACTCTGGGGCCTGTGCATGTGACAAAGTCACCACAGAGGGGAACAAATGCAGTGATTTCTGCATTCTTCCTTTTCCCCTTTAATTTCTTAGTTAGGACACAAAGAAAACTTGTGAAAACAGAGCCAACAACATCCGCACACCCTTTAGACTTCCCACATGTTACACTGTTATGCCAGGTGTGGTGGCACACGTCTGTCATCCCAGCACTCTGGGGGCTGAGGCAGGAGAGTTGCTGCCAATTCAAGGCCAGCCTGGGCTACATAGTGAGACCCTGTCTCAAAAAACAAAACAAAACCAAAAAACAAAGAAACAAACGTTCCACGGTTGTAGTGCCGCCAGGTCTGCCTCTCCTGTCTTCCTCCCTATACCTTTAGCATCCAGCTTCCTGTCCCTTCCCTTCTGCTTCCTTTAGGCCTAATTCGCGGTTCTGTTTCTGAATTCTTGTCTGGCTACTGACATCACCGCTTCCCATTTCACAGGTCTCCTCAGTGTGTGCTCCCAGCATGCAGTCCAGGGCTGGTGTGGGGTCTGTGCGCACCCAACACAGCTTTATTCCTTTCACCCCTTTCCCTCCCCTCCCCCTCCCTTCATCTCTTGAACCCCTGTCCCGCTTAACAAAGCTCCGTCTCCCTACTTCCTATTGTTTACTTTGTAGTTTATTCTTTATTTATACCTTGGGTTTCTTTTTTTTTTTGTTCTCCCTGGTACCAGGAATTGAACTCATGACCTTGTGCTTGCCAGGCAGGCGCTGTGCCGCTGAGCCAAATCCCCAGCCCCTATACCTTGGGTATCTAATATGAGAAAAACCATGCACTATTGGAGCTTGTGTGTCTGATGTATTGCACTTAACATTATAGTCTCAAGGTGCATCTGTTTTCCTATGAATGTCTCACGTGTATCCTTCTTTATGGCAGCATAGTGCTCCACGGTGTGGAAATGCCATATTTTCTTTATCCATTCATCTGCTGATGGACACAGGCTGCTTCCAGTAAATGTGGATGTGCCTGGATCACTGTAATATGATGTCATTAATTCTTTCGGGATGCTTAGATGCATCTTAAGGTTACAAATTTGGCTTTGATCACAGCCTTCGCCGCACCCCGCAGGTCCTGCTAGAGCCGAATGCTCACTCTCATTCAGTCCTAAAGGTGTCCCAGGTTCCCTTGTGATTTATTCTGGGCCTGTGAGCCAAACAGAATCCTTTACTTTGTTTGCAAATGTTTTTACCAGGTGGTGGTGGTGGTGGGGTTCCTAGCCATCTTTCCTTCTGGCATATCCTGCCTGGGGTTATTTTCCTCCGGCCTGGAGAATTTCCTGTTATTTCTCCAAGCTCAGATCTGCTGATGACAAATTCTTTTAGTTTCTGTTAAGTTACAGCAGTGGCAACAGGGGGCCAGGGCTTTGTCTGCAGGAGAGGGACAGACTGGGACAGGGACAGGGAGGTGGCAGTGGGGGGTGGGGGTGGAAGGGGGCGGGGTCTGGCGGTGCCACGCCCGGGCTGCCGGGTTTTCTTGCCAGGAGCGCTCCCTGCTGGTGCTGGGAGAAGAGGTCCGGCGCTTCTCAGAGCTAGAGGGGAAGCTGCAGGAGAAAGACCAGGAGATCCTGGCGCTGCAGCGGGAGATGGAGGCCCTGCGGAAGCAGCTGAAATGCATCCTGCGGAGCAAGGGCCTCGAGACATCGCCATTCCCGTCCCGGAGGGTGAGCCGAAGGCCTCCCACGCCAGGCCTGTGGGTTCCCAGGCTGTGCTGTGGGCAGCCGGGCACCCCGAGCCGGTCGTGAACCCCTGGCCCCGGAGTCCCGCTATAGGGAGGAGGGGCTGTCGAGCTCCTGATCTTTCTTCCACACGTGGGGCACAGCCTGTGCTACACAGACACGAAGTAGGGGCAGGGAGGGGGCTTGAGGGCAGGGACAGGCGCCCTGGACACCCACGACCCGATAGATACTCAGGGTCCCCACCCCTGTCCAAGACTGTGGACGGCGGTGTGGGCAGAGCGCCCCTCCGTGACATGCCCTGTGTGCTTGTCTGTGGCTGGCACCCCTGGACACATCCGGATGAGCATGCCCACCCTGAGGCCACTCACGGGGCTGTTCCTTCCGGCAGACCCCATCCCGCTCTTCCCGGCCTCCCCACCTGGACCCGAGGGGCCACCGCCCCTTCCAGGAGGCAGATCCCAGCCGGGTCTGGCATCCCACAGGAGTCGCCCTTGGAGGATGGGCTGGCACTGGGGAGGCTGAGCTTCCTGAAGCCCCACATGGAGCAGGAGGACCTGCAGCTCCCTGAGCAGGTGTGGCCCGGGGGAACATCGTGGGCAGCTCTGGGCCGAAGCCACCCAGCTGCCCTGGGCTCCTCTCCAGGAGTTTGCAGGGGGTCAGTCCACAGTCCCCACTGTAGGCCTGATCTGGGGTGGCCCTGCCAAGTGCAGGTGAGAGCTGGGTCAGCCTGACCCCAAGGGTGTCCATGCCGTGCTGGGGTGGGGAGTCCCTTCACTCTGGACTCCACAGCCCGAACAAGGTGCCCTCTAGGCCTCCCGCTCCGAGGACACCCACCTCCCTGCCCAGCCCCCTTTTCCCCTCTCCAGCCACAAGAAGAGGACACCCAGGCCGAGTTCAGCAGGGAGCTGTCCCTGCAGCTGGGTGGTGGTGAGGAGGACCAGGCCCCCGGTGCAGAGCCCAAGGTGGCCGGGGACGGCGGAGCAAGGGACAGTGCCGGCAGAGCGGGGATCGTGCAGGAGGAGGCCGCAGCAGACGAGGAGCGGGGGAAGGAGTTGGAGGAGGACGACGAGGAGGAGGACCTGACCCAGGAAGGGGACAGCTCCTGGGGACGGGGCTTCTCGATGACCGAGTCCTTTGAGGACGAGCTCCTGGCCCAGCTGGAGGAGTACGAGCGCCTGATGCTGGAGTTCCACAGCGAGCTGGACGCCACGCGGATCGGATACTGCCTCGCCGTAGGTAGGCAAGCGCGGAGGAGGGGTGGGCAACCGCAGCACAGCCAGCCCCTCCCTCCTCCTCCATCGCTCCCGCAGGAACCACGGGGTCCTTGCAGCGGCAGCTGGCTTACCAAGAGTCCCAGATGGGGAAGGTCGTCATGGAAAACGAGGCCCTGCAGAAGGAGCTCCGTGAGCGGAAGCAGCAGCTGCAGGCCATGTCCGACAAGGTGCCTGGTCCAGCACACCCCCTGGTCCCCATAGCCCCTGCAGCCCCAGCCTCCTGATGCGGACCTGGGCTCAGGGCAGCTGCACGGCGGCTGATAGGCGAGCCTTGATCCCTGCCAGGCTGCAGGGCCTGGCCCTGCTCTCTCTCTTCCTGTCTCCGGGCCACAAAGCCCTGGGCCACTTCCCAAATGTCCCTGGCCCTGTGCAGGCTCCAGTGTGAGCTGGGCTGTGGTCCTCTGTCTCTCCAGCTGGCCTAGGGCAGCAACACCAGCCTCCATTAACCCTCTGCTTCCCAGCTGCGGGGAGGTTCCGGGGCTCTTCTCCCCACGCTCCGGTGGAAACCCCACAGCATCCACAGCAAAGCTGCAGGGCAGGGGCCAGGCATGGCGGTCACTCTGCTCTCTCCGACCTTGTCTGCCTCCCAGTTCTCCAGGCTCCGGGAAGACAAGAAGCACCTGGAGATGATGGGGCACATTGAGAAGGACAACCTCGACCTCCGCCAGGTGACAGCCAGGGTGGTGCTGAGGGCCGTTGCGGGTCACAGTCCCTGCTGCCGCTCGGGATGGAGGAACTGGCGGAGGAGGCAGGCTCTGCAGCGCAGCAGAGCTGGGGGCCTCTGACTTCCAGCACGCCCCACTCAGCTCATCCTGGGTCTGCACCAAGCGCAAGGGGCCCCTGCCAAGTCATGTCCGGTTGGGCCCGACCGAGGAGCCCAGCCGTGTGGGAAATGTGGTGGGGGGCACACAGGGGCAGCAGGGGCCAAACGGACCCTCTCCTGTCCCCGCCAGCGCGTGTCAGACCTGGAGAGCGAGCTCGCCAAGCGGGACCTCACCATTGCGGAGATGATCTCCAAGGTCAGCGAGCTGCAGGCGCAGCTCAGCCTGGAGCAGGAGCACGTGCAGCGGTGGAAGCAGCTGCAGGAGGACGTGCGGAGCAGGAACGAGGCCGTCCAACAGTCAGAGCAGCAGGCCCGCGTGGCCCTGGAGAGCGCCCAGGCCCGGGTATGCCCGGCGCCACTGGGGTCCGCTGGATCCTTTTCTCGGCCTGGCGTCACAGTTCTGAAATCTTTAGAGCAGGTCAGGACAAGAGGGTTTAGGGCAGAGGCTGGGAACTTCCCTGGCACAGGTGGAACTTGCCCACCCCGGTGTTGTCAGCCTGGAAGGGGTGAGATTATGTAAATTCAGGACTGAGCAACCTTGAATTGCCCACTTCCAGACAGATACTCCCTAAAGATGAACATTGCTGTATGCAGAGCTCCGAGGAGAGTGACCCACATCTCACAGCAACCAAGGGTACAAATCGGAAGGCAAACTTGGTTCTGCTTGTAGTCACCAATCGGGCGTCTGCAGGGCAAGGGTTAAGTCACACAGCAAAAATGGCTTTCAGGGCCCCACTGCCACAGGAGAAAACACAGGTCGTGCTTTTAATGGGCAGAGGAAGGGCCCAGGGCTCTGCTTTCCTCCCTGTCCCTGCAGTGATCTCTGCTGTGTTACTGTCCTTGCAGACTGAGATGGGGACTTGAGGATTTGGTGCTGATTGGGGAGTGTAGGGACCCAGGCTGGGCACCCTAGGGCCCACCTCTGCTGGTGCATAGGCCAAGCCCCTCATTTTCTCCACACTGCTGGCACGGAGCATGGTGCTTGGGAAGCATTGGTCACCTAATACGTCCTGGGGAGGAAAGGACTCCTCTTCAGTCAAGTCCAGGGATGTGACTGTCCCTTAAACCTGCCCAACAGGCAAAACAGCATTGTGGGGCCCCTGGCGGCACCAGGTCCCCGTGTGGGCTCCCTGGGCACCTCTGCACTCGGAGCCCTGGATGTGGAAGGGCAAGGAGTTGGTGGGGTGCCTGGGATGGGGGACCTGTCTAGGGCCCCTGGCTGTGGGGTGGAGGGGTGCCCTGTGGTTTCACAGTGGCGATGAGCTTGCCCAGGTGGGAGCAGACTGGCAAACCTCAACCACACACTCCCAAGGGCTTTGCGAGTCCTCCCGGGGTACAGCACGGTGCCCTGGGTCATGAAGAGGGAGGGCCAGGAGCCCATGGGTGGGGTTCTGCCAACCAATGTTCAAGGACAAAACCCAGGGCCAGCCGAGCTCCCCACCTGCAGTGTGTCTGCAGAGCTCGAGGGCGAGGACAGTGGCCTGGGTCGCGTGCAGCTTCCCTCCGTTGGTCTTAAACCATGTGCGGTTGTGCTTTTCCAGCTTACAGACAGGCGAGGAGTCGGTCGTGGAGGGCCTCCCACCAGCTGGGTGTCGTCCCCACTTCCCAGCGCCCAGGCGCCCAGGAGATTCCACCTCTTGGGCCCCTGTCCAGTCCTAAGGCCATGACGGGCAAGGCCAGGATGTTCCTTCTGGGCCCTCGGGCCCTGCACATGGCGCCAACGTGGCGTCGCCCTGGGGTGACTGCGTCGCTCCTCTGCCCGCAGCTGGAGCGGCTGAGGAGCAGGATCATCCAGGCGGCCTTCAGCGTCACGGGGGTGAAGGCGCTGGCCACAGAGATCTCTGACAGTGACATTCTGGAAGCCCTGCAGGTACATCCAGGCTGGTTGCCTCCCAATCCAGGGACCGGCAGCTGGGGGGCAGGCGGGAGTACTGGGCTGAATTCAGGGGGCCTTGTCCCCACGCTGGCAGTGACACCCATGCACCGTGACCCCAGGACCATCCCTAGGGGTGGCTGTGACTTAGAGTTAGGGCATCTGCGCAGCTCTCGGCTGAAAGGAGGGGTACTGAGTGACCTTGACCCTAAGCCTAACCCTAACCCATGGCTAAGCCAGGCCTGTACCGACTGCTCCACTGAGTCCCGGGCAGGCGGGCTCCTCACAGGCCTCCCTGAGGCAGCAGGGTGCCATGGCCCAAGTAGTCACCACCCACTGAGCGTGGGGGTGAGGGCTGGCCGCTCTGCTCCTCCACCTCTTTGAGCTAGGGCTCCTGGTAACAAGGAAGGGGGTGCCTATCTGCAGGGCAGGGTGGGGCTGCTTCTCACCAGCAGCTGCTCTGCTCCCAGGGGCCAGGCCTCCTCCCCCAGGTCTGACTTAGAGCCGCAGGCACCCATGAGTCCCTGGGGCCCAGTCAGTCTACTTCCCGTAGAGTGGGGACAGTGGGAGGGGTCTGTGGCCTCTTCCTGTCGGTGGGGGAGAGGATGGGGTGCAGCGGCACAGGGAGGGTACTGGGGTCTGTGCTTCTTGGATCCCAGTGGGTGAGAGAAGCAGGACAGGTGAGACTGCTCCTGTCTCTGGAGTCTGAGCTCCTTGCCTCCCTAAGAGGAATGGGGAGGTGGGCTGGAAGAGCTTCAGGGAGCCACAGCCCTGCCCGACGTGGCTTTACTTCCGTGGCGGGGACCAGTGGAGTCAGGACTCCACAGGAGTAGCAAAGCCCCGAGGCTCAGCTCCTCCTTCTTGGTTTTTTGTTTTTAGAATTACAGGTTTTTATTTAAAAGTCTGATCTGTCCATTAAGTGCTTTCTACCAGCTCTGGGAGCAGAAACTTTCACAGGTTCCCGATCTTGTGCGTGGGCGCTGCCTTTGGGGGGCTCGGCAGCAGTCACTGCGGTCTGTTTAGATGCTTGCTTGGCAGCCCCGGGCGCTTGCTGTCTTTGGGCCTTTCTAGTGTCTGGTTTCTGACTCCTCTTGGCCATTATATCAGCAGGAGACGCACCCGTGACAGCCCTCTGGAACGCGACCGCTCGCTCTGTTCTTCTGAATTTCTTCAGCTGTTCCTTTTTGTGCCTTTTTGCTGTAGAGGACAGTCCAATTTATCTGCCGCGGGTTTCTCTTGGAAAGGAGTGCAGACTCACAGTTTGCACTTAGAAACTGGAAAACCTTCCCGTCTGTCCTGGCATGGCGCCTGTGTGTTCTGTTTGCTCCCTTCACCAGCACCCACTGCTGCAGGGAGCCCTCGGGGCAGGCCAGGGGCTCCTGGACCTCTGATCTAGGTTCTTTGCTGATGTTTGTTTGTTTTGAGATGGCATCATCTCTCGATATAGTTCAGGCTGGTCTTGAACTCACTATGTAGTCCAGGCTGGCCTTGAACTCTCGGCAATCCTCCTGCCTCAGCCTCTCGAGTGCTGGCATTACAGGAATGCACCACCACACCTGGCATTGATCCAGGTTCTTTGTGTTGGCAACAAAGAGTCAGAAGAGAGCACTAGAGCTGGACTGCAAAGGCCGCTGTTGAGTGAAAGCAAAGGCGCTCAGAGTGGCCCTGTGTGGGGTGTGGTGGATGCACTCCTGCTAACGCTTGGGGCTCTGCACATGTTCCTTCCCCGATGCCCAGGGCTTCACTGCTGAGGGCACTCAGGTGCCCACCTGTGTCGGCGCCCTTCTGAGGACTTTTCCCCTCTGGGGACTGCGGTTTGTTGTCCCGCTCTTCAGCTGCAGGAGCGGCAGCTTTTAACCCCAAGAGCAGATGTTGAAGTGGGAGAGCTGGGCGGAGGGTGTCTCCTGCCCTAGCTGGTTTTCGCTCCACACCCCCAGTGCCTGCTATCTGATCCTGCCTTTAGGGGCTGGGCGGGCCACCCACGGGCTTTCTCCCGCAGAGGGTCATCTCAGAGAGGAATGACTACTACCAACAGCTGAAGCAGACTGGGGTCAAGGTGCCCCCTCCGCAGCAGGTGGAGATCCTGCCCAGCAAGTCCAAGAAGACGCTGCCCAAGTAGGCCAGTGGCCAGATGTGGGCCCGCAGGGGCAGGCTCCCCATGTCTGACAGGACAGTAAACCCTGGTGTGTCTCAGCCTGGCTTTTTCCTTCCCCGGCACCCAGGCCGGGGCATGCGCACTCCAACGATGGCTGGGACCGGGCAGCACACGAGCCCGGGGTCCTTGCTCCTTCCGGAGGACTCCTACACTGATCTGGGTCCCCTCCAGCACCCAGAGTGCAGGAGGCCTGCGACGGTGCCCATCCCAGAACTCACACCTGCGGGGGAGGGGACCTCCTGCTGTGGGGCTCACCCGGCCAGGCCAGTCCCTTACTAGAGGGACCCCTGCAATGGGGTGTGTATCCGGGGCTCCTCCCTCCCTCCGCTCCCGAATCCCGGCGTGCTAACATGAGCACGGGCCGCAGGGTGCTTGCACCCCACCTGTGGCGCATCCTCTACTCCCGCAGCAGGGAGCTGCGCGGGGGCCAGGACCAGGCGCCCGGCTGGGAGGAGGTCATCCCGGCCCCCCGGGGAGGGCAGCAGAGCGTTCGAGCCAGCTCGAGCCCGGCCCTCGGGGCTGGGGAAGGAAGGGGCGCTCTGCAGAGCGGTTGGCTGCCTATCCCTCCCCACTGCAACTTCGGACGCCGCCTCCGCACTCCGGCCTGGGGCCAGGGCCGGGCCTGCCCTGCACTACCCCGGCCCCACCCCTGCACTACCAAGCCCCGCCCACCCAGCCGTGCCCAGGCCCCATCCCATCTGTCAAGACCCCGCCCACAGCAACGCCTTGGTCCAACCAGAGCCCACCTTGGCCCCGGTCCCGCCCCCAATGCCCCGGCCCCGCCCCTCCCGGCCCGGCGGAGACGCGGCGGAGCGCGCTGCCTGTGGGGGGCGCAGGTGAGGCTTTCGGGGCGGGGCCGTGGGGAGGGGCGTTCATGCAGAGCGCGCTGTTCCCTGCACCCTGAGGCCGCGGCCTCTGCCCGAGACCTCCCGGGCGGGGAGGGCCTCCTGGGCCAGCTCTCTTCCCGCCACGCCTCTCCCCGCTGTTTATTTACCCCAGGCGCGCGGCACCACCAGCCGGAGGACGCAGCACAGCACGGCTGATCCCGCCCGCAGGACCACCGTCTGTAAGTGGGTGTCTCCGAGGCGCGTGGGATCCCCTAGTGCAGGTCTTCCGTTCTCACACAGCCCAAGCTGGGCATCTGTTGAGTAGGGGATCCAAGAGCCCGGCCCAGGGCACCTCGCTGGCATCTGGTGGCCTGGCGTTTTATGTCAGTCAGAAGATATCAGGATCCCCTGTCCCATGCTTGAACGAGTGGGTTGGCTGCCCTCCCACCCAGAAGCCCACCACAGGTGGGCAGTTGTTGGTGTGGATTTAGAGCCCGCCCTCTCTCAGCTAGTGTTGCGTGGGTATCTGTGTTGCACGGTTGCTGCTGCTGCTCCAGCCATCATATCAAGGCAGGAAGGAGGTGGCTACTTACAATTCCATGAAAGCAAAAGTGCTACCATTCCCCCTGCTGCACCCAGCACTTTCCCCACAGTTGGTGACATGGGAAGAAGGGACATAAAGCCCCTCCTGCTGACACCATACTGCAGGGACGCTTAGCCTTCCCGAACAAGGGCTCCCCTTGACACGCTCGGGGAAAGAGCAGACACAGAAGTGTGTGGGGCATTGCCCAGTGTCCTGGCATCTGGGTTGGCATCTTGCAGATCTTCAGCCTGCTGTGCCCCAGGCAGCTCTGTGCAGGACCCTCAGCCCCGCTGCTGGGGGCCCGGCTAAGGCCTGGCTGCCAGGAGTGGGGGTCCTGCAGCCACCTGCTTATGGACCCCACAGCTGGGGCTGGATGTCAGGAGGGGGCCCTGGGTACTGGGTGACCGGAGGTTGGCACCGAGGCCAGAGGGTGAGCGAGACGCACAGTGAGTACCCTGCACTGGCAGCTGCTGTGCTGCTCAGTGACTCCGTCTCCTCTGGGGTGCCAGGCACCCTGTGCATTGCCAGGCTGCAGTGATGCAGCTGCCCACAGTCCGCCCGGCAGGTCCCGCCACCTGCCCCTCTCTGCATGGCTTCCTGGAGCCTCTGGGCCCCTCTCAGTGGCAGCGGGCAGGGGAGGGGCTGAGGGCACAGCTGCGGCATGGCCCTGGCGGGCCAGACCTCTTCCCAGCCAGCCAGGCCGTACCAGCCGCCAGCCCTGGTCATCCCTGTCCTCGCCAGCTCTCCCAGGCACAGCTCGGGGCTTTATCTGCGTGGCCAAGGAGGAGGGTGGTTATCGGCTGGGCACAGTGCCCAGTGTGGTGGGGTCCTGCCCCCCAGGATGAGGCCGCTCTGGCGGGTGCAGGCCTCCTGATAATGCAACCTGTAGGAGGCCCCGGTAGTGGTTCTAGGCGGACATGTGGCCCCTTGCGGGGCTGAGGTCAGGGCTGGCCGTGGGGGCTGGAATTCCTGCATGGTCTTGTCTTCCGTGTGTCACTGGGGCAAGTTACTGTGTAAGCCAGCCCATCTGAGTGTCCCTCCCTGCCCTCCAGGCTGACCCTCCCTAGCAGCCTGCCTCAGCCTCCCTTCCCTGAGCTGGCATCATGGAGCCCCTGGAGAGCCGAGTCCACTACAACAGGTGGGAAGACAGCAGCCAGGAAGAAGTCAGAGTGGCCGGCACCATGTCAAGCACAGAGGCGTCATGCTGCAGAAAGTGAGTGGGAGGAAAAGCCCACGCAGCTCCCCCAGCTGGGCACCCCTAATAGATACCAGCTGTGCCGGCCAGCAGGTGTCCAGTGCCTGGGCCTTTAGCTTTAACCAACCTAGGGCTGGTTCTCTGGTGGGTGGGTGTCCTCCAGCTCCAGGGAGCACCCAGGCCTCCTCCATGAAGCCCCTCTTCCAACCTCACTGGCCACTCCCCGGGGCCCAGCCCTGTGTCCATGTAGGAGGGCCCCAGGCTCACCGCTGGGTGGTTCTCGCCCTAGGATCTCCCAGACGCTGTGCACGGGCAAGCTTGGCATCGCCATGAAGGTGCTGGGTGGGGTGGCCCTTTTCTGGGTCATCTTCATCCTGGGCTACGTCACTGGCTACTACGTGCACAAGTGCAAGTGAAGGCCGCCGGGCTCACGTGCACGGGCTCAGAGACTCTGTAAGCACAGACCCGCTGCAGGTCCACAGGCCCCAAGGGCAGGCGGGCACGCAGGGGCGGCGACGGTGCTGGGCACGGAAAGCCACCAGGGTGTACTTGTCACACCACTGAGTGTGCAGGCAAACGGACACACATATGTGTAGCATGTTCCCGGCACAGAGCTCCTTCGCAGGACAAGAGACCCGCCCGGCATGGTGTGTGGGCCGCTGGAGGCCCAGGCCCAGCTTGGCAGGAGCTGCAGGACACCCCAGGTTGGCCCTGCGGCCACAGCCCTTTCGCCTGGGGCCCCCTGAGCCCTGGCCACACTGGGTGCCATCCTCCCACCCGAGGGCCCAGACCCTATGCAGCCCCTAGCCCTCCAGGCCTTTCTGACTCCCGATCCTGTAAGGAGACCCCCAACATGGGCACCCCGCCCACCCTTTGCCAGGGGCAGAGACCACGCCACACCACGTGCCTTTCTGAGCCACCCAGTTCGCGCGTGGCCTCTTCAGCCCAAGTGCCCCGTGCGGGCCAAATGCCTGCGTACAATAAAGGTGTTGGAAGACTGGACGGTGACCTCTGTGTGCTGCCCTGGCTGTGCGGCCAGGCGTGACCAATAAGGGCCTCTGCCTGCGCTGCTGAGTGCCCCTGCTTGGCTCCCGGCCGTGGAATGTGCTCCTCCTGCTTGGGGCCTCTCGCGAGGCCGGTACAGTACGCGGTGATCTGCTCCTCCTCACCTGATCCCACGTGAACAAGGCTTAGCAGCCCTGAGGCCACTGCAGCTGTCTCAGGGACTTTGGTCTGGGCCGCGAAGCTGTCTCAGCCCTGCAAGGCCCTGCCAGCAACATCCGGTGGGGGGTGTTTCTCCCGGACACTGTTGTCCCTGCCGGTGGAGGATGGAGATGTAAACAGGAAGGGCTTGGCCAGGCCAAGGGGCGGGCCAGCGGTCTCCTCCTCCCCCCTCCCCCCAGCTTAGGACCCCCAGTGGGTGAGGCCCTGACTGCTGGAAGCCTGCTGCAGGGCCATTGTGAGAACTGTGCGGACGCCCCCAGCCGCCGCCTGAAGCCACTTCAGGGTGGGCTCCACTCTGGGGACGCAGGGCTCAGCTCTCTGCTCTTCCGGAGGCCCGGTCAGCAGCGTGCCCCAGCGAGGCAGCCCACGGGTTGGAGCTGTGTGGACAGACCAAATGGGGTTGGAGTGGTAGGGCGCAGGACAAGGAGGGACAGTTTGAGTACGAGGGCCACTGGCCAGGAGGCAAGAGGGGAAGTGACCCAGGGCTGGTGCAGCACTCCGGGGCTGATGCTGGCGGCTGCCTAGCACCCCAAGCAGAGGCCTAAGGGGCTCCCACAAGGCTGGGCACTGCACTGCCTGCAGCCTTCAGGGACCCTCAAGTGAGTAAACCCCAGGCACAGCCCCTTCTCATCCCCAAGGGCACCTCTGAGTCAGGTGGCCAATGGCTCCAGGCAGGTAGCGGCTGCCCAGCTCCCCTCGGCCTGCCCAGCCAGCCTGAGGGCCCGGGCTCAGCAAGTCTCTGGTAGGGTCCAGATCTGGGTGGGGATGGCACAAGCAACCCCAGGTCCTGTTTCCCCACGCCTGGGCAGCACTGGGCCACAGTGGATTTCATGGCGCTGCGGGAAATGCCGACGGGAAAGGATCACGGGCAGGGCTGTTTCTTATCAAATATTTTTTTTTATTAGAGTTGGATGAGAACAGAAAAACGAAACACCAAAGAGGTTTCCGCTATAAGTTACATCATTCCCCAAATCTCACATACTCAGCCTATATGAGACAAGGGCACGGCAGGTGCTGGGGACCTGGCTGGTGTCAGTGCAGTGACAGATCTGCGAGAGTGGCCGCTGGGCCCCCGGGCAGAGGGCAGAGGGCGCCTCTGCCATCGCTGTCCAAAGCAGCCACTCACACGTCATGGGCCATCGTGGGCCTCCCAGCAGGGCAGACCCCTCGGCAGCCTCAGCACTGGCGGCCGTGATGGCCTGACAGCGAGTCGCAAAACGACAAGCAGGCCCAACACAGACGGGTGTCTGGCAGGTTGACAGGAGCCATGCAGAAGGAAGGTGTCACTGCACCTGCTGCAGCTGGCCAGGTCGCCGGGAGCCTGGGCCTCATCTCCCAGTCCCCATTGGGACTGGCAGGAAGGCCGGGTGGGGACCAGGCATGGAGGTCGGTCCAGCTGTCTCACGGAGGCAGGGCAGTGGCCCCTGTCTCTCTGTGCTCTGGCACCACGCAGATGTCAGGCGGCAGCATGAGGGACTTCGGGCCTTTCTAGCTCTGCAGGTAGGGAGGCGTCTGCAGACTTGCCAGCAAACTGTCCGTCTCTTTGCAGAAACACAGGAAGCTGTCCAAACAGAAGACCGTGCTGCTGGCCACTCCATTTCCCCCTGGAGCCAGATGGTAAGGCAGTGAGGCCACCAAGGCCCTCAGCAGCTGCCGGGGCCTGGGGACCAAGCTCTCTGGCTCCAGGCAGGGGTGCCTGTGCCGGGCATACACACGAATACACGCAGACACAAGGTGCACACGGGACACACGACATGAAGCGGGGAGAAGCACTGGCTTGGCACATGTACTTTGTGATTTTTGGTTCAAAGACCTAACCCTTCCCCAGCTGTGCCTACTTTCCCCTCAGCGGCTGACAACTGCTGACAAGTGACCACTGTCTGCCCACGGACACCTGCCTGTGGCCCCATGCCAGTGACAGCACCCGGCCTGGCATGCTGCTGCGGTCCTGCTGTGGCCTGTGCTCTGCCCCCTGCTCAAGCCCTCCATCGGCACACTGCTGAAATCTAACCCCACCAAATCTAAGTCATTTTCAAAAGCTTTTCTTTTTTTTTCAATAAAAAAGGAAGACCGCCGCAGGCTGGGAGACGTGACGTTTTACAGTGCTGCCACAGGACGGTTAAAACGATGCCGCGTCTTGGAAGCAGCCGAGGTGCAGTCAGTGCACATCCGAGTCTGGCTGAGGTCTGCACGCTCAGAGCAGCAAGCGCCTCGCCTTCCCGGACCCCGTCCTCTGCTGCATCCCCTCCTGACTCAGGGCATTCACAACCGTTTTTTCTGGCATTTAAATCATTTCATGAAACAGGAAAATCAATGTAGTGTTGTAATGGCAACACAGCACTGTTTATGTCAGAATCACCCAGGAAACAGCGAAGAATACATGTACTTCGAAGACACCAAGCAACAGCCTCCAGTCACCACACACAGCCCCCCCGTGCCGTGGCTGGGCCCCTCAGCGAAGCACGGTCACGTGGGGCGGGACAGTGGCCAGGTCAGCCTTGGACGGGTACACCACCCTCAGGCTGCCCTCCAGGTCCACCACGCGGACCTGCTCCACCACCAGAGGGCACTGCCCGTCCTTCCTGGCACTCTGGGGATCTGGAAGTTGTCCTGAAACAGCATCAGCCTCTGTGTCGGAGAGTGACTCCTCCTCTTTATTTTCTAAAGTGTGTTTGTTCATTTCGGCCATTCTCTGCAAAGGAAAAGTATCTTTTTAACTGGGTGATGAACACTGCCCAGAGACAGGCTGCCGGACTGCATCCCCGGGGGAAAGCAGGGGCAGTGCAGACCACAGGAGCCGCTGCTCACCAGGAGGAGGGTGTCCATGATGTCTTTGCAGATCTGCAGGCTCGTGGCACTGGTGACCTCCAAGAACAAGTCACAGGTGCTTTTCTTAATCTTAAAAACAGGGAGAGAGATTTCAGAGCAGAATAAAGTTGCCAAAAGCAGACCTCAGCCACTGCAACCTGTGTCCTCAGGAAAGGTCTACGTGCAGTGGAGTCACCCTGACCAACACCACCGCCTTCTAACGAGCAGTGCGGGCTTGGGGGTGGCACCCGTGGTGCCGTGCAGGCATGAGCGGTGGCACAGCTCTGAGGCGTTCCTTTCCTGCACTAGAGGGGACTTTACATGGAAGACCCTGCCCACCTTTGTCTTCTCACTGTTCGTTATGGGCGGGAACGAGATCACGTCTCCATCCGCGTCCACCAGACAAGGGTAGTTTTCCTTGCTGTCCAGCAGGTGCAGGTACCTGTGTGAAGCAAGCAGGGACGGCTAGCATGCAGGACCATGTGGACGGCTCTCCTTGAGAGCAAAGCCACAGTCTCCCTTTGGCCGAGCCTGGCCCTATTTCCACGTAATGATGTGCGCAGAGCTGGCTGGGATGTTTCCTCATGCCCTCAACTGGCTTTAAGCGATGTGTGTCGGTCCAGCTGAGCTGCTGATGGAAGTCTTTGAAGCAAGGCGACAGGGCAGCGTCTCCCCGACCCTGTAGCTCCCACAAAACGTGTGAGCCAAGGCAGGAAAGAGAGCCACGCTCCATGCTGTTGGCTGGGATTGAGCCTCGACTTCCCAGGGCATAGAAAATTACACGTCAGAGCTGAAGCACTGACCCTAAAACATTAGAGACTGCCTCCGGTGTGTAATGCATATTACTCCTGCATATCCTTCTGCATATCCTTCTCTACATATCCTTCTGCATATCTTCCTCTGCATATCCTTCTCTGCATATTGCACACACGATTTCTAGCCTCCCGCCTAGCCCAGCTCATGGCACTCACAGACTTCCCGCCACTCTCACAGTCAGTCATCCTCAAGCTACTCTCCTCTTCACGAATTAGTAAAACCCGGATTTGGCCCTGGGTCAAGGCCTTTGTCCTGGTTAGCCACTACCCTAGCTGGACTTAGGAGCCCTTGGCTCCCCTCAACTACAAATATGCCTTAGTGTCTTTATTCTCGCCATGGGTTACACTGGAAGTGGCAGACTGGAATTAACTCGATAGAATTCCAGTAACTTTTCAGGGGATTGCAAATATAAACTTCCTGGACCTCGACAAGGACTGGGAAGGGCTCTCTATAGCAGGCAGCTGCTGACCAGCCAGAGGCTGACTGTGAGGTTAGAGTTCTTCAGAGACTGAGAGTGGCACCATGCACAGTATTCGCGTGGAGATCACGTCTGGGCAGGGCACACGTGGGCCCTGCACACAGCGCACCCCCACATGCACCCCAGCACTGCAGCACCCTGACAAGGGCTCCCAGTTGGTTCCTTCTTGTCCTGTGCTAGCATGCTGGCCTCTCTGAACAGCCCCTGGTCAAGCTCAGGCCCAGAGCCAGTCCAGCGTTTCCTTCTGGAGGCATCTGGGGAGGGGACGCCGCCACGACCTGAGAGTCCCGCACTTGTGAGTGTGGCGCCGGGACCCTGTGTGGCACGGCTGACCCACCTGTGCAGCCCGGAGACGCTCTGCCTCTTCTTCTGCTTCCTCTGCTCCTCGGCCTCCAGCTGCAGCTGCCGCACCAGCTCGTGCGCCTTGGCCTCCTTCCGCCCCAAGGGCACGATCTGCAGGGCAGGAACACAGAGACACACTCGCCTCACAAACGCAGCTCTTGTCTGCACGTCCGGCACCTCCCGCCCGCACGCAAGTGTCTCTGGGGAGCTAGTGGGCAAGTGCGCCTGCACGCCTTGGCCTGCGTGATCACGCCAAGCTGCACGCAGGCTGTGTCCTCAGGGTCCCCTCTGGGGACTGAATGCCAGCTCTCGAGTACTGAGCTGAGCTTCCCCTCGAGCCCGGCTCCAGCACAAGTGGGTCTGACGCTCTGGGTCCTCAGGAGCCAGTGGGGAGATGGGGCTGAGCTGGCCAGGCGGGACCCGCAGCTTGGTGCTGGGATCAGCCCCACCACCGGCGCTGTGCATCGGACACGGATCAGCGCCCTCCAGCTGCCAGCGCGTCTTACAGAGAAACACTACAGAAACCACAGGGGGCAGCGCGGGCGGCACCTTGAGGTCCTGGGGTGGCCTGGCCGTGTACAGCAGGGGCCCTCGCACGCTGCGGAGGTCGTGGGTGGCGATGGTGGCTGCTGTCCTCTTCTCGCAGAGCTCGTCATGGAGCTTGGTCTGCAACGGGGGCAGGAGTGGGCTTTAGCCCCCAGGGCCACCCTCGGCCCTCCCACCCCGAGTCAGCACTGGCAAACTATCTCATCTGCTCTCCAGCAGCGGTTCTTCTTCCTCCACTTCTGGAAGACACATTTGAGATTCTGAAGACCCTACCCTGAGGTAGAACTCGGGGCAGAGAATGTGTGCCTGGAAGGAGAAACCTCAGCCCTACTGGTCCTACCTAGGCGTGCACTGTATTTTAAAAGTAGGGCACATGTCCCTGGAAACCACGACATGAAGTTAGTCTGACCCAGAGCCCAGCAGTGCGGGGACAGTATGCCTCCCAGACCTGCCACTGACACACCAGCTGCTGTGAAACGAAAGGTGCAATTCTACAGAAACCAGAAAATCCACCAGCTAGTGGGAAGTTCAAGGAACTCCCATTTTCAGGGGCAACGCGGGGCTCCCAGAGTGAGGGCAGTGTGAAGGCTGTGTGTGCAGAGGCAAAGGACCGGATCCTCAGAAACAGGGCCGCCGTGCTCCCGCTCCTAGGGGGACACACTGAGGCATGCTGGTCCCCCAGCTGGCCCCACCTGCACCATGCTCCCTGGCTGCTGGCTGCTGGCCCTAGGACCTGTCCCCAGTGCGCGGTGCCCCACACCCTCGCCCCTCCAGCTGACAGCCCGGGCCCTACCTGGGAGGTGAGGAAGCGCTTGAGTGCGTTCCCGGGCCACAGATCCATGCCTCGCACGACGGTGCCCACGATGTACGGCCGCACATCCCGGACCTCCGGGCTCACTCTGATCGTCAGGGGTGCAGCGTTTTCAGAGACATGCAGGACCCTGAGCAGCAGCTTGGCCGCATCTGCCACCTCCTCCTCTCCCTCACCGCTCTCCCGCCTCTGCTTCCGCTCCCTCTTCTTCTTCCGAGCGTCTTCCTTCTCAGAGCCATCGGCCCGGCCCCGGCCCCGGCCGCCCCGGCCGCCCCCGCGGAGGTACTCCAGGATGGACCGGGTCTGGCAGCCGCTGACCATCTTCTCCAGGCGCTTGTCCCGAAGCTTGTTGCCCCGGAAATTGATGTCCTTGAGCTTGGGGCAGTCCGCCAGCTCGGCCGGGATCTCGCTCAGCTGGTTGTTGGAGAGGTCCAGGGTCTGGGAAGACAGCGAGGGAGGTCAGGGGACCTGAGGAGATCCCTGGCCCTGCTGGGGCAGGCAAGACCACTCAGGGTCTACGGCAGGCTCTGGAGAGCTGCAGCTACACTTCCAAGTCCACCCTCCTGCTCTGTTATCCCCTCCACAGGGACGTGGCCCACCCAGGGGGCTTCTCCAGGGGACAGCGACCTCAAACCCTTCCTAGATACGCAGGGCTCGCCCTTCCTGCTGGGTTACGGAGTGGTGCCGCTAACTCGGCTCTCAGTCACCAGGTGGGAGGGGAGAGGGGCCTGGCTACAGAATGTGTACTTGCCCTTTGAGTAAACCAGTACTTCCGCCCTCAAGAAAGGTTCCCCAGACAGGAAAATGTTTAAAATTAAATCAACAAGAAAGTAAGAATACAGCAAAGCCTGCAGGCAGCACTGCTCCAAGGAATACTGCTTCCTACAGAAGCCCGGGGTCCCAGGTGCCTGGCACGAAGGGAGATGTGAAGCAGCTGGTGGCACAGCTCTGGCCCTCGACAGGACTCAGAAAAGGCGGAGGTATCACTGTATGTGTGCTGTGAAGGCCCTCAGATATGACGGAGTGGAGCCTTCCACCGCCATCACCGCTGGCTGTCACGGAACCCGATGCCCCCTTCTGGAGTGGGGTGGGGCTTGCGCAGGTGCAGGGCCCCCCCAACCCCCACCCCCTGCCCTGTGCTGCCTCTTCCCCTCTGGTACCCAGAGCAGCTGGCCATCCCAGCTGAGGAAACCCGGCGTAAACACTGCTTTCTCACGGCCCTCCAGGGCCCGTGGGGAGGTCTGCTTGCTGACGCGGTGACCTGACTTTCTGGGGCAGCTGCCAGGCGGATCCCTGGCCTCCACACTCGGGCTCTGTCCTCAGCACTGCGGTGTGGAAGTTGGGGGAGCGGGGACTCTGCTACTTGAGACACCATCCGTTTTGGCTGGTGGAGGACAAGTTCAGTGGAGCTTCTCAAAGCCCAGGCAATGAGTCTACTGGAACCTCTGGATCAAGCCATCGGGCTGGGGACACCCAGCAGGGCGGAGGTGACACAGGTGAGCACACACAACCCCAGAGACAGAGCAGAACCTCGGAGCAGGAAGAGCTGTAACAGCCCAGCAGGAAGATGGAGGAAGAGAACACGCACCCCTGCAGGAGAGAGCTCGGGACCCGAGGCCAGCTGGACACGGGGTGCCTTGCGGGGACTGGGCTGCCACCAAGCCGACACAGTGGGTTAATCTGCCTGACAGTGTCACCGCAGGTGGGGGAGGCCTTGTCAAGAAGACTCGGAGTCAGTGCCCACATCTCATCTTGCACTGTTTCAGGCTTCGTAATGCCTGCCATACAGGTGTCTTGGCTGGGTGTGTGCGTGTGCGTGCGTGTGCACTGGAACCAAGGCCCACCATGGAAGGGACTTACGCTTCTAGACACCCCAACAGTGCAGAGCTACATTTACACGGTATTTGTGGTACTTGGGCTTTGAGGGGACCCAGCACTCGAAGTGAGCAGAATTTTCTCCTTCTGACATCATGTCAGCAGTAAAGACAGAGAGACACTGTGGAGCATTTCAGATTCTGCAGTTTTGATTATGAAGTTCAAGCTGTATTTTGTGCCTCTCCAGATCCTTCCCACTCCGGGCAGCCACTCCCATCAGGAGGCAGAGCCGTCCCCTGGAACCTGGCCCGGCCTCCCAGAGCCTCTTCCGGACACTCTCAGACGCACTGCTCCTGAGCCCAGGCTTCCAGCACCCACCCTCCCTTGCCCTCCTGACCTCTGCCAAGGAAACCCTCGCCCTTCCATGCCAGCTTGCCCAGTGCAGTGCTGCTTCTCTGCAGGTGAAAAGCAGGTTACTCTTGGCCTGAAGGCAGTAGGCCAGAAAGCCAGGGCAGCACGGGAGGGTGATGGGCCGCTCGAGCAGAAGCCTGCTGAGAAGGGGTCCCTAGAGAGGACATCGCCACAGGACGAGAGCGTGGCACAGTAGGAGCTGAGGCCTGACTGGCAGCTCAGGGTGCTGGGTGCAAAGCCCCTGATCCGAGTCCTTGTTGGAAACCCCGCAGTCCAGCTGACCAAGTGCACCTGCTCCCTCTTCCACATCGCTGCTCAATCCGGCCTGGGACCCAGGATGGACCCTTGCTGTGGAAGCGAAGCCAGTTTCATGCATGAAGGGTGAGCCAACAGGAAGCAGGGAGCCTCCGGGCTCTCCTAGGCTGGGAGGGCAATGTGAGGCGTCCAAAGCTGAGCAGAGGCGCTGGGCTCCCACGTCCTGGTGCTCAGGGACGCTACGTGCACTGTGCTGAGGAACCTCATGCCCAGCCGGATGAGCTGTTTGGCCCCCTCGGGAGCACAAGCCACCAGGCCCACAGACAGTGGCTCTGTGAGGTTTTGCCTGGCCCTGCATGTGCACAGGACACGCTCCTGGGAAGGGACCCCAACGCTGTGGCCATGAGGGTGGGCACCAAACAGCCCCATGGGAGGTGCAGGAGGGACTGCCCCTGCACAGTGGCCTGACAGCATCCTCAGCAACTAAGGACATCTGAGAAGACTGGGGAAGCACTGCTGATCTCAGTTTCTTTTCTTGGGAAACAGGAGGTTTCACGTCAGAAGTTGAGTTCCGTAACTGTTGTGTATTGCCAACATGTACGAATAAAAGCTAAAAAATAAAGATAAAAAAGGAAGATGAATTTCTCCCTGGAGAAAGCAGTCCCTGTGTGAACTACAGACAAAGGCCAGGCCCAGGGCCGAGGAGAAATCCCGACACAGAGCCTGTGCTAGCTAAGGTCCTACCCTGGCCCCTTTGGACGTCCCAGGGGGACAGCACCTCGAGCCTGCATGTTGGCCACTTTGGATGCGGGTAGGAGGGACACAATAACTGTGCCCAAAGAGTCACAGAACCCCAGGAAGAACAGGATAAAGGCTGCCCCAAGTGCTCACAGGTCTCCTCCGGAGGGTAGCAAGATAAACCGATCCGAGGCCAAGGCAACAAAGCCACGCCCACCAGTAGGTAAAGCCCAGCAAGCCCCTCAGTTCCTCGTTCCCCGTGGCTGGGGTGAGTGAGGACAGACCAAGGCTTCACGCTGCACAGTGCTAAGCTAAAGCTGGTGGTAGCCGATGGAGAGGGGCCCAGCCCAGGCCCTTACATTTGCAGCCTCCCTGCTCTGGGAGGTCAGTGAACCACCAGAGGACTCCGTGCTGTTACTCTGGCTCCCGAGCAAGCTGGCCTCCTGGTGGCCACAGCCCGGTCAGTGCCTCCTGTGGGCTTGGATGGGGCTTTCTCCACGTGTCTAAGCAGCAGAACTCGGTGAGGTGCAAGATGCTAGCTCCAGACCTCAGCCTTAAGGCCTGGCGGCTGCTGCTTCCATACTAAGAAGCCCTGAGCCAGCAGGCGAGGATGGGAGGAGGTGACACGAAACACAGACAGCAGCCAGCCCGCCCTGCTCAGCCCACTGAGCCGAACACAGCCACCGGACAGACCAGCGGCAAGAGCAGATCTGCCGAGCGAGCGGGCAGCTGTGTCGGTGAAAAGCGTGCATCTGTCACACGCGCTGCGAAAGCCACTGTGTTAAAACGCACACCTGGCCCATCAGACATCTGGAAAACCGAAAGATCTACCAGACGACAATACAGAGCAGACAGCGTCTACATCACTCATCTTGAGGCTGCTGTAAAAGGGATGTCGAAGCCCCAGAGGCCCAAGCAACCCGTGGAGTCACACCCCAGGGCCTCTGCCAGGAAGCCGCAGCCGGCGAGGGTCATTCTGCAGAATGTCTTGCCTGTTTCTCCCAACTACAAACACAGACCTTTACAAAAACAGGCCAATCTTTCTACATGAGCATTTGCACAAAGCCAGACGCCCTGCCTCATGAGTAACAGGTGCAGCAGATTCAGCTGCTGAACTGTACACTCTCTGCTATGAAACGTCTGCATGAACTCCCGGCTGCGAAGCAGGAAGCAGCAGCGCAGGGCTGCCTCGCTAAGGATGATCCAGAGGGAACACCGAGTCAGGATGCGGCTCCTCCTATCCCGCACCCAACAGATTTAACGGGCGCCTGCTTCTGCCACGCATCAGGCCGGCACCTGAGGATCTCCAGGACGCAGGGCAGAGTGAAGCCCAAAGCGCTCACTGTGAAACACGAACAGGCTCCCCGCCTCAGCAGGCAGTGCAACACCGACCAGGAAACCCATCACGTGGCAGCGCGCAAGCCCCACTCCTTCAAGGCTCCTTCGCTCAATTCACAGATGTTAAAAGACTAGATACCGGTCGTCCCTATTCTAATCAGAGTGGAGCCAAGTTTGCTAACAGCTACGAACCAGCAAGCGAGTTCAGGGGCCCGTGGGTGCGCTGGGCACAGACTCCCCACGCCCAGCGCCCCGAGCCGGCCCCAGCTGACCTTGAGCGAGGCCAGATGCGCGATGTCGGGGCTGAGCTCCCGCAGGCGGTTGTCGGCGGCCGCCAATTCGCTGAGCAGCGGCAGCGCACCGGGGCGGAAGAGCGCGGCCGGGAAGGCGTCCAGGAGGTTGCTGGTGAGGTTGAGGCTCTGCAGACGCGGGGCGCAGCGCGCCAGGTCGGCGGGCAGCTCGCGCAGCCGGTTGCCGCTGAGGTTGAGGCTCTGCAGCTGCGGGAGGCCGGGCGGCTCGGCGGGCCCCAGGCCCTGGCCCGGCGGCAGCGCCTCCAGCTCATTGCCGGACAGATCGAGCACGCGCAGCGCCGGCAGCGGCCCCAGCTCGGGGCTCAAGCCGGGCCCCAGCGCGTTGCGCCGCAGCACCAGGCTGTGCAGCTGGGGCAGGCCCTGGGCCAGGCCCGGCCCGGGCGCGCGCAGGCTGCCGCAGCCGCTCACCTCCAGGTAGTGCAGCAGTGGCAGCGTGAAGAGCCGCGGCGGCAGGCACCCACCCGCCGCTCGCACCCGCTCCTCCAGCCCGGGCCCCGTCAGTAGCAGCTCGCGCCGCCGCTCGCGCTCCGCCAGCTCAAGCTCGGGCCAGGCCTCGGACACTGCCGCCACCGCCATCGTGCCACTGTCCCCCGCCCACCCCCGCGCCGGACTTCCGGGGATCTGCGCGTCGCCTCCGGCCTGTGCCGGAAGAGGTCATAGAGAGCGCGCTCGGTCGCTAGAGAGTCGCGAGCGTGCCACAAAGAAGATGGTCCAGAAGGTCTCCTGGAGCGTCCGCGCGCTGTGGTCTGTGGGGCGTGGGCGGCTCGGCAGCGGGCGCGTGTTGCGGGATTCGCGCGGCCCGGGCCCGGGCATCCCTGCCTGCTATGGTGTACTTAATGCCTGCGGACGAGCCACCTGCAGGCATAGGTCGGCCCTTGAGACTATGGGCTGTGCCGAGGACAGCGTGACTTCCCTGGGGCTCGGGCACGGGCGACGCGGTGGCGCAGCCTCCCTCCCGGGGACGGCGGCGGGCCTGAGGGCGCCCGCGGCTGCCGCCCGGCTGTGTGGGAGGGAGCGGCTCGGGGCCCCGGCGGTGCCGGCCTGCGTGCGGCCTTCAGGCTGGAGCTGCGCCCCGGCCCCTGGCCCTGCCCCGAGGGAAGAGCCTGGAGGTGGCCGCGGTTGGCGCTGGCGGGCTCCTCTGGCAGCGGGGCTTGGCTGCCGAGGCCCAGCGCGCACAGCCGGCCGGAGCGCGCCGGTCGGGTCGGGAGCCGGCGGCCCGTGCCCGGCGCAGGCGGGGCGTGGAGAAGCGGTGGTCTCGCGGCTGCCGCGCGGGGCCGGCTCCCAGCCGCCCTGTGTGCCCTCGCCCGCCAGGGCCTCGGCCTGCTGAGCGCGTCGCCTTCCAGAGCCGCGGGCGGTGTGGGGACCATCGTCCGCGTTCACCCCGGCGCCGGTCAGGGTCCCAGGCCCCTGGGGCTGGGGAGGCCGGGTCCAGCCGCCAGTGCCTGCCCTGGCCCAGCTGGGCAGGGCTGTGGCCGGTGCCCTGCAGCCCTGTGGCCACCTGGTGACGAGGATTTGGCGAGTGGCGTTCCCCGGGGCTGTCACCCACACCGGAGTGAGGCGCGGCCCCGAGGGCAAGCTGGGCCGCGAGGAGGGTGACTGGAGGACACCCCGCCCTGGAGCCCTCGACCCTCAGGACAGTGGGGCGCTGGGGTGGGGGTGGGGCCCGGCGCCGGGACTGCACCCCGATGTCACCTTGGCACCCTGAGCACGGCGCACTCAGGGGATCTCTGCTCCCCTGCTCTGCAGCACCTCCAGGGACAGCCAAGGGTGGCCCTAGTGTCATGCTTGTGTAGCAGCAGTGGCCCGGGAGCCCCCAGAGCTCGTCGCGGTGGGTGGTGGGGGCCACTGGCTCACAGGGAGCCACTGCAAGGTGCAGAGCCGAGGCAGATGCACACGGGCAAATGCTCCACCGTTGCTGAGCCAGGAGAGGGGCCGGACATGTTCCAGAGTGCTTTGTTCACCCCTTGTCCGCAGCAGGCTTCAGGTGTGGGGCTGTCACCCACGCGGGAGTGAGGCGCGGCCCGGGGGCGCCCGGAAGCCATTCTCTTTTGGGCCTCAACAGACTGCCTCACCGCACAGGTGTAAGCAAGTTCTTCATTGCTAAGCAAGTTCCCTGCATTAGCAGGTTTGGCCCCTCCTACCCCTTATGCTGAGCCTGTGCCGGGTGCCGCCCGCTGCCCACCCACAGCTCCTGTCACATGGGCGCTGGGACCCTGAAGGTGTCCGGCTGCAGTGACCGCAAGCACAGGAGCAGGCAGGGCCCGCAGCTGCCAGCTTGGAGCAGTGAACAGGTGGCGGACACTGCAGGAGCCAACAGCTCTGGCGTGGACGCTCACAGGCACACGTTGCCAGTTCGTGATTGCTACACAAAACAGCAGCCGATTGCTGGCATCTTGGAAGCCGGCACAGGACTCCCCCCTGGAGACCCTGAAGAAAAGGGCAGGTGACTTCAGTCACCAGCAGCCTCCCCCAGCCTGGCTTCCACATTACCTGTGTCTTGAGAGCTCCCTGGGCACAGCTGGATGCTCTAGAACATTCTGCACGTGTGCTGCGGGGGAAGCTGGTGGAAGCTGCTGTTGCCTGCGCACTAAGATCCCCAGCAGTGTGGGCGTGGGTTGGGGCCCAGGGCTCAAGGCAGCTCGACTCCCCTCAGAAGCTTCCAGCCTGCTTTCCAGACTCAGGGCCGAGCTGTGCTTGCATTTAGCACGTTAAAGTGACTTACAGATTGCTTTTCATTATAACCATGAAATAAACGACAAAATATGTAGTGGTCTTTTTATTATATTAATATACTCAAGCTGAATTAACCCATATGCCCTAAGACAGTAACAATAAAAATATATTATAATTCTGGTACCTGAAATAAAGACAAATAGAAAACTGTTAAAACATTAAAAAATTGCAAATTGTCATTAAAGGCATTTACATTTGTATTCTAATGCAAATTTATCAATACAACTTTTGTAGATTTAGTATCTTAAAATATGAAAATAATATAAATAAATATTAAATACCCACGACATAAGCGTAAGTGCAAGTTCATTTATTAGTTCCAGGCTTAGGTATTTAATTTTGAATGGCCAAGGGCTCTCACAGGTCCTCTTGGGTCGTCTTGTTCTCTTAGGATAACTGTAGTGCTTTTCACAGCCACTAATCACGGCCAGAGTCATCACCACAGAAACTTGATTCTCCAGTAACCAGCACAAGAAGTAGGTGGGAGACCAATTCTGTTTGTTAATCACTAAAAATGGGTTTTTAATTTTTTGAGACATGGTCTTACTATGCAGTCCAGACTGCCCTCAAACACAATGATCCTTCTGTCTCACTTCCCAAGTGTGGGGATTATAGGTGCAGCCATGCCTGGCTAAAACATGAATTATTTTTATAAATGTCTTAGGAGACACTACATCTATTAAATTTAGATTGCAGAGAAAAGAGTAAGTCCTCGGTTAGCTTTTCTCATTTTAAAGAAGTGCTTTCTCTGTTCTTAAAAGATGCATTACAAAGTAAGGGCCAACATCTCTGGAAACAATACCACCGTACAGACACCTGGCACCTGTACTTCAGCTTGTCTAGTAAAGTTTTATGTTCTCTCTCCCCACACAAAGATTTTTAATAATTATCGTGTTGGTGATCTTGTTCTTATTCAATGATACCATGAGGTATTAGTTTGCCAAAAAGCAGAGGTTAATCAATCCAAATTCTTGGTTACCAACGTATCCGGGGACCTCAGTGTTCATGTACCTATTAGTTTTGTCTGAGACAGTCTCGCTGTCCAGCTCAAGCTGGCCTTGAACTCACCATGTAGCCTAGGCTGCCTTGAACTCCTCACGTTAGTTTTGATACATATTTCATTGTTTCACATGGTTGGGGGTTAAAAGCATTCATACACTAATTGCAGGGTCATAATTCCCTCAGTCCCACACACTTCAGACTGCATTTTTTTTGGTGTCGGGAATCAAACTCAGGACCTTGCACTTGCCAGGCAGGCACTTCTGCTCTGAGCTAGATCCCCAGCTCCCGGAGTGCATTTTGAAAGCTGCCTATGCAACCTCAGGATGCAAGCAGTGCCCTGGCCACTGTGGGTGGGCCTGTCCCTCAGCCCACGGCTTCCTGGCGCTTGGGGCAGAGGGCATGGAGACAGGACAGGATAGGCGTTTCCAAGTGCATACAGGCAGCTCATCTTGCTGGTCGCTGGAGGAAACCCTGGGGCCTAATGGCCTGTGAGGAGATACTTTCCTGAGATCTGTGTTAGATCGGAGTCTTTTAACATCCTATGAACTGTCTGAAAAACTGGGCTTCCGGTCCACTTACAGCCTGGGGGAGAAAGGACAGAGCAACAGACCTGAGCCAGCCCGGGCTTGCAGAAGTGTTCGGTGCCAGGACCGAAACTGAACCCTGTGGACGGGCTGTGAGGTTGGTGCGGGGCTGGCTGGGCGCATCACCATCACGCTTCTCCAGGGCTCGGCCAGGGAGCGATCTGCAGCCCTGACCACAGGGAGGGCACAGGCCACACAGGCCGGGGCCTCGGACAGCACGGGCTGGGGCTGGGAACAAGCTCCCGTGTGCAGGCGGGTCCTGGCAGCTGCTGTCTCTTACATTTCCTTGTTCACCTGTATGCCTTTATTCTGGCTGTTGCGCTCTGGTCCCCGGAGGCCAGAGGGGCTGTACCCGAGGGCTGCAACGTCAGGGGTGGGGGACTCAGCTCTGGGGTTCTTTGGTCACAGCCGTGCACACCGTTCAGCGGCTGAACAGAGCAGACCAGGCACCGCCGTGGGAGCCGGGGCCATAGGGACAGCAGAGGGCTGTGCGTCCAGTGTTCTGGAGGAAGGGTCTGGAGTCAAGACACTGGCCTGGTCCCCGACGTGTCACCGCTTGGTGTACGTCCGGCTGGAGCTCTTGCTCAGGCCTCCCTTTGGGGTGGGGATTTTGCTTCCGGCCTTTGGTCCTGAGATTCCTGACTTGGCCGCTGTGGGGCCTTTATCTGTGGTGGGGACACAGACACACGAGACTCAGGGCCCGTGCTAGTGCGGGCTTGGGCCGGGGGACGCTCGGGAGGGCAGAGCCTGGGGCCGGGCGATGGCCGCCCCCCGGCTGGCAGGGTCAGCACTGTCACAGGTGACCGAGGTGAGGACTGGGCAGGCTGCTCACGCAGCAGCCATGTGGCAGCAGGAGGGGTGGAGGGAGAGGACGAGCAGGGGAGAGAAGCAGGGCACTGCTCCGCCGTCACTCAGGCCGCTCCGCACCAGGGCAGAGTGCCAGGTGAGGAGGAGTATGGTCTCCCGTGTGGCTGAGGGCCGCTGTCCTGCATTTGTAAGAGGGCCAAGGATGATGTCTGCCACGCGACACGGGGCCTGCTGCAGATGGAGCCCTGCTCTCACTGCCCTGCTGTGACCTGGAATAATTTTCTGATGATCAGAAAGACGTCTCCTAGGGCAGCGTAACCCTGACAGGAAGTAGCTAAACTGGCAATTCATGAACTGGGCAGAGGCTTTACCCATGGGTCTATTTAACCTCACATTTCTCAACCCCTGGGTCCGCCCTGCAGAAGGTGCCAAGGGCCTACGCCCTGCCCTTGGGTGCTGGGGCACTGACCCCTCCGAGAGCAGCCGCAGTAGGGAGCCAGGCTGTGAGGTGCGAGGACACTGGGGACCCGGGGCCGTGGGCAGTGCTCACCCTGCAGCGGTGCCTGGGCCTTGGGCAGGACGTGTGTCTTGCGCAGGTTCATGGTGCAGCCAGCGGAGCCCATCAGGTGTGCCTTCCATGCCTGCAGGCGGAGGCGGCGTCAGTCACTGTGCTAGCCCAGAGCACCTCAGGCTGCGGGAGGGGGCTCTTGGCCTGGCTGGGCCCCAGCAGTGCCTTCCACGACCGCGGAAGACCGCGGGGCTACCTTGGCGAGCACCCGAGTGCTAAGACCTGGCAGCCTCATTCCATGCCCCAGCAGGCCTCAGGAGTCAGAAGGAGACCATACGGCGGCCACAGCTCCTACTGGGGCCCTTGGATTTGCCTTATTCTGCAGAATCGGTGAGCGCCTGACCGCTCAGACAGGGCCAGTGCGGGACATTCTGGTCCTGGTGTGCTTCGGACAGTCACCACTGTCCCCCAAGGGTGTCCCTCCTCTAGCCCCCCGCTTCCAGACTGCTCCTCACTGGGCCAGGCCCTCACCTCTTCTCCAGGAGTGAAATTCTCGTGGCACAAAGGACACCGGTTTGCCAGCTTCTCAGATTTGGCAGCTGAAATGGCGGTGAAAAGGATCCTGTTAGCCATGTACATGTGAGCGTGAAGGAGGGACGGGGCACATGCGCTGCCCTTGGGCCGCCCACTGACACACCGGGCCCTTGCGCAGGCTGCAGCAGCACCTGCCCCGGGGATGCCTGTGGGCGAGGGTGGGCAGGGCCGGGCCAGCACTCACGGTTGCACGCCTTTGCTTTTATGTGCCGGGGCAGCTCCTCCTTGGGAATGGCCTCGCTGCAGCGGTAGCACTTCCCGAAGGCGTCCTTGCTGTCGCACTCGGTCAGCAGGTGCTCCGTCAGGCTGGCGATCTCCACCACCTGGGCCCGAGAGACGGCACGGCGTGAGCACACACAGCGTCCTTTATGTGCCCACCCGGCCATGCGACCGCTTGTCCTCAGGGCCCCTCCTGGTGTCTGCGGTCAACTCCTTGCACTCCCCACCACACGAAGGCCATGTTAAGAGGCAGAGACGGGCAGAACTGCAGGTGACTCAGATGTGACCGATGTAATCTTAGTGGCCACGAGTGGCTCGGGGATTCAATGTGCAGCCCCGGGGTCCAACTTAGGCTCCCCTGGCCTTCTACGAGTGTGTGTGGAAAGAACGCTCCTGGCCCTTTCATATCCAGGCAGGGGTGACATGCGGGGGGCTCTGTCTGCTCTGGTGTCTCCCTGCCGGCCCTGAAGAGCCCTGGAAAGGACGCGAGTCTGTTCCACATCAGCTTCCATCCTCTGAACAGGAAAGCCCAGTGCATGGTGGGAGGGTAAAAGCTCAGGGCACGGAAGATCTGAGAAGCAGGACACAGGGTGTAAAGCCTGAGACACCGGCAGAGTGATGGACGACCTACATTAGAGACTCACTCCTTAGAAGACCAGGGACAGCCTGCCAAGAGAGACGCAGGACGGGGTCCCTGCTCGCTAACTGCATGGGCTCCCGTGCATACATGCGGGGCGATGACAAGTCAGGGACAGACTGTACTGTCAGTGTGATGGGCACAGCGTGGGGTGGTTTACAGCAGGACACCGTGTCTGACAGGCAGAGGGACAGGCTCCATAGCCGGCAGGGCTCGGCTGAGGATGTGGCCCCTGGTGTCAGCTGGTGTAGTCACACAACGGCAGCCTCTGCCCCAGCTCGGCACCAGGCAATGGCACAGATAGTGAGCCCACGCTACGCAGGCTCCAGTGCTCCTGGGACGTGTGCACGGCCGTCCCAAGCGGACGCAAGCGCAGCCACCGACAGTCACACACAGAGTGATGCTTGACTCCTCAGACACCGCTCGGATGGGCAGAAACCCAGGGTCTCAAAGGGACCACGCACGGCGTGTGGCCACTCATGCAGGGCCCCGGAGCCCTAGACCGCAGTGTGGTGTCAGACATCAGGAGAGCACGGCTCTGGGAGACCTGCCGGGCGGCGGTGACCAGTGGGGGAGTCTGATGACCGTCCTCTATGTGCCCCAGTGACTTTTCTCAGAATGCTTCTTCTGCAGCTACAAGGCCTGGGGGTCCCCGCAATGCGGCTCTTGGCCGCTGGGCTCTCCAGGTCAGGGCACCGCGGCGGCGCTGACCCTCCTGGCCTGGGCCCTGTGCCGGCGCTGACCTGCCTGCAGTGGCCGCAGCGCGTCAGCATGAGGCAGTGCTTCCAGTAGTGCAGGTCCAGGCCCTCCTCCGTGAAGGCCTCGCTGCGCTCCCCGCAGAAGATGCACAGGCTGCGGGAGAAGCCAGAGCAGCGGTGACTTGGTGCCCAGCCCTGTGGCCTGGGCTCTCCCTCCTGGCCTGAGACCTGAGCCGCTCGGCTGAGGGTGGCGGGGTCCTGAGCCATCAGAGCTGGAAAAAGTCTTCAGCTAGCAGTGAGGCAGGGCCGGCCCAGCCCTCTGGAGGCAGAATGTGCCAGTGCCACCAAGCGCACGGCACAGTTCAGGGGCCGGGGGAGTGGGGATGTTTCCCTCCCGCTCCCGCAGGCACCTGGCCAGGGAGGCACAGTCTGCTCCCGGGGCTCTGACTGCACTTGCCCTACAGAGCAGGATCCTCAGCCTGGGCGTGTTCCAGGTCTGAGATTGTGGGAGGGCCCGTCCGTCACTGGTCATTAGGAAGCGGGGACACACAGCTACCCAGAGTCCCTCAGTGGCTCCCCCCTCAGGGCAGGGGCCTGGCCCAACTCACTTGTCCAGGTAGTGGCTGACCGGGACGTCGAGTGGTGCTGCCATCCTGCCCGGGCTGTCTGCAGAGACGGAGCGAGGACAGTTCAGTAACTCCTCGTAGAAGCGCTTACATTTTTAGTAAGGGGTTGGCAGCACTGTACACAGCAGGCGGGAGCTCAGGGGCTCAGGGCACCTACCCTGGTTCCTGGGCTTCTCAGCGGCGCTCTCCTTTCCCTAAGACAGATACGGGCAGCTCAGGGACAGGGCTGTGGGCCGCGAGCCACCGCCTGCCCTGCGCCTGGCCCTGGAAGCATCTCCACGTTCCCTCCCGGGTTTCTGGTCACAGCAGCTGAACGCCTGCTGCTCTCGCTCTCTCCCAGCCCCTCTGGGCTCAGATCCACAGCGCCTCAGACACCAGCTGCGCCAGGGCCACCACCCAGACCCCGGCAGCACAGGGCTCTGGCACGGTCCTGGTGACAGCAGCTGGTGTCCCTGCAGTGGGATCTGCGTGGGAGCATGTGTGAGGGGGCAGTGATAGCCACTCGCTGGCGTGTGACCTGTGTGAGCCCCACTGGGCCGCAGCCCTCGCGTCTTCACGTTGACCCATCAGCATCAGGCTGAGCCTGGCACTTGTGCCGGGAGGAGCGGGCAGGAGGGGCGGCAACCCCAGCCGGGCAGTGCAGGCTCCTTCCGGGGGTCCTCCTGTTCTCCCAGTGACGCTCACACTCGCCCTCTAGTGGGGATGCCGCTACGGTCACCCCCGTGGGGCCAGTGGTGAGGGTGAGCGCAGCAGGCGGCGGAACACAGAGGACGCAGGGCGTGGTGCCCCCCACAGCGGACACACTGTCCTCCTGTCCCCGCAGGGTGCAGGGACAGCAGGGAGCAGCTGCCCCTCCTCCAGCTCCCAGCAACCCACACCAGCAGAGGGGCTGGGGGGGCCTTTTATGCCCCCACTTGAAAGGCCATGGAGGATAAAGGTGCTGCCACACGACCCGGACCCCGGGAGGGCAGCGCTGCATATCTGTGTAGCAGTCAGTTTTGGGGAAGTCACCGCCCAAGCCCGCGCGGGCACCCCCACCTCAGCCTCGGCCTGGGTTCCTTTCAGAGCTGCCAGCTGCCCTTGCAAGGCTTTGACTTCTTCTTTCTTCTGTTTTTCTGCTTCTTCTGTAGCTGCTCTTTTCTGTGCCTGGTAAATAAGTCATTTTGCCATTAGAGTCACACGAGGGGCCACTGACGAGGGGAGATGACGTCTCACATGCCACGAACAGCTCTCTCTTACACGCCGTCCTGTTCACTGAGCCAAGTGCACCTAGGACTAAATGCACACCCTTCAGCTGAGTCTAATACGTTTACTGACAGGAGAAGCTGCGGTTGGTGCTGTCGCAGATTGGGCCGCAGGTGACAGGGCCGGAATGGGAACTCGGGCTCTGCGGGGTCTCCCGGGCGCAGGGCTCCTCCTGTGCCTGTTATTTACTCGTGTGCCAAGGGCCTTCCTCAGCCCAGGCCGAAGTCCTGGGTCCTACGGCGCTTACCCTAAGCTCGGCGTGGGTGGGCCTGCCGTCGATCCTGGCGAAGCCCTCGAAGATGCTCTTGTAGAGGAGGTTCCTGCGCAGGCTGCTGTTGTCTGGGGGAAGGTACTCCAGGACAAGCGCCTGGTGCTCCGCGTACATGTCCAGGATGACCCTGACCGCCGTCTCCCGGACCTCGTACACCCGGTGTTCCAGGGCACTCACCGCGAACTGAGGACACAGTCGGGAGGCTTGTTACCAGGTCTCAGGGGAACCGAGCAAAGTTCTCCCGCTGGGGGAAGCACGGGCACATCACAAGCGTTTGATAAATAAGACAAAACCACCAGCGCTGAAGCCACGGGCGGAGACCCAGACGTGCCTGCTGTGGCTGCCACACACAGTGGCCTCTGCCGCGTGTCCGTCTGCTTTGCTGTCTGCCCGCGCACACGCCCAGCTGCACCGCCCCGTCCCCTGGACGGGCGAGTGGGTGGGAGGGACTCGGCAGCTCTAGCCTCCCGTGCACAGTGCTCTCCTGTCCTTGCCTCAGTGGCCTTAGAGTGGCACTGGACTTGAAGGACAGAGCCCCAAATGACCTAGGGGGACGAAGTGTCCCCCTCGAAAACTGCCTTGGCCCACACCGAGTGCGCAGCCAGCCGAGCCGGGCAGCAGTGCCCCCAGCAGCTGAGGTGGACACCGGGCAGTGGGCACCAGCACAGGGGTGGAACCGGGCTGCTGCTGCCCGCGAGGCAGGGGAGACGGGGACACTGCAGCGCCTGGCAAAGTGGCCGTCTGTGCCAGGAGAATGCAGGGACTCTGGGGTGAGGTGAGTGCAGGCGTCAGTGGAGTCCGTGGAGGAGTCTCCAGTAATGATCAGGCAGGGACGGGGCGGGGGCGGGTGCTGCCCTCCACCTCCTGTAGCCATGGTCACTCACAGGCGCGGGATGCGTCCGGGCCTTGACGGACCGCAGTGTGGACAGATCACAAACTGCAGCAGACAGGCTGTGGCGCCCCGTGTTCGACTGAGCCAGGATGACTGCTCTTTGTCTTTTTGTTTTTTGGTAGCTTAGGCTGGCCTGGACTCACTGTATAGCTTAGGCTGGCCTCAAACTCACGGCAATCCTGCCTCAGCCTCCCAAGTGCATGTGTGCCACCACACCCAGCTTGATATCTCTTAAACAGTCCATGCAAGGCTGGTGTGGTGGCGCACGCCTGTAATCCCAGCACTCGAGAGGCTGAGGCAGGAGCATCATTGTGAATTCGAGGTCAGCCTGGGCTACAAAGTGAGTTCAAGGCCAGCCTGAACTGCATGACGAGACCCTGTCTCAAAAAGACAAAACAATATAAAACAATGCAAAAATAGTCCATTCATCAAACACCAAGGCGACACGCTCTGCACTCTGGGCGCCGCCTGTGTCACACGGGCCACTTACCTTCATCACGCTGTCCACGGTGAAGCCTGAGCCCGCGGTGCCCAGGTCTCGCAGCAGCCGGGCCAGGAGATCCACCTGACTCATGGCCAGGTGCGCCGAGCAGTTAGGTTTCAGCGGCTGCACCAAGTAGGACGGGATCACCTGCAGCGCGCGGACCTCCTTACACAGCGCCATTTCCTACACAAGCAACACGGCCTGTTAGTTTTCACTGGAAAATGCTAGAGGTGATTGGGTCTGACTCAGCAGAATTTCAAAGAAAACACTGAGTAAGTAACGACAGTGACAAATTGCAGGAAAATTATAGGTGCCTAAAAACATATCCCACCACCTGGTTTTTATGAGACTGTGTACTGCATGTTGGACTTGAACTTACTATGTGGCCCACGATGGCCTTGAACTCCTCATGATCCTCCTGCCTCAGCCTCCTGAGTGTAGGGATTATAGGCGAGTCCCCCCCCTCAACTCAGCTCATATTTCTATTTAAAGGAAGACCTGAAGTGCAAGAAATACCACGTCTTTTGGAAGACAACATCCTCCCCAAACGCCCAGCTGTACTGCCAAGCAGAGGACGGCGATGCATGGGGGACATCTTGTTCTTTCTTTCACATTAGTGTTTCCTATTTTTCCCTATTCTTTTATCCAGAACATTTAAGCGTCTTAAAACTACACAGGTCCTTCTGGGTTTGCAGCCATAATCCTTCAAGAAACAACGGAAGAGCTGCATTCCTTCCAAAGATACATATGCACCCTCACAAAATTTTGCATGACACTTAAGGAGGCTATGGGTTTTTGGAGGTCAAAGTGTGGAACCTTAGGGACGACTGAACCTCGCTGGGTGTGGTGGCGCATGCCTGTAATCTCAGCACTCAGTAGGCTGAGGCAGAAGGATTGTTGCAAGTTCGAGGCCAGCATGGACTATAAAGTGAGTTCATGGCCAGCCTGAATGGCATAGTGAGACCCTGTCTCAAAAAAAAAGAAGAAAAAAAAAGAACTATAGTACTGAACCTAGCAGCCATGCCTGTTGTTCCAGCTACTTGAGAGGCTGAGGCAGGAGGATTACAATTTCGAGACCAGCCTGGGAAACTTAGCAAGAGCTAATCTCAAAATAGAAAGGGCTGGGGATGTAGCTCAGTAGCTGAGCACTTGCCTACTATGTGCAAGGTGTGGCTTTAATCCCCAGCCTCACAAACAAAACAAAAACTCCTAAACTAGATGAATTTATTAGCCAATTTCGAGAGAACAAAATTAATTCTCGTGGGACTGTGCAAGGAAGCTTCCATCGATCCGCACCTTGCTCGGTTTTCCCAGCCTAGGCCAGGCACATTTCGTGAAGGAAGGAACACATTCAGACCAGAGCAGTTGCTATCTTTTCTTCAGCCCAAGCTTTCTCTTGTGATACACTTTCCCACGGGTTTTTACTAACAGCATATGCAGGATACGAGAAGCAGTGGCAGAACCGTGCACTTTGGCAGAGGGGAGGCGAGCGGCCCGGCCCGCAGCCCCCGTGAGGAGCTGCGTCAGCTGCGGCTTTGGGCTCACAGGGAGGTGCAGACCTGAATGAAGTTGGAGGCTGTGATGCGCAGGCGGGCGGAGGAGTCCCCGGTTCTGGCGAGCAGCGCAGGAAGGGTCCTCTCCACGCAGTGTGAAGTTTCCAGTTTGCCCAGCTTGTGCTTGGGTATGTACTGGGTGACGAGCACTTTCAGCAGCTTCAGAGAGGCCTGGAAGACCTGGGAGAGGGGGTAAAAACAGATGAGCTATGAAAAAGGGACTTCACCAAGGGCGTGTGTGAAATTCACTGCTGGTAATAAATACGAACATCGTGTTCAAAATGACAACTTGTCGGATGGGCTGAAAACAGGTTGAAAACTGTGATCCCTTGCTGGGGAGGAGCACAGCGCGGTCCCGGCTGCCCTGGCGCAGCCGGGCCGAGGCTGACTCGGGAAGCTGCGGCCACCGCTCAGGCTCCTCAGGAGCACCTGCTCGCGAGTGCGTGCCATGGCAGCAGAATGAGCCCTCTGCACATCCCTGGCGGGGCACGGGGACAACTGGTGGTGGAAGAGAACAAGCACCGGCAGCTCCCACTCCGCATTTTGCAGCACCCATCCTGGCTCTTCCCGGAGCAGTGGGCCGTCCCTTGTCGGGCCCTGGGCTCCTGTGGGGCGGCAGTGCCTGGACTAGCCGGCGGGGACTCACCGAGGTCACTATGTCCTTGATGGCTCGGCGGATGAGGAAGACAGCCGCACGCAGCGTGTTCTTTGCATCCTCCTTTGGGGTCCCAGCGGGCATCTCCATTAGCTTTTTGTACAGAGCGAGCAGCGCGTCCTCGCGGCAGGACCAAGTCTTGGAGTAGGCCCCGGCGACCTGTCCAAAACACGAGGTGGCCCTGGTTCAGGAGGCAGCACTGCCGCCCAGGCTGGGCAATTCGGAGGTAGGTCTACATGCGTGCACCACCAGGCCTGTTTGGTACTTAGTTACAGGGCTCTGCAGGGTACATGTGCAGACTTACAGATACAACGCTGTGAGGGGAAACGTCAGACGGTGGTAAGGCAGAAAAGGACTGAAAGCTCCACCTCAGGACACTGAGGCTGAGGCCAAGGGCTGCCTTGCTCGCTCCTGCGAGGGGACGTGTCCTCTCCCACTACACTGTCACTTTCCTGGAACTAGCTGGTGTTCCACGAAGGCGCATCAGTCTGCGCTCTGGGAAGACCAGGAAGACACTCCCAGTCTCGAATGGATCTGTGCTCTTAAAATGTGACCTCACCTCATGTTTTCACAGATAAGGCAACTAATGATAACCCAGCGCTTCCTGAAGGGGAATCACTGGTGGTCCAAACAGCCAAGGCTCGGGTGGTCCCTCTTTCCGTGTGCGTGCATGTGCATGTGCATGCACAGAGCTCTGGGTTCTCACCAAGCTCTCTCCTAGCGCGTCGATGGCGGTGCTGGCTTCTCGCAGGGCCTTCTCTGTCAGGGGCTCCGGCTCCCCGGCAAGGCCTCCTCTCCGGGTGTCGCTGGCGTCAGCCTCGCCCACTTCCGGCTCCAGCAGCGCATCCCCTGGCTGCTTGTGGGCGGTGGGCAGAGGCCTCTCGTCGTAGGGCAGGACCTCGGCCTGCAGGGGTGGGAGGGAGCGCTGCACGGCTGCGGGGTTGGGTGGCAGCCCCCACCGCCTCCCATGGCTGTCGGGGGTGAACGGACGTCGGAGAGGGCTCTGCGGCTCACTCCCGGCATCATCGTGTCAGAACCATTTATACAACGGGTCGGAAGTGAGGGGAGACCTTCTGCTCCTTTCTAGGCTTGCTCCAGACCTAATAAACAAGCACCATAGCCCCGCTCGGACTACTACTGAGGAATTGCTTCCCAGTTACTGTTTTCCACCCAGGGACACGGAGATCGTGAAAGTGAAGGCTGTCATTTTCCTGACAAGATCACTGGTATTTTCTCAGGTTACCACTCTGACATAAGAGCCAGACCCTGCTGTGGTGAACACGCCGCTGTCTGGGGCTCTGACCTACAGCAGGAGGCTGCATTCAAACCACCTTCCCCTGAGCTGCCACGCAACGCCGCACGCCCTGGCCAGGAGCTGCGGCCCACCCCCGGCAGGGCCCCGTCCCCGGGCTGCAACGCCTCAGCACTCGCCCACGGGACGACGCGCTCGGTCTCCCGCACAGACAAAGCCACGGGGTCAGCGTGGCGCACTCCGGGTGGTTAACAGAAGAGAGATGGCCGCCCCGATCGCTCTGCCCAGGCTGGACTGGGCGCGCACCCGCGTGAGCTCCTCACACTCACACCGCTCTGCCCAGGCTGGA
>NW_004955486.1:7830761-7863126 GCF_000276665.1 Chinchilla lanigera | reverse complement strand
GCGCACCCGCGTGAGCTCCTCACACTCACACCGCTCTGCCCAGGCTGGACTGGGTGCGCACCCGCGTGAGCTCCTCACACTCACACTGCTCTGCCCAGGCTGTACTGGGTGCGCACCCACGTGAGCTCCTTACACTCACACCGCTCTGCCCAGGCTGGACTGGGTGCGCACCCGCGTAAGCTCCTCACACTCACACCGCTCTCAGGTGTGGGACAGAAGCTCAGGCGGCGCTGAGCACAGAGTGCATGAGTGTGATGGTGGACGTGCACACGAGGTGAGGGAGGGGACGCAGCTGGACACCGGACAGCTCCATCCAGGATGGGCACCAGGCACGGGGACGCCGCAGGCTGGGTCCGGCTGTCCTTGCTTCCTCTCCTGCACAGTGACTAAGGCCCCGGGAAGGCCCCGACCGCCGATCAGCACGTCCCTCCTGGATGCCAGCTGTCACCTCCAGGTGCGTGACTGAAGCTGGTCTAGCTGGGGGAGACTCCAGGGCTCTCTGGCTGCAGTGGGATGTGCTCTCTCCCTCGGACGTCTCCGTGACAGTCCCCAGCCCCAGGGTGCCAGGGACCCAGAGAAAGAGTTGAATACGGGGAAGAACCCAGGCTTTTGATGACACCACTGAGCTACTGAAGCAAACGGACCCTGAGCCCAGCCACGGCTCTGGGCCCAGTGACAAGAGCCAATGAACCCACTGGATCAGGTTCTTGTGCACTCGACCCAGGAGGTGTGACAGCCTGAACCCCACGGGACTTCACTGGGGCGCTGCGCCTGGGCCACGGGTCAGCACCTACAGTGCTCTTGCACTGCTTGGAACAGGTGCCAAGCAGCTGTCTGTGCATTTTTATGGAGGACAACAAGGGCCAGAAGGCAGCCGGAGGGGGGAGACCACAGGTGACAGGGGCCTGACGTACCTCATGTTTGCATTGCTGCCCCAGCCCGGGGTCCGCCTCTCCCTCCTAGATGCTAGGAGAAGGGCTGGCTCGTGCGCCCACAGGTGGGGTCAGTACCTGGTGCAACACAGGCCCCCACAAGCACCCGCTGCAGATGCTGAAACGGTCACCTACGGTGCTCTGCAGAGCCGGGCCCATGGCCGGTGGCGGCTGGTCTGCTGCCGAACACCTCGGAGGAGTCAGGGCACACGACACTGGCTGCTCCGGGAGGAGAGGGTCTGCAAGCTGGTTTTCTGGAACCGTCTCTTCCGGCCGTGGGAGTGAGGGGATGGGCTTTCGGCATCGGGGGCTGCCGGCATGGACCAGGGGCTGGAGGGGCAGATTGAGAGGTCTCTGCACCTGCAGAAGGGAAGGACAGTGCATCTGAGCACCAAGGCCACCAGGGCCACCCCACAGAATGAGCGCAGGAGCCCGGCGGGCAGAGCTCCATGACCCGCACTCAGGTTCCAAGCACACGGCAAGCGCTCAGCTGCTGCCATGGTTACAGGGTGGCACGCCGAGGCCCGGGGTGAGCACAGCAGAGAGCCCATCCACAGGCTGTCTCGGGGAAGCCAGCGGAGGGGGGCCGTGGCTGGACGCCAGCAGTCCTGTGACCAGCGCTGGCACTGCTCCTGAGGTCTGCGGCCAGGTGATCCCTGTCACCCTAACGGGTGGAAGTGACCGGCCGTCACCAAGCTTGGGTGTGGTACCCAGGGCCCAGGCGAGATCTCCTGTCCACGGCAGTCTGACACCAACAGCTGGGGCAGTGGGCAGCCTTGCTCCACTGTTGTGTGGGTGACCTCCTGCCCATGAGGTCTAGTGATCCCAGGCAGGATGCCCTCCTGGAGACCCCGAGGTCCCCTCTCCTGTCCAGGGTATGGGGTTGGAAGACAGGGCAGCTCCCCAACCTTTCTGTGTCCAGGGTCCCTCTCTTCCCCGCCCGAGTCTGTGGCAATCCCGTCGTGGCAGAGGAAGAACCAGCCCGCGCTGAGCACAATGCCCGTCCCCACAGCTGCCCTGACCTCTGGCTCGCCCTGCAGGAGGCCGTGCAGCGCCAGCTGCTCATACACCTGGGCGCGGTAGCGTGCCATCTGCTGCTTCTTCTCCTTGGCGAGGTCGTAGTCCTCCTTCTCCACCGCGCAGCGCTTCTCCACCTCATAGCGCCCCAGGCGCTCGCCGACCTGCAGCACAGCACAGAGCGTGGCCCTGGTTAGCGTCTGCGCCTGCTCTCCCCATGCAGAGATGGTGTGAGCAGGGGCACACCCACCCTGCGCCAGGAGGGCCCTGGAGACAGCCACTTCCCGCTGTGGCCAACCTACTGCTACACCAGCCTTGTGAAGTCAGCACCCCGCCCACAGTGGCGGCAGAGCTCAGGCCATGGGCATCTTTACGGTGCTTGACCTGTGACTTGTGACCCCGGGCTGAACCCACAGCCACAGGAGCCTGTGCCTCTGCAGACCAGACGTCGGGAGCCGTACCTTGTGCAGGTCGGCGATGGCTTGCTTCAGTTTCTTGGCGTGATCGTAGCGCTCCCTCTGGACAGCCTCCCGCTTCCTCTCATCCAACCTGCGGATGATCTGTGCAACCTCGGGGTCTTGGTACATGTCAAAAGCCAGGTCGTCAAGGGGAGAGATGTAGTCAGATTTCCTATGGGGAGAGAGGATGCTCTCAGGGTGAGCTTCCATCGGGGAGAGACCTGAAGAGCCCAGTGCTCAGCCATGCAGAAAACGGCCTGCCACACTCACGGGCTTCCCCTGAGTGGGGCCACAGGAGCTCAGAGAGGGTGGTGCACCAGCAAGCCACAAGGCTCTCAAGGGCCAGCCCTGGTTGGCCGCATGACCGAGGCACTGGCCTGTGCAGTGAGCATGTGCCAGCTCGCAGGGGCAGGTGGGCTGCAGCTCTGGGTGCAGAGCAGGAGGAAATGAGAGAACAGAACAAGGATGACCAGGCCTCACCACATGGCGTGCTGGCGCCACAGTGGGGCCCAGGCACCTGTGTTCGTGATAGCACAGCAGTTAGAATCTGTAATCTCTGCTGTTGGCTGAGGTCGCCTTGTAGGGCCCAACTTTCAACCTAGGTGCAAAGGCACACCTAGAACAGGACACCAGGCTGCTGGGTCCACAGAAGCTTTAACAGGTAACAGGACAAGGCTCGGTCCCAGCTGCCTGTGACAACTGCATGGAGTGAGCCAGGCGTTAGCTGTGAAATGGGTATTTTCATATGTCATTAAGTTTCGTATTCTCTGTCACGAAAATGTCAGCTGACAAACCTAATAATGATCTCGAGTGGGACTCCAGTACACAACACCTTTAACAATCCCCGAACTTCTCTTTTTTTGGAGGTATGTACTACGGACTGAACCTAGGGCCTTGTGTATGCTAGGCAAGAGCTCTACCCAACAGTCTCACTAAACTGCCCAGGCTGGCCTTGAACTTGCAATCATCTTGCCTCAGCCTACAGACAGGCTGGGACTACATGTGAGCCCTACACTCGGCCCCAAGCCTCCTCCTAACTCATCCTCACTTCCTGAATGTGGGGCGCTGTGCTGACAGCCACGGGACTGCGCAGCCTGGCAGCAGAGACAGCTGGGACAGCTTGAGCGCCAGAAGTTCTCCTCAGCGAAGACCGCACGGCCAGCCACACAGCGACAGGCTGTCCGCGTCTCCGTGCACACGGCAGCTTACTGCATTGGGCACCACGCCCGAAGTCCAAGTCCCTTCGCCGTGAGGGCCCAGGGTGAACGGGAACCCGCAGCGGACAGTCCCCTTTCCCGGGCGCTCAGGGCCGCAGGCTTCACACAACCTCGCGGTGGCCTCCCCTGTCCCAGGCAAGGCAGTACTGCACACGGCAGCCTGGCCCTGCCGCAGCGGGGCGCCGGGACAGCGGGCACCTACCCCGTGCACCCAGCGCTTCACGCTGCCACCCGGTGTGTGTGCAGGCAGGCCTAGGGGAGCGGGCACACTGTGCTGTGGGCAACACCGGGGCTGGCAAGCAGCACAGCACCCGATGGTGCCGAGGACCACTCCTGCCCTGCACACAGCTCTGGTGCCCAGTGCTTCCTGTCGGCGCCACCTGCGTGCAGCGGAAAGCGAGGTGCCACGGTGGGGGGCGGCGGCAAAGCCCCAGTCACGATGCGAATACGGTGCCTTTGCTCACGGGAAGGTGCCACAGGACCCCCTCCTCTCTCCAGACCACAGCACCCGGGGCGGTGCCCTCTACTGTGCCACACCGTGAGCCGAAGGGCACACACGGGCACAGTGGACAGGACGGTGCCAGAGATCTGGAGTTCTCCTGCCTGTTTGAAGCAGGGTCTCACTATGAGGGCTAGGGTGGCCTCAAGCTCTCAGCAACCCTCCTGCCTCAGCCTCCCCAGTGCTGGGTGTGAGCGACTGGGTGTCCGGCTTCTCCTACTTGACACAGCAAGGGTTCTTACACTGCAAAAAGAGGCAGCAAAAGGAACAAGAGCACTCAGCTGTGAATGAGAGGCAGGACTGCGCAGGGAGAGCGCGACTCGCACCAGGTGCACTTCCTAAGGCACATCGTGCATCTGCGCAACGCACGTTTCACTTCTAACGCACCACAGACCCAGCCTTGCGTGACCAACCGGAGCTGAGCTATGCGTCTGCGAGCTCCAGACACATCCAGGAAGGGGTGAGAGAGCACGGAGGGCCCCAGGCCCCTGAGCATGGCTGACGCGGTGGTCTCAATCTCCGGTGTGCGCTAAGCCGACCCACACGCTGCTGCCCGCTGCAGACTGAACGGGCCAGCCCAGTCCCTGCGCCTGCCGCGCGGCTCCAGAGTCAGGGAGGTTCTGTGAGGTGGGTGGGGCGCTTACCCTGAGTAAGTTCCTTCCAGAGCAGGGTCCTCGGGGTTGTGCCCCAGGTAATGGTCCATCAGCTTCTCCCTAGACGTCTTCGGAAGCAAATAAACCACTGAAACCTCAGCAGACCAGGGCAACTCGAGAGCTCAGCTTCCCCATTCTTGGCCTTTGGAGGGACAGTTAAAACCCTTGCATGAAAGAAACTTTTAAGGGACTACAGCTACTAGCTAGGCATGGTGGTGCACGCCTGTCATCCCAGCATATGTGAGGCTGAGGCAGGAGGATCATGGTGAATTCAATGCCAGCATGAACTATATAGGAAAACCCTGTCTGGACCAAAAACAAACAAAAAACCCAAACAATCAAACAAAAAAAGACTATGGGGAAACTACCTGAAGTTTTCATTAGTCTCATAGTTTTCAAAATGGTATTTCTTTGTTTTTTGTTTTGTTTTTGTTTTGAGACAAGGTTTCACCATGTAGTCCAGGCTGGTCTCAAATGCATAGCGATCCTCCTGCTTCAGCCTCCCCAGTGCTGGGATTACATGAATGGGCCACCACACTCAGGAAAATGACACTTCTTGTTACGAAAATGATTCTTCCCGTTAGGAATACACTTTTTCCTTAGGAATTGAATTTCCCAAACTTACAGTGTTGCTTTCATCGCCAAAATCTGCAGGGTCTCCGATGATATTTATCGCAACCAAAGCAACCTAAGAAAAAAATCAAAGCAACAAGAACTAAGCAAAAAATGTTTGAGATGTTGCAAGTCCTTTATAATACATGCGCACTGAACTGTCACCCAAAGAGATGACCCACATCGAGCTGTACTAATTGAGAAGTGCTATGCTAATATATAGATCTGTTATCAGTTCTTACACAAACTACGTACGAAATAAAAGCTAAAAAAGCCTAAACTGGGGCCTCCTGATGAGCCCCCCACTCGATGGTGAATACAGAAGTCATTGCTACATGGTGCTGGGAAACCAATGAAGCCAAAGCCTAGGTCACCGGCTCAGGCAACTGCGGCCACTGACCCCGGCCCTGCAGCAGATCTCAGGTGGAAGGGGTGGACGGGAAAAGATGCTCAGACTCGTGTGCTGGCAGCTCCCTTCGAACTCACTGGCTCAGCATGAAGTTGACTCGAGGGGTGCTCATGTCACCCTGTAAGCCCTGATAAGCAGAGAGCTGCCCCTGGACACTCCCAGGTCAGATGCTCAGCAAGGAAAGCAGGGGTGGTGCTGTGGGGTGGGGGCCGAGGAGCCAGTGCTGGAGCTGGGAGCCGGGAGCTGGCCCAGGGACGGCCCGCGTGACTCCCGGCTCCCACCCAGGGTCGGCTCCCAGACACAGAGCGCTCCCACGCAGTCATTCGAGGTTTTCTAGCGGCGGCATTAGAAAGGCTAAAAAGGAACGGGTGGCGGTGATTTCACCATGATATTATGGCGCCATCTCTGGTACCTGATGTAGATGTTTTCACAGACTCTCATTCCTTCTGGTCCTCAGTGTCTCAAGTCCTGTGTGTTGGTGACACAGTGCCACCAGCCTGGCGCCAGGGAGCACCAGTCAGGCATGCACAAACACCCTTCTTTCAAGGCAGCCTCAAGCAAGCATGGTGGCGGACACCAGCACTCTGGGAGGCTGAAGCGGGAGGACTGCCAGTTTGAGCCCAGACTAGGCAGCTCAATGATTTAGCAAGACCATGTCTCAAAAATAAACAGGTAAATAAATAAAAAAGTAAGGCTGGAGCTATAACTCAGTGTGGAGGCCCTGGGTCCAATCCCCAGTGCCTTGAAAAGAAGGCTTGAACATGCTTGAAGGGAAGACACTGCACTCCTCATCTCGTGGGAGCGGGGCACAGTCCCGGGTGCAGCCATGCTGCTCTTACCTGGTTATAAACGTTGTACTTGTTGACATGGTTTTGGTGAAAAATCAGCTTCAGAAATTGCCCTACTGCATCCACATACACCGATTTCAGCTCCCGGGCTTTGCAACCTGTCTTCTCATTGTCGCAGAGGGAGACGTAGCTACAGGGAAAAACACGCTGAGGAAGACGAGGAGTGAAGACGAAGCTGCCCCTGCCCTGACTGAGCTCAACAGTTCTAAACACACAAGCTACGCCTTGGGTGAGTAGCCCGGCCAAACCCCCCATTCCAGTTGGCATCCTGCCGAGCTGGTCACCTGCCAAGGGGGCTGAACGCAGGCCCTGCCGGACCTGCTCTGCCGCCGAAGCACATTAATACCAGGCAGGCCTGGGGAGAGCTAGGGCCTGGACCTGGTCAGGCCGCAAGTGTCATTCTTACCCAAGTCTGCGGAAGCGCTCTGCTTGGTACGGTACGAGATACTCGGGCAAGCTCTCACTGATGTAGAACTCGATTTTACTTGAAATCATATACTGGTGAGCAAGGAGCTGCAGCTTTCTTATGCGGCATCTCTCAACCATCTGAAGAACAATTTCTTGTGGAAACTGGCAGAATCTGAAAGCAAAGACATCTGTTTTTCTGGGCATGAGGACCCAGTTCCCAGCTGCCAAGCTCCCGGAGGGAAGCAGGGGACCAGAGGGGCTTGAGAAGCGGGTGTCACTGTCGTGGGAGCCAGGCCCTCTGCACGGGCCAGTGAGAGCCCCACTGCTGACGGCCAGACCTGAACCTCATCAGGAGACGAGGTTATCTCGAGGGGTTGTGGCGGTGGGCAGGACACAGCCCTGCTTTTCCACAGGAAGCTGATCACTGAGAAAACTGCGTGTTAGAGGACTGGTCTCTAGCTTCTGCGGCGACAGGGAGCTCAGTGGGAAAGTGACATCACAACTTGTGGCCCTGGGGAGACCCCAGCCCCTTCTCCCTCAGCTTCCGGCTGCTGTGGGGTGAGAGCTTCCTCTGGTGGCTTCCACCGTGACACACTGTGCTGCCACTGCCCCGGACGACCATGGACCCATGTCTGAAGCACCAAGATAAACCTTTCTTCCTTGATGGAGACCATGTCAGGTGTTTGTCACAGGGACAGAAAGTGGAACACAGAGCTTGCTCCCAGGATGCCAACTGCCAAGCTACAAGGAGTGACTGTCCTGTGTGCTCAGGGCCCAGAAGAAGCCTGGGTGCCAGTGCACGCCGGAGCTGCGGATCTTGCTCATCCAGAAGCTCCACGGGCACCACTACGTCACTGCCCTGGGGCCTTCTTCCCGGGAGCTGCGGAATCACTGGTGGATGCCAGGCTGGTGGTGCACGTGCGCACTCTGCCCACCCGCGGAAGGACCCAGTGAGGGAAGAGGAATGAAGGAGCTCTTGAGCCTGTGGACATCTCGCCCCACAGAGCAGCTACACACAGAGCGGCACTGTGTGTGGGGGAGATGGAGTGGGCTTGGGACCAAGGGCTCTGTGCTGTGATGCTTGGAGCACGAAGCTCACCTTTCCGAACATCAACTTTGTGAAGCAGCAAGGTCGTAGGAGATATAATTGGCAGGAGGGCAGTGGGAAGCGTGGTGAAGCTGTGCAGCTTTGGCAGTGGACCTGGGCCTCGTGTACAGTCTGGTGTTGCCTGAGACACTTACGATATTTTATGTGCAGGCACCTGTGCTATCATCTGTGCTGTGATCATTCCGCACGTAAGCACGACTGGGGTGTGTTATAAAATCCAGCGTGTGTGGTGTGCTGAGCAGGGCACGTGGGTCCTTCCTTTGCTGTACGCTCTGGAGTGTATTACCAAGATGAGTATGGTTGTGCCCTTAAATACCGCGCCAGCGTGCAGAAGCACATTAGTGTCATTTCCATAAATACAACCCAAAGGGGCTCCCTGTCCACACCTGTGAAAACGTCTAATCTACACATGGCTACTGAACCTGCGCAGCCAGAGTTGAGGACCCGGTGGAAGGGACCATGCCTGTGGCCCTGGCCTGGGGGAAGAGGCCTGAGAGGTGCCCTGGCTGTGCCACTGCCCAGACAGATGCCAACGTTCAACACACTGAGGACGCACCAGCTGCAGCAAGAGCACCCTTGCCTGGAACTCACTGTGCACCCCAGGCTGGCCTTGAATTCACGGCAGTCCTCCTGCCTCAGCATTCCGAGTGCTGGGATTACAGGTGTGTGCCACCATGCCTGGCCCAGAGACTTCTTAAAGTTTCAGAAAAATAATAAAAGTAACACTCAAATGACAAGTGTTTTTATAAATGTGCAAATGTTCAAGAGAAATCAGAAAGAGACTTTTTTCACTGAAGCCTGGTATTGCACAAAAGCAGTCAGATGCACAATCTTTCACTGGGAGGTGCCCGACCACAGAGCTAATAGTCTGTAAACAACCTTGCTGTGCGAACTGCTGGTGCAAGTGCAGAAGTCAGCACGTGGTCAGGACTGGACAGGGGTGTGGTCATTTCTATTTCTGCACATTTTCTTAAGTGAGCTGTGGGCTTATGTAAGAGAAAAGAAAATTCTCTTTAAAAACATAAACAAAAAGGAAAAACACACCATAGCACAAGATGTATGACATGGGAACACAACCTGAAAATCTTATGGCTCCAGATGTATGAATTATAATAAATTGAGAGCTTAGGATAAAAAGAGCCCAGGGTGGGACCCCAGTGCTGGCTTCCAGCCCATGTCCAGCCTGGTCCAGCCCTACCTTGGCGACCGCCACCCGCTGACCGTTGGTGCGTGGATCATTAGTTCCCGGGCGCTGAAGCCGTCTTCATGTCCGGAAGAGCTGACCACGACGAACCCAATCTTGTGGGGCATTCTGCATGCGTGGGCTGTTATTAAGGGCAGAGAGTTTCTTTAAAGGAATTCACCGCTATACCACTGAAAATGTTAGCTCACGCCTCCCGACCTATGAGGTGATTCACAGAGTGCCCAGGATCTTCCATTTCTTTTTGTTAAGCACTTTTTATAGACACTTCTAGTTCTGCTTAAAGTACCACTCATCTGGACTTTTGGCAAATATTCGTTCAAAAGTGTGACCTGTGTCATGCATGAGCTGAATTGTGTTCTCCAAAGATATGTTCAAGTCCTTCCTTTGCTACCTGTGACTGAGAACTCATTCAAAAAATCTTTGCAGATGTGACCTGCTTAAAATGAAGTTGTGGCCGGGTATGGTGGTGCACACCTATAATTACAGCACTCTGGAAGGCTGAGCCAGGAGGACTGCAAGTCTGAGGCTAGCCTGGGCAAGTTAGTGAGACTCTTCTCAAAAAATGAAACAAAACAACAGTTAGGGATGTAGTTCAGGGTAGTTTCTGCTTTGACACCCGCCCCCCGCCGCTACTCAATCATAAGGGTAGGCTCAATCCAATCACTCCAATGTGACTGGTGTTCTTGAGAAGGGGAAAAAGGGCCGGGGTGCAGCTGTAGCTCAGCAGTAGAGCACTTTGCTAACCGTGCTCACAAGGCCCTGGATTTGATACCTAGGGCTGCAACAAACAAGGAAAAACATATGCACACAGAAGGATAGACAGGCACATGGGGTGAACACCTGCAATGACAGAGGCAGGGACCGAAGCGGGTCCCTTAAGCCTCGGAATGGCTGGATGGTGACCCCACGAGCCAGTACAGACAGGAAGGATCGCGCCCTATGGTGCCCTGATCCTTCCGAACAGCATGGTCTTGGGGTCTTGTTCGAGACTTTCAGCTCCAGAACACATTTTTGTTGTTTCAGTTGCCCAGTTGGCGATACTTTGTTATGGCAAAAGGGAGATACAAATGTAAAGCTTTTTGCATCTGTCAAGAAACTAACAGCCAATTTCTGTTAGTTACTAACAAGGAGGGGAAAAGGCAATTTAATTACTATGTAAAAGTGTACGATAGGGAAGGAGCAACCACAGATACCACCTTAAGTGCAGAAATGTGCACAGTCTGCACTCATGACTGGCTCCGAGAATATTTAAACACACCGGCTCACTGTCTTTTTTTGGTACTGGGAATCAAACTCAGGATCTTATGCTTGCCAGAAGGCGCTGCGCCACTGAGCTACATCCCCAGCCCATCGCTGAGTTTTTAATGTCGTGACTTTTCAGTGAACCTGACCCTGACACTAGCTCAGTGGCATCACCTGGAGGGTGGACCTTTCGATGTCTACTTTCACTGCTTGGCATCCAGCTCTCCCCCTTGGGAAGCCCACCCTGACCAACTGTCCTCTGGTGACTCTGCCCTCTCCTCCCAGTCCCGGTGCTGGTGTGCTGCCCACTTGGCCCACCCCTACCCACCTGCACCAGCCACCTTCCCCAGCCCAGTCAGCCCTCTGCAGTAAGGGCTCAGGGATGGGACGGGAATATGCAGCCCAGAGCGCATGAAGGAGGTGCAACCCCAGCACTGCAGTGCCACGACGGGGAAGGAGCTTTGACTTCCCACGGGGACTGCTGGGCCCAGCATGACTGGCTCTGGGGGCCGCAGTGGGGCAGCCCCACACAAGTGGCGCTACCAGGGTGCAGTATGTGCAAGCCCCTTGTGAGCCCTCAGGCACCGCCACCTTGAAAGCCCAAACTGCTCCTGGGCTCTTGGTTACTGTTCAGGCACCAAGCCAATCAAAGTCCTCCTGAGCAAGCCAATGAGTTAGTTCAATCTTCTGCAAACACAAAAACCAAACAGAAAAGCCCCCCAAAAGTCCTCCTCACTGGCAAGACAAAGAAGAATCTATTAGGGATTTCTGTGGGATAAAATCCATATACCATTCACTGGCACACTCCTTAGGAGGTGCCATGTAAACATGCCCCTAAAGAACTCTGGCTCATTTTAACACGCTTGGTGCATGATCTTTCTGTCACTGAGGATCCAAGGAAGTCCTTTCAATAATAAACTGGTGTTGCTAAGGTTTCTCAGCATGCATTGACAAAAGCACTCAAAATAGCATGATAGCCATTATTATTAATCTTAGGTATATTTTCACTCAAAGTTCCCTGCAGAAGGTCACACTATATCACAGGAAAATGAACCCGGAGAATGATGAAAAACAAGCACAGAAAGATGGCTGAGTGTGATTCAATCCAGCGTCTGCCACCAGCCCATGAGCATTCCACCCCGTGTCAGAACAGCGCAGGCTGTAGCTTCTCCCGCCCTGTGGGACTACCACTCCTGTCACTTGGACTGTATCCTGGAGGGCTTTTCTCCAGGCCACCCAAGCCCGAAGGCACAAAGTCTTACTGACCGCACCCTTCTGCCCCAGCCGGTCGTCTCCACAGCTGCGGCTGCTGCCATCTCCGCACCGGACACCCCTTCCGCCCTGCCCTGTGCTCCTGCAGACGGATGTCCCCGTGGCTCTGGCTGTCTCCATCCCTTCCTGACCCACTTTGCCTTCCCAGCTCTTACTTCTTGTCTTGAATCTGAATGTCCAGCCAAGCTTAACTAACGCTCAGCAGCGCCATCCCTCTGCCCCAAATGCCTGACCCTTGCCTGTGACACCTTGTCCATCTCAATACCCTGAGGTGGCACTAGGATTTAGACTCCCTGGAAGCCCAAATACCAGGTGCCTTCACTATGTGGTGTTGCTCTAATGAATCCCAAACTCCTGGCACTCAAGAACCAGGCAGGCTGACTGCATGGGCACTGTGGAGGCGACCTGTGACCTCAGTGCGGGCATCCGAAAAACAGTGCTGTTCAGATAAAAGCCTTCCACCTTGTACCCTTCTGCGTCTCCACGAGATGCTTCCGGGCTCTACAAAAATCACCTCGCACACTCAGAAAAACCGCTCTGAGTCAGGCCTGGTAGTGCACACTGCAATCTTAGCTACCCGGCAGGCTCAGGAAGGAGGATCACCAGGCTGGGTAACTCAGTGAGACCCCGTTTAAAAACAAAAGGGGTTGTGCGTGTAGTTCGGGGGTAGAGCGCTTGCTTAACCTGGGCGGGTCTGGGCTCACTCCAGGGTGCGTGGGTGGGGGAGGCAGGAGGAGGGGACAACCACGATTATCAGCGGCGGCAGCTGTTTGGCGCTGGGTCACCAGCTGGTCTTCACCGCAGCAGGCGGGATCCCGGCCGCCCCGGGGCAGCCACCTGCGCCCTGCAACCGCCAGACCATCCCAGCCCCACACGCAGCCCCGCGTCCCTTCCCCCGCTGTGCCCTCGCCCGGGAGTGCGCTCCGCGGAGCCGCTCCCCGACGAGACCCGCAGACGGTACAGTGGCCCCGGGGCCGAAGACCCTTGCGGAGGGGCACTGGCCGTCCCGAACCCCTCCGGGCCCGGTTGCGCCCGGACGGACAGGACGACCGGTGCCACCCCGGGCCGGGCCGGGCCCCAGGGTCGCGGCAGGGAGACCCCGGCCCCGCGTCGCCCTCGCCCGCGTACCTGCTTGCACGCCCGGTCCCTAGGCCGCCGCGCCCTCAGGCAGAGCTCACGGGGCGCCCCGCCGACCCCGGCCAGCAGCACCCGCAGGCCCTGAGGAGGTGGCAGCCGAGGCCCAGCAGCCCCCGCCCACCGCCCGGCCGCGGCCGTGCTCTCATGACAACCGGGCGGGCTACCGTCCTGCGCCTGCGCAGCAGCCCGCGCCTGCGCAGGAGCCAGGCCTCGGTCCGGGCTGCGCCTGCGCAGGAGGAGAGCGGCGCGGGCCGCGCCTGCGCACGACCACCCGGGCGTTCCCGGTGTGTCTGCCGGGTCTCCTCCAGGGAGCGCGCGGCCAGGGCGCGAGGATGTGCGCGGTGCAGCGCCGGCCCAAGACCTTCCGGCTGCGGGACCTGCACAGCGCGCGGAAGTTCGGCGTGGCGGGCCACACCTGCCAGGAGGTGCTGCGCAAGGGCTGCCTGCGCTTCCAGGTGCGCGGGTCCTCCCGGGCTGCTGTGTCCTCCCGCGGCTTTCCGTCGGGGTTGCGGGCCGGGGCGGGACGCCCCGTCCCCGGTGACTCCCGGCGCCCATGCCCTCAGGTCCCGGAGCGCGGCTCCCGGCTGTGCCTGTGCGAGGACGGCACGGAGGTGACCGAGGACTACTTCCCGGGCGTGCCCGACGACGCCGAGCTCGTGCTGCTGACCGCCGGCCAGACCTGGGGGGGCTGTGAGTGCGGGGACCCCTGGCCCGCGCGGTGTGGGCGGGAGGGGACCCACCCGATCAGAAGGAAGCCTGGGGTCAGAGCGGGCCGGCGGCGCCCATCAGCGAAGCCCGCGGCCTCCTGCCCAGGAGCACAGTTGTCGCTTGTTTTGTTTTTGGTGGCACTGGTTGTTGAACCAGGACCTTCCCGCCGAGCTCCGTCTCCCCGCCCCACACCTTTTGAGACAAAGTCTCCCTTAGTCTCTAAGTTGTCCAGGCCGAGCTTGAACTTGCGATCCTCCTGCCTCTCACCATCAATCAGCCGGACTGCAAGCTCTGCTCCCCGGACAAGGGCCCTGGGCTGGGGGACACCAGCAGTCCTGCCCCGGGAGGTCGTGCGTCTGCACGCGGTGCTGCCGCTGGGTGGGGCGGGAAGCAGGGACCCAGCACCACTGGGCCCATTTGGTTCCGACGACAAAGGCTGGTGACGTCTGAGTCTGGACCGACCGTCCCCAAGCTCCGGGTGCTTCAAGGTGGGCAGGGCAGGGTGTGCCTTCCCTGGACTGAACGCGTTTCCGTTTTCCCCTGCTGGTGGCAGATGTGAGTGACATTGGTCGCCTCCTCAGCGTGTTTCAGGAGCCGCACACGGGCGCCATCCAGGCCGTGCGGCAGCTGTTGGCTGATGAGCGGGCTCCGCTTAGAAAGAAGCTGCTGGCCGACCTGCTGCAGAGCGCCAGCCAGAACATGGAGGCCGAGACGCGGGCCGAGGACCCGCCCTGGTTCGAGGGTGCGTGATGAGGCTGTGTATGGGGGGCAGACAGCCTCTGAGCCAGAAGCCCAGCCGAGAAGGTGGTGGCCTTCCTAAACCGTTCCTAGCACATTTGCCTGCTGGTGTCCGGGGGGGGCTGAGCATACCACATTCCAGGAGTGCCCAGCTCAGTCAGGACATGGTAGTGTTCCTGCGGAACCGGTTTCAGCTTTGTAGTGTTGGGAGTCCACCGTAGGACCTCATACACGTTAGCGTCAGCAAGTGGTTATAGCCTCAGTCCTTTCCTTTCCCTTCCCCTCTCCTTCCCTCCCCTCCCCTCCCCTTTCCTTTCCCTTTCCTTCTCTCCTTCCCGTTCCCTCCCCTTCCCTTCCCTTTCCTCCCCCTTCTCTTCCCTTTCCTCCCTTCCCCTTCCTTTCCTTTCTTTTCCTTTCCTTTTCCTTCCCCTTCCCTTCCCCTTCCCTCCTTTCCCCTCCCCTCCCCTCCCCTTCCCCTCCCCTCTTCTTTTCCCTTCCTTCCCCTTCCTCCTTCCCCTTCCCTCCCTTCTCCTTCCAACTCCTTCCAACTTGCTCTGTCCGGGCCTAAACTTGCAGTCCTTCTGCCTCAGTCTGATAAATGATTGGAACTATATTCATTTTTTAAGGCTGAGTAATATTCTGCCACCTGGACGGAGCATACTTTGTTCATCTGTTTGTCTGCTGGTGGGTACCTGTTGCATGTGTCTAGGCTGTTGGTCTGAACTTGGGAGCCAGTTGGAGGCGACCCTGATTAAAGGGCTGGTGGGGCCAGCCAGGGCCAAGCCCTCAGCAGTGTTTGGGATGCCTCTGAAATGAAAAGCAAATAGCGTCACTGTGCGTCACTGTCAGCCACCGTCTGCTGTCCTCCTGATGTGGCCCCCTGGCCCCGTGTTCTGCCCAGTGTATGACTCGGGGGTCTTCTTCCTGGCAGGCCTGGAGTCTCGGTTTAGGAACAAGTCTGGCTACCTGAGATATAGCTGTGAAAGCCGGATCCGGGGCTACCTGAGGGAGGTGAGGCTGTTCGAGGACTGGGAAGTTGGTGGGAAGCCACCCGTGCTGGTGATGGGGTGAACCTGCGCGCCCGGGAGCGGTGGTGTTCTCTGTCCCACTCACCCGCTGCCCCTCCGGACTGCAGCCTCTGGCCGCCCTCGCCCCCTGGCCGAGGCCTCCCCTTCCCTCTTGGTGGCACTCCCGCTGCATGAGAACCGCTCTTTCCGTCCTCGTGTGTCACAGGGATACTTTGTGCCCTCTACGCGCTCTGACCCGCGCCTCCGCGGTCGTGCAGTCACGGCTGCAGGGGCATCTGACAGTGGGGTCGCTGCCCTCGGAGCAGGGCACGGGGCCACGTGGCTGTGTGGGGTGCCTGTGCTGGCTCTGGGGACCTCTGGGTGAAGCTGATTCCTAGGTAGCTGTGTCTTTCCCCGAGGAGGCACCACGGGCTGGTGCTGGGCAGAGAGCAGAGGCTGTGCTGGACTGTGGCCCTGGCGTGACCTCTGTCCTGCTTTGCTCACACAGATGACAGGGATAGGAGAGCAGGGCTGCGCAGACCTGGCCAGCAAGGATGTCCTGGGAGCAGGGGCCTCGAGAACCGCACGTGTGCATGTGGTCACTGGGAGGCTCCCCTCAGGTTCTCCGGATGGGGCCAGCAGAGGGCGTGGGCTGGTGCTCGCTCGGCCGGCTGTGGAGCAGTGGCATCGACATGGCCAGGGGCTCTGTCCGCCCTGTGACGCTGTGCCACCTGGAGCTTGTGAGGGTGGAGGCCGCCTAGTGGCTGTTTCGTTCCTCGCCCTGCGCTCCGACTGGGTGCGTGTCTTGGGCGGCAGTTTAGTTTGCATGGGGAAAACTGGACACAAGCGTGCGTCCCTGGATTTGCCATTGTGCCGATGGCCCTTGACGGCTGGTGTCCGAGCCTTGCCCTTGCTGCCCCTAGGAGGCCTCTCAGGCTGTGTGCCCCACCCAGGGTGTCCTGGCACAGGGTCACAGTTTGTTGCACACTGCCCTGTACATCATGCCATGCCTGCCTGTCACTCCCGCTGAGAAGCGCATGGGATGGTGGCAATTCCTGGTCTGTATGCCCTCCAGGCTTCCTCCTGGGCAGTACTGGCACACGGTACCCAGATGGGCCCACAAGAAGTCCAGTGCTTGCGTCCATTGTTTGCCCAACTGTGACCAAAGTTGGCACGCACTGGCAGAGGCCTGGGGGTCCAGGCAGCCTGAGCTGCAGGCGTGGTTACCTCCAGGCCGTGACCCAGCCCTTTCTCCTAGAGGCGGAGCCAGCGGCATGCTGTGTCAGGTCTCCCCGTGACCCCAGCAGGGGGAGGGTTCTTCCCCGCATGCCCAGGCCCCCTGTGCCCTTGCTGTCCCCTTGGGTGGCACGATGGTGGTGTTCGGCCACCTGCTGTCTCTGTGCCCCTCGCCGAGGTGACTGGCCGCATCCCTGGGTGCCCTGACCTGGCCCCCTGTAGTGACTCACCACTGCTGGCTCTCCCTACCACTGAGGAGGACAGGCCAGGCCTTCCTGTCACTTGCGGCCTGTGTGACCTGGCTGGCTCTGACCCGCATGGTACCTGTAGCTTAGGGGCTTAGACCTCTGATCGCAGGCCTGGGCAGGGTCTTGAGGGTATGCAGGGCCCCAGGACGGATCCTCACGCTGGCCTCGGCCTGGGCCTAGGCTCAGCGGTGTCACCCCTTTCCCAGGTGACCACCTATGCCTCTCAGGTGGATGTGGGGGCTCGAGAGGAGTTCCTGCGTGTCCTTGGCTCCATGTGTAAGAAGCTCAAGGCTGCGCAGTACCACGGCAGCTACTTCGACAGGGGAGCCGAGGCCAGCGGCCGCCTGTGCACTCCGGAGGGGTGGTTCTCCTGCCAGGTGAGCAGTGCCCCTTACGCAGGTGTCCTGCCAGGCCCAGCCCTCTGGATGAGGTGGGAAGGACACTCAGTCCTTGGTCTGGGCAAAACTGAGGCTAGGGTACCTGTGTCCAGCGTGGGGTCGTGGTCTCAGCGTGGTTCTGGACCACAGTATGTGGTGAATCCTTGGGGGCCTGGGAGTCTGCGTTTGTGACGTGCTCTGTCGGGGAGTCTGTCTTGTTCCCCACCCATCTGGGCAGGAAGGGCGTGCTCTCAGCACCTAGTGGGTTAGGTTAAGTAGGAGGCGGGGGCGGTGCTCTGAGCTGGCGAGATTACAGGCGAGCCCGAGAGGTGTTCGCCCACCGCAGGGCTAAGGGGGCAGGGTTCTGGCAGGTGAGGGTCAGGGTCAGGGTCAAGGCTGGGGGTGGCATTTCCAGGCGCTGGTAGAGCTTGGCTTCCTAGAGGAGCACAGGCAGAAACAGTGCTCTGGGTGTGTGTGGATCCCCAGGGTCAGCCTCCTTCTATACATGCGTGTAACTTGCGGGGCGCCATTTTGATTGGAGGCGGAGCGGGGCTCTCACTGCCCGAGCTGCTTTCCTCTAGCCTCAGCTTCCCTTCTGCAAGGTGTCAGGTGTGCGCTAGCCTCGGGCAGGGGTGGCTCCCCGGCTTGGCCTGTTCCTGGCCCCCCAAGGTGTGGGGACAATGTGGGGGCACCTCTGGCCACTTGCAAACTGCAGGTGCATTTCTGGTGGTTTAGGCAGCAGGGCCTGGTGGCAGGGGTGGCCTCCAGCACTTGCTGCCACTGCTGGCCATTTCTTCTGTGGGTGATGGACTCTGCCCTTGAAAAACCTTCTTCTTCCAAATTTGCCCCACATTCAGACTTCTAGGGAACTCACTCGGCCACTCACCAGGGACCTTCCCTGTGCCAGGTACCAAGGGAACACTGAGGCACATCCCTCTTGCCTACCCTCAAGGAGGCGCCGGTGGGAGGGGAAGGGTGTCCAAACCGTAGTGGCAGAATGGCTTCATGCCACGGTGCTGAGGGGTGCCTTGGGTGGCAGGCAGAGCTGGAGCTCAGCACACGTCCCACAAACACCTGCCAGTGAGGAATGCCGAGGGGCTGGGCAGGCTTAGTGAGGTGGCCCAGCCTGTGCGGGGTGACAGGGAACTATCCAGGAGCCATGTGGCGTGGACAGTCCGGGGCCCTGTCCTGCCACTTGGTGGCCGTGGCCCCCGCAAGTCAGCGCCTTCCCTGCTGAGCTTCTCAGAGGTGGGGCCGTGGCGGACCCTGTGCCATGCAGCACTGGGATAGTGGGGCTGCCCAGGTGCCCACCAAAGGTGGCTGTCCCCGGGTGACGGGGGCGTGTGGTAAGGATGCTGTCATGACTAACAGTGACAGCAACTAAGTGGTCCCCTGGGGACCCAGAGCACAGCTGGCTAGTGATTCCCCACGTAGAATTCCGGAATTCCTCATCTGCCACAGACAGCAAGGAGTTCTCAAGGACCAGGTGCCCGCAGGTCCTACTGCTCAGTGAGCTGGTGTGCCGGGGAGGCCAGGGGAGCCTCACGTCGCGCCTTTCCTGTCCTCTGCCACGCAGGGTCCTTTTGACCTGGAAGACTGCGTCTCGAAACACTCCATCAACCCTTACAGCAACCGGGAGAGCCGGATCCTCTTCAGCACGTGGAACCTCGACCACATGTGAGTGCCTGGTGCCAGCCCTGGGCTCACAAACCCAGGCAGCAGCGGCAGGGTCCTGTCCTGCAGGGCTGCTTGGTGGATCCGTGGCTATCACCAGTTTCCCAGGCTGTGCCTGTATTCGTCAGCCCAGGGGCCTGGTGGGATGTGCCAGGGGCTGCTAGACGTCAGAACACATGCCTGACGCCCAGCTGGCTCCTCTACCCTCTGGTCCCTCTGGATGGAGTGGGGCAGTGAGCCTTGCCCAGAGCGAGGGGCCTGGCTCTTGGAGTGCCACTGCCAGGCGCCATGCCACATGCTTGAGCTGGAGGAGCTGGGAGGGCGGGAGCTCCGGCTGCGTGTTGCTTGCTGGCTACTGGGACAGACCACCTGATACCTAGGGCTTAAAGCAGAGAGGTTGGTTCATGGTTTCACAGGGTCAGTCCATGGTTGGCTCGCTCCAAGGAGAAGCAGCATGGTGGGAGGGTCTGGTGGAGGACAGCTGTCCAACCTGGGGTAGCCAGGAAGCAGAGGGAGGAGCAGTGGGCAGCATATAGCCTTCTGGGCCACACCCCCAGTGACCACCTCCTGTATGCAGGCCCAACCTCAACGGCACTTCCAGCTGTGATCCAGCTGCTGGGTGAATGCTGTGACGGGTAAAGTGCCGCAGGATTCAGTCACCTTTCACCTGTCCCACCTCTGGACACACTCACGCTTGAGATGCAGATGCTGTAGACAGAGGCAGCATGTGGGGACTTCGGGGCCAGCGGGTGGCTTTCCCAGCTGTGGAGCTGTGGCAGCTCTCTGTGGGCCAGCGCAGGTGGAAACACCAGTCTCTCTGGTGTGACTTTCCCTTTCTTAACCACAACGTTCTCTTTGCGTGTCATTGTGTCTGGACCTCGCTTTAGGGAGACAGATCTTCAAGTGTCCTTGAAATGAGGCACTTTGGAGTAAGTGGGACATTAAGTTAGGAGCCAGTGCCCGTCTTGCCCCTTCTGTACTCAGCTCTCCTCTACCCGTGGGGGAAACCGTGTGTGTCCTTGTGACCCACTTCTGTGCCGTTACCCTGCACATGAGTGTCAGGCACGTGTCACACTCACTGAAGGATCCCACTTCATTCTGCCCCATGCTCGGGACTCACTCGTTCACCTGCACAGCATGGGATACTTCTGGGGTGTGGGCAGCTTGGGCTGAACGTCTGTTCTCTTGCAGGGCATCCTGTGTGCTCACTGTCGTCCCGAGACCCTGCTCCGTGGACTTGGCACTTGGGGCTCTGGGGCTGGCGAGGGGTGCAGAACTGGGCCCACTGACCCTGCGCAGGGCCCAGGACTGGGAAATTCAGTGTGGGAAACACTGCTCCTGTGTCCGCCCTGAGTCCCTGTGAGGAAAATGCTGGGTCCCTCTGGGGAGTACTCCCAGGTCGTCTCCAGAATGCTCCAGGTCACACACTCACCGGGGCTCCGTGTCCTTGCCACGACTTGGTGTCACTGTGCCTTTCTGAGATCTCGAAGTCTGCAGGCGAACGACAGTTCTCTGGCTTTAGTTCTTGTTTTCCTCGTTACCAGGAGGGCCGCATGTCTCCTTACCTGCTTCCTGGCTGTCAGTGCGCCCTGTGTTGCTTCCCCTGGCTCACTGTTTAGCAGGTTTTTGGTCTTGTCTGTCTGTCCGATTCCACTGGCCTGGCTTCAGTCCTCTGATGTCTGTCGGGACAAGATGTAGCGGTCACTGTCCTCATTGGTAGCTTCTCCCTTTCTGTTGAAGCGATCTTTCTGACCCGTTCATTGTGAAGGTCCTCCTGCTCTCTCTCTGGTTTGTGAGTGCCCTTCTTACCTGGGGCTGCCCAGGCAGCCTGTCTGCCTTGAACTCTGTGTGGTGCACTGGGCCTGGGACATCCCTCTGGGAGACCCATGAGGGAAGTGGGCCAGCCTGGGAAGATACAACAGCGGTAGCAAGAGGCACAGGATGAGCAAAGTGACGTTGTCTCCTGAAATACTCATTTCCGTTATTCAGTTATACATTTGTAGTTATGTTTACTGGGTTTTAATTAAAAATGTAGGTTTTATCACATTCATCAGAACCTGGTCTGCCTCCTGCCGTGGTGGGTGGGGCTCAAAGCCTCATGCCAACTGTGAGTGAAAAAGACAAATTGGGGTGGAACCAGAGTTGCTGCCCTGTTGGAACCAGTGCAAGCCGTGGCCTGGGAGGCGGGGTTCAGGATCAGGAGAATTCATGGACGTCTCTGCGCTGTGCAGTGTGGCAATCAGGGGGTCAGGCCCTAGTGAGCACCACGCTGCTCCGTTGTCCCAGCCCCCGCTTGGGGTTGAGGCATGCACACGGAGGCACCGCCTGTCCAAGAAGGATGCCTGGGAGACAGAGTGGGGCGGGACCTGCAGGCCCAGTGCACCCCTTCTTGACCCAGATTCCTCTGAGTGGGTTAGCATGGGGTTGTCTAGGGAGGGCTGTGGGGCAGCCCTGGAATGTGCAGGTCCCCTGCTGCTGAGGACCGAGTACCCCCAACACCACGTCCTGTGGTGTCCTGTAGGCAGGGATTGCTGTCCGTTCTGATGCACTGTCCAGTCTGCTGCTGTTTCATCTCAGCTTTCCCTGCCACTGTGTCCATCTTTTTGGGGGGCATGGGGGTTGAGACAGGGTCTCGCTATGCAGTCCAGGCTGGCCTTGAACTCACTGTGTAGCCCAGACTGTCCTCGAACTTACAGCGATCCTACTGCCTCAGCCTCCTGAGTGCTGGAATTACAGGCAGGCCTGCGCCTCCACACCTGGCTTTGTATTTTTCCGTTTACTGTGTCCATCTTGGGTCCTGTACTGCCTGACTTTTTTGTGTGTTTTTTTATTCCTGCTTTTTACTCTTTTGCGTTCTTATTCATTTGTGGTCCTTTTGTATTCTAGCACACATTTAAAGCCACACGTCTGCTCAGTATTGATTTAGCCATATGCCCTGCTTTATTACCTGGCGCTAGAGACTTTCGAACGCCCATTATGAGTTTATCCCAAAGCTCTTTCATGCTTGTTTCTGACTATCATTTGTTCTGGCCTTTCCACGTGTAAATGGCCCAGACTCTCTTGCTAGATTTCAGCTTTCTGCTGCCTCTGGCATCGCGTGGCTTTTTCTGCCCCATTCGTTGTGCATGGGCTTTGTGTGCATCTCATTTTCACGCCCGGGTCTGATCCCTGTGTGTGGGTTGTGCATGGGCTTTGTGTGCATCTCGTTTTCACGCCCGGGTCTGATCTGTGCGCGTGGGTTGTGGAGCTCGCTTTCCTTTTGCAGACTCTCTCTTGCACGTGATGTGCCTGGGTTGTTCCCTGCTTGCCAGGAAGGCTCGCCTCTCTCTCAGCCAGGGCTCCCTGCACCGGAACTCGCTCGGTGTGGTCTCTGGTTCCCAGGGCCCAGCACAGCGTCTGGCCACGGGGCTGCTCGGTAAATGCTGGCTGAGTTTTGCTCATGAGTAGATTTATCTGCACTACTTTGTCTGGAGTTTCCTCTTCACTGCACCATTAGTGTGCTTTTTTGGGTCTCTGCTGTGCATTCGGTTGGTTTGCTGGAGTTTTCTCTTCTGCCTATCACACCATGCCGTTAGTGCCTGCAAAATAACCAGAGGTCCCTAAACGTTGTCAGTATCGAGAGTCAGCTTGGCTGCTGTCCTGACTCGGTGCCCTTTTTAGGGTTACGGCCCCCGGTTTTACCCGCACGAAACGCCGCGTCTCGCGCTGTGTTGTCCGCGTTCACCCGCGGCCCCGCTCCTCTGCGCTCGGCGCTCGCTGGGCTCCTCTCAGGTCTGTTGCATGTGATGCTCGTCTGCTGAACGACAGCCTGCTCTTCTTGAGTGATTGCTGTCTGACACCGAGTCCTGGTGACTTGAAGACCCACTCCTCCATCTCCTGCCATTCGCTGGTATTCTGCCTTTTCCTCTGGAAGGGACAGTGTGTGGCTGTAGATCTTTCCTGTGAGTTGTGGGGACTCTTGTCCTCTTGTGCAGTTTGGGGGATTCCTACTGCTCCTTGGCCGCGTCCCTGGGCCTCACAGGCGTGCTGCCGCCGCACTGTGCTGTTTCTTCCATGTTCCAGCTCCGTGCAGCTGTGTTCCAGGCGACTTCCTGTGTGGACTGAATTGTGTCCCCCAGCTCACACTGCACTCTGGCCCTGGTGTGACTGCACCTGGAGGCCGGGCCCAGGGAGATCACGAGGGCTCCAGTCCAGTGGGCCTGCGGTCCTGAGAAGAGGAGGAGTGCTCGCTCACTCTGCCCGGCTGCCCTGTGAAGGCACAGTGAGAGGCCGATGCCCGCAAGCCTGCTCTTGGCATGAGCAGGCCGTGCCACAGCCTGACCTGGGACTTCCAGTCCCGAGCCGGGAGCAGATCAGTCTGGTGTTTAAGCCACCCACATGCTGCCGCAGACTGTGATGCCTCCCGCACCCTTCACCCGTTCTCGCTCCAGCTGGTGTGTTCAGGGTACAGACAGCGTATCCGTTTCCTCTTTGGAAGTGCTTTTTGGATTCTTTTAAAACCAAGCTTGCTTGTCTGTTTTCATTACTTCTCTTTTCCATCCCATTAGTTATCCACTGTAAGCATAGTTACTTTATGGTTATGAGACAGACAAGAGGTGTCTGACTCTTCCTTTTCAGGCTCCAGCCAGGAGGGGGCGTGGCTTAGAGGCATCTGACACCCCCTCCCCCTCGCTTCCCTTTGCTCCCCCTTGACCCCCTCAGGATGGACAGGACAGCTGGCCTCGGTGTCCTCCCACCACCCACCCAGTTACCTCTGGCTGCTCCACTGTCAGCTGTGCTGCCGTCTCCCACTCCCTGCCTGTATGCTGTTAGCTCTCTGGAGCAGCAGCAGCGAGACCACCCTAAGGGGAGGGCTCCAGCCGGCCGTCAGATCCCCAGCCAGTTTGAACTAAGCAGTATAGCTGAATTTGGACCATTCAGGCTCACATTTGGACCTCTCACCAGCCCGAGGCTGCTCTGTAAGCGCACGGACCTGACGGGCCTTGGCTCGGACTAGGACTTCCTCTGCACTGACACTTCTCCCGCCACGTCCTGTGGCACAGGTCCTGCTGCTGCAGAGGCTCCCACAGGTGGTCCTGGAAACCAGCTTGTGACTGACTTCTCCCGTAGTGTGGGCTCAGGAGGTCCTGTAAATCTGGCTATTCTTACGCAGAGTAATATGGACATAGCTGATCGCTTTAAAAAAAGCTAGAAACACGAGGGGCTGCTAGCCCGAAGCACTGCAGAGACCAGCAGCCAATAAAGATCAGTGACAGAGACCAGCACCAGCAGAGATGACTGGCAGCAGTGGCTGGCATTAGCTGGTGGCAGTCAGCAGTGGCAGTTAGCTGTTCAAGCCCAGCGTTAGCTGGCGTGAGCTGGTAGCTGGCAGTCTCAGAGGGCAGCAGCTCAGAGCTGCAACCCCAAGGGCTGAGGGCCACTGGTGTGCAAAGCCCAGCCATGGTTTTATCTCACTTGAGCAGAAGGGCCAGCAGAGGGGCCCTCACCTGGCTGGCGACAGCTGGGTAAAACAAGGGATCTAACCCGGTTGAGAGAGTTCTGGCTGCGTCCCTGTCCTGGGAAGGGACCTCTAAGCCCCTGGAATGCCCTGCCGACAGTGTCTTTGCTTACAGCATAGAGAAGAAACGCACCATTGTGCCCACGCTGGCTGATGCTGTCCAGCGGCAGGATGGCAGGGAGGTGGACTGGGAGTACTTCTACAGTCTGCTCTTCACCTCTGAGAACCTGAAGTTGGTGCACATTGCCTGTCACAAGAAGACCACCCACAAGCTCCAGTGTGACCCCCACAGGATCTACAGACGCCAGCGGAGACCCCAGAGGCGGCGGCGGCCTGCTCGAAAGTGCCTGTGACCTGTGCTACGCTGCCTCCTCCTCGGTGGCTGACTACGTAACGGAAACTGGTGCTATTCTCTGTCACTCCAGTAGTTCCGGGAAATACTTCACAGCTCTTTCCTGGAGACCTGGTTTAAGTACAGCTCTGTGTCCTCTGCCTTGAGAACCGAGCCTCCAGTGGACAGCGGCGGGTGCTTGCCGGACACGTGCAGGTCCTGGTCGAGTGGCCGGGAAAATGCTGTGTGCTCCAGGGTCTTCTGTGCTGAGTTGAACAGCTCAGTGCATCGAGGGTTTGTGCACAGCTGCCAAGGCTGGGCGTGGCCTCTGCTCTCTGCTGTTCTCACATGAATGGCAGCTGGGTCTCTGGACTCTGCTGAAAGCCAGAGAGGGGTGTGGCCATGTGTAAAATGTTTGCATTCCATAAAAAACACAGGATAGATGCTGCTGAATTTATCAAATGCAGAAAGCGGGGAACCTTCCAGGTGTCTCTAGGGAACTGCTGTATGTTGAGCTGTGTAAAGTGCTATTGTTGTAGGTAAATGATGGTCAGGTATGATTCACTTCATGGTTCCACCCAGTCCACACTCAGTGGAAGCGGCAGCGTTGGAAGTGCCCTAGGGTGCTTGTGTGCAGGAATGGAACCCACTGAGTGCCCAGGTGGCTGGGTGCCGTGTGACTGCTGGCTTGGGGAGCAGGGACAGTCTGGGGGAGACGCCTCAAACTCGGTAATCTGGGCACGTGGTGGGGTGGGGTCACAGCACAAGGGACTCATTTCCTATATCATGTTTGTAATACTTGGGCTTTTTAAGTGATCATTTTGTAGTAATATTTTACAATGTACTTTGCAAAGTCCTATATTTTGTAATATTTGTATTTTTTTACACTTACAAGTCAGAAAAAAAAAAATAAAACTTTTCCAAAATAGACATGTCCAGAAAGTCTGTCCTTGAGGAGGGTGAGCACAAGGTCATCGAGCTCGGGTGGCTGGTCTGAGTGGTTCTGTCTCCCTCAGTTGCACAGGGGTGCCCGAGGCAGAGCTGGCTGTGTGGGCTTCACGCACCAGCGTGGCAGTAGTGTCTGGTCTGTCAGGAAGGCAGGCACCAGGGACAGGTGCCCAGCTCCTGAGCCCAGAGCGCTTGCATGGGAACTTTCTGGAACTCAGCAGACTGCACCTGTGCTTCGGGAGCTGGACGGGAGCCTCTGTAGTGAAGTCCAGAGAACCAGCTGCTCCTGCTTCATGCTTGGCCTGCACCGCTTCCAGTGTCTCTCGCAGTGGCTTCCCTGAGGGCAGCCTCCCTCCCATGCACCCGGACACAGGCCGGGTCCCTCCGTGCTGGTTCTGGATGTCCTTAAGCAGCCAGCAGTGGTGCAGTGCAGGTTCCAGTCTGGTGAGCCAGAACACAAATGACAGGAAGGCCTTCTTTACTCACCCCGGGGCCGGGGCAGACAGTGTCTGGACAGCCCATCCCCCCCTGCACCGCTGGGGACCCCAGGACTTGCCTAACAGCTTTGAGGACTATCCTGTTTGGACAGGAGCCCAATGGGGCATTTCCTGCACGTGCTGCTGTCACTTTTGAGGGCTGCAAGCAATGGGGGTGGGGGCTTCAGAGGGTGACGGGCTGTCTGTTCTCCAGGAGGGAGGGGGATCCTTGGAGCTGGGAAGGGAGCACTAAAATCTGAGGCACAAGGGACCCTTTTGCCGCAGCATCCTGGCAGCAGTGCTGGCCTCAGAGGATGCGGGGTGAGCTTGCAGCGGGCCACTGCTCTCCCCTTGGCAGCTGGCTGGACAGCGAGGCTTAATGAACATGTGCTCAGGGTCCTGGCTTCCTGCCGCTTTGGAGGAAGCACACCGCAGCCAGCTGCCATGGGTCCTGGCCAGCCTGCCGAGGGACAGGGCCAGTGGAGCGGCTGACGCTGGCAGCAACCCCTCAGCTCAAGGAGCCGATAAAGCATGCCAGGCCTTGGCGAAGACCACCGTGGCTGAAGGTAGTGAGCAGAGGAGTAAGAAGCCAGCGTCTCTCACAGAGGTCATACTGCAGACCAAGACAGGAAGGGGCAGGTTTTTTATTTTTTTGGCTTCTAGAATGTCCCAGAGTACAGTACCATTCTTTCTCAGTGACCAATGTTTTCTATCACATACTTTATGCCAGTATCTCACGGCGCATCACACTTAGCCCCTTTTGTACTCAACAAGGAGAGTGGGACTACCAAGAAAGCTTTTTCCTTTTGTACTGGAGATTGAAGCCTTTCCACTGAGATATATCCCTACCCCTATCTCTTTTTATTTTTATTTTAGGGACAGACTCTCACTATAGTTCAGGCTGGTCTTAAATTCACTATGTAGCCCAGGCTGGCCCCAAACTTGCAATGATCCTCCTGCCTCAGCCTCCTGAGTGCTGAGGGGGCAGATTTCAATTCTCAGGTGAGCAGAACCATTGAAAGGATCTAGGGAGGGAGGGACCTGACCAAACCCTAAACACTGCCAGAGCAGGGAAGGGCCTGCTCTGCACTGTCAAAGTCCATCTGCCTGAAGCCATAGCCCTGCTGTTAAGTTTGACTGGGGGTCGGGGCGCCTGGAGCCTCAGCAGCCAAGGTCCTCACAGGTGTGCCCTATGGGCACAATGGACCCCAGTAACACCCGGACACCACAGCTCTGCCCTGCTTCCTGCTTGGCATCTCTCGTCGCAGGGAATGAATCTCTCAGTCCTCACCAGGACGGGATACGTGGAAGGCTGGAGTGCCCCCACTTGCCTTTGCTGCCACAGTACACCTCCGACCTGCTGCCATGGCTGGTCCGCTGCTTAGTGGACGCCTGGGCTCTTACAGTGAATCTGCCCCGACTCAATGTGACCTTCAGGGCCTTAGGCCTGCCACCCCAAATGATGCCATCAGCTCCCTGGGCATGGAGGGAGAAGTGATCGTGCCGGATGTGCCCAGGACTGAGGTTTGCAGGGCAGGTGAGCGGGATGGCACTTCCACCTGGGCACAGCCATCAGTGTGGGCTGAAGCCAGCCATGGACGGGCGGCCCAGAGAGGGACATGTGTTCCTCTCTACACGGACCATGAGGACGCAGCTCTGCTGCAGCCACACTGAGATTTAGGATCCTGCTGCTGGCTGAAGGCTGTGCATGGAGATGACAAAATGCTCCAACCAGCCCACCCCTACCTCTCAACAGGTGTTGTTTTTAATCATCATTCATGCAGCAACTGAAGGTTGTACCTTACTTTCCCTGGCTCTTAGAAAGTGACTTTATAAGCAGCACTTTCAAATTCTAGTTCATCAATCAATAAATCACAAAATTATTCCAAGTAGGTGAAGGTCACAGCTAATGGGAAAATGATCACCATGGAGGCTGGGATGACTGTAGGAAAATCACTTGTGTGGGGAGGGGGTGAGCTCTGAACTGAAAAGGAATGAAAAATCTCACATAGGGCTCTTGAGGTGCATTTCGCTCCTGGTTCATCTGTTACGTGACTCATTTCCTGCACCTCAAGGACAGATGGCTTGGAGGGCACAGTTGGCTGTGGTCACCAAGCCAGAGGCTCCTGCTCACTCAGGACAAGCCCCCCACTGCCTACCTGGGCACCCAGGATTGCCCCAGCCCAAAGCACTGCTGGTGGCAGGAGTGCCGGGAAAAAGCCCCTGCCCTGCAAGGAGGGGTGGGCTGAGAGTCTCCGTGCAAGGTGGGGGCCGGGGTGCAGAATGCTCTTCCATGCAGCAAAGACAGCGCTCCCCCTTCCTGGCTGAGCGGAGCGAGGAGTGACAGGAACTACCCAAGAGGAAAGGGAGTGGTGCAAGGCTGTCCCAAGGCCTCGCCCTTCCTGCTGGTTCATGGGCCCGACAGGTGGCCCCAGCCGAGGACAGGACTCACGTCCTCCCGTGGCTCTCAAACATCTGAGGAAGGGATAGCGTTAGGTACAGTTCTTTAAAAATATTTTCAAAATATATATTTTATTCCTTTCCCCCATGTATTTGGCAAAAATTTCAAGGTAGGCAGTTTCACATTCAGAAATACAGGCGAGTCCTTCAGGGACTGGCATTGAGTTCACCATAAGACTCCTCAGCTTCCAGAGATGGGCAGCAAGCCTGCATGTTACCTACGTAAGGCGCTGCAGTGCAGACCTTCCCTTCCAACAGTCGCTGTCACCTCACGCGAGGCCTGCGGCCTCACTCCAGCCAGTGCGGTGGCAGCTTGCAGTCCTGCAAGGAAGCCTCCCCCAGGCGCCCAGCGCCCTGTGCTGATCATGTCCACGGGTCACTTTAATGTTCCATCAAGGACACGCTGTCTCAGAGATGCATTTTATATAAATCTTATGATTTGTTAGATCATCAAATTTTTAACTGTGGTAAATGCCAAAATACCCCCCATCTTGCATTTTCTACATTTCTGCGCCTTCGTCGTCCTCATCATCTTTGGCTCTGAAATGCATTTTCCTGAATTCTCGCCTGCTCATTGAAGGACAAGACGAAGAGGCTGGTGGCAGGTCCTTAGAGGGGAAGAAAACAGGGACTTGAGTCTCAAGTGACACCATGGCGCACCTGCATCTGTAACGCACCCCGCTCAGCTCTGGGTCTTGCAGAGCAGAAAAGACCGGGCCTGAGCACCTGTCCCTCGGGGAGAAGGACGCTGGTTCAAAGCAAGAGACGGCAAGGTAAGCGTGGTAGGTGTTCCATGTCTGATCCGCTAACCCTGTAGAATGGAGCTCGCCACACCCTGAGGGCTGTGGATGCCCCCCACCCCAGCCTTCACACTGGCATCAAATGGCATTGATTCTCAGGTTGGGAGCTGGAGCCCTCAATGAGCAAAGACCCTAGCTTTCCTTGGGTTAAAGCTGCTAGTTTTTCTGAGACATGATTCACATGCAGAAGTGGGGAGAACGTAACTAAGGCACAGCAGCCTGAGCACCAACCGGCGGGAGGTCAGAGCCGCCCTCTTACCTGCATGAGCTCCACGTTCCCGAAGAACCGGCTCACGGGCAGGGGCTGATTGCTGTCGTCGTCTAGAAAGACGCTGTTGTCTGTCTGAAGCACTGCTGCCCGAGTCTCCCCTGTGGCTGACGCCAACTCGTCTGGCCCCCCAGAACCTCTGTCAGACTCCTCTGCCGCTGCACTGGTGCAGGGCTCTGGTGTGGACGGCCCACCTTCAGTCTTAGCAGGGACAGAGTCGCTTGCACTCTGGCAGCCGGCGTGGGAATGAGCTGCAGCCTCCTGGTGTGTAGGGACAGCAGTGTCACTGACCGGGAGCAACTTGTCATCCTCTGCAGGTGTGCTCTGACAAGGGGCCCTGGCTGCCACTTTTGGGAAAGCAGCCCTGTGGCCTCTGGAGGCTAGTTTCTGTAATTCTGCCTTCACAAGCTGGTCTCTGTCATATTTGAACTTCTTTGGAGTTCGCCTGTCTGGCGCCTTGTGTGACAAGGAAGTCTGCCAAGAGAGAAAATGTGAGGAAACCCACGCACCCCTAGCAGACACAAAGGCCTCCACGCAGAGGCTCCTGAGTCTCCTCCCACCTGAGACACCACAGCGTTGTCGTGCCTGCCAACGAGGAGCGGAGCCCAAGGTGACGCTGAGAACAGACCAGACACCAGCCCACGCTGTTCCCACACGTCCCGTGTCCCCGGGTAGGCGTGTACTTTCTAAAGATAAATGATAATAAAGGACTCCACTTTCACTCCCCCTGGACAGGAAGCAAGCACCACGAAGGCGAGAACCTTCGCTTTATTCACCAGGTAGAGCCTGCCACATCCCGCGTGCTCTGCAAATATTTGTTAAGGTGACTTCGCAGGGCGAGGCACTTTGCCAGTCTCTGGGATACAGCCGTGTCCTCGAGCCCTGACAGGCCTCCAGGAGGCAAAGCCTTGGGCATGAGTTCGGGGCAGGTACTTCTGGGAATGACAGCTGCACTGTGCTAAACAGCGGACCATATGAGGTCCTTTCCTGGCCCCTTTGACCCTTCTCTCACTCAGGGCCTTTCTCAAGGGTGAAGTAGTGAAGCAATGTATCCATGTCACTGGACAGGCCACCCTCCAAGTGGAACCATTAGCAACGTGCGTCTCAGAGCCTGGTGTCTGGATGATACACGTGCGCTCCGGTGGCAGACGCCAGAGAGCAGCCCCTGCCCTGTGGAGTGCACCTTCTCTGAGAGCTGGGACAGTTCTGTACACGTTCCTCTGAGATGGCCTCCCTAGTGTCTAAGCAACCTTTACATCTTTGAACACAACACATCTTGCGGTGACGGTTCTGGGTCCAGACTGTGGTGCCCTCCGTGGTACAAGGCTCACCAGGCATGCTGTCTTGGGGGGTGTGGAGCTGGCGACGTCCTGGACAGGGGCCACGATGTCTGCGGAGCAGTTTCGGGCTCGCAGGCGCGCTGAAGACCGAACTCCACCTGTGAGCTAGACCAGCGAGGCTTGGTCAGAGCACGTGCCCAAGGAAGCGCAGACGCCTCCAGCTCTGTCACCTGCGCGGAAGGACAGCCACCGCCCAGAAGTGCACGTCCAACGCAGCTCTGCCTGGTTTGGCAACAGGGTCTGTGCCCCACCATCCCGGGGGCTGAGATGATCTGTCCCCTTACCTTGGATGCTACAGGACATGAGGTCACTTCAGAGCGCCCAGTGTAGGCAGAACGCAGCCTTCCTCAAAGCCCGCACACTATGATGTGGGGTCACAGCCCCCCACAACAGGCAACAGGACGCAGCAAAGCCCGCCCACTTAGCCCTCCTCCCGAGTGACAGCCCTGACACACAGTTCAGAGCAAGCAGCTTCTGCCCAGTGATTCCTACTGTCATCACCCTGTCTACCTCTCTGGTACCCTGAATAAAGTCAGAACGTTTAAAATAACCTGCTTTAGGAATAATTTTAGGCTTGGAAAAGGAGCAAAAAATAGTACAGGGCAACACCAAGAGATTAGCATCAATGCAATACCAGCAACCCAACTACAGATTTTATTTGCATTTCATCAGTTTTTCCAGAAGTTCCTTTTTCCTGTTCCATAATCCAAGCTAGGATGCTGTACTGCACTTAGCTAATAATACATTTTAAAGCTCACCTTAAAACCCAAAAGTGAACAATAAGAAGTGATGAATAAAACCTAGGAGTGAAGGTGAACTGTAAGCCCAGAAAGTGCTGTCACAACAGGCCCTAGAACTGGGGATCCCGGAGGTGACAGCCACCCAGTGGCAGAGGAACCAAACAGAAAGGGAAAACCAGGCAGTTTAGAAAGCCTTAGGATGCCTCACCATCACACCCCACCCCACCCCACCTGAAAGCCCCCCAGGGAAGGAAGCACAGCTCCAGGCCCTGCTGCCCACAACAGGAGAGCACATTTGAAAAGGGCAGAGAGGAAGGACAAGGACACATCACTAAAAATTCTCAAAGTCAGGCTGGGCGTGGTGGCGCACACCTGTAATCCCAGCACTCAGGAGGCTGAGGCAGGAGAATCATCGCGAGTTCCAGACCAGCCTGGGCTACAAAGTGAGCTCAAGGCCAGCCTGAACTGCACAGGGAGATCCTGTCTCAAAAGACAAAAAAA
>NW_004955486.1:7826566-7827586 GCF_000276665.1 Chinchilla lanigera | reverse complement strand
AAGTTAAAGTTAAAGAAGAAAAGGTTTATTTGGCTCACAATTAGTAGCTGTTGCAGTCCATGCTTGGCTAGATCCAAAGGGGGGTGGCTGGCAGAGGAGAAACAGTCCAGGGCGTGATGGCAGGAAGCAGAGAGATCAAGGGAGGAGGAAGGAGATAGACCCTTCCAGGCCACGCCCCCAGTGACCTGCCTCCTCCAGCCCAAGGTCACATTTAGCTAAATTCGTCAGAGGACCAGTCCACTCCGAGTCACCGTGCCCCATCTGTGAGAGCATGAGGCTTTGGAGGCATGTCTAGATATGAACTATAATAGACTTCAGCTCAGCTTAAACTCCACGCTGAGGCAGTGTGTTAACAGGTGCCCCCTCTTCTCATTATAGCTTTTTTTTTCTTTCTTTTTTTTTTTAACTGTTCTTCACTTTCCCATCAGGAGATGGTGACAGGCTGGGTCCTTTTCTTTCCAGCTCTTTTCATGGCTCATTGTGCATTGACACACATCTCTGGAGCCCCAATTTGGGCCACACACAGGGCTGGGGGCAGGGGCAGAGGTGGTTCCCAGCTTTGCTGTGCTCTGCAGGGGAGGTGGGTGTGGTTGAAGGTTTGGGAGGAGTGGGAGGAGGGGCTATAGCTAAGCCCTGGAGAGGTCCCTTTGGAAAGGGAGGTGGGGGCGTTGGGGGTGGTTGGGAGGCGACAGATCCACTCCTGCAGTCGGAGAAGGCGTCTTGTGACCAGGGTCACCTCCACTCTCCTCATTTTTCAGGACCACCTAGAGGAAATGGGTAGGGGTCGTCTGAGGGTAATGGGTCTGGTGAGCCTACTGGACCAAGCCAGCCCTGCAGAGGTGACAGGAACCGAGGGACTGGTCTTGAATTCTCCTCATCCTCCTCCTCTCTGGTGTGTCCCAGAGGGTGCCCGATGCCAGACAGAGCTGAAGCTCGGCCTGTCCCTGCAGCTTGCTTTCTTTCTTTGTTTCTTTTTCTTTTCTTTTCTTTTCTTTTCTTTTCTCTTTTTTTTTTTTTTTT
>NW_004955486.1:7819976-7822886 GCF_000276665.1 Chinchilla lanigera | reverse complement strand
CAAGCAAAGTCCTGTACATCTGTAGCTGCAGAAAAAAAAAAAAAAATTCTCAAAGTCAAAATTAAGGGCAGAACCTTGAAAGTAGCATTCCTTGCCCTGTGGGAATAATCAACCTGTGATCTCAGGCGAAGCAGGTGAGGCCAGGAGACAGAATATTCAAACATCTTCAAAGTACTGAAAGAGAAAAGGCCTACCGAGAATCCTACATTCAGCAAAGCTATCCTTCAGCAGAAGGCAAAAGAGGCCGTTTCCAGACAAAAGCTCAGACAATCTGCTTCCAGGCAAGGTGCTCGCCTCCTGGTGAAAGATACTTTAACTCTTTTTGTGGTACTGGGGATTGAACCCAGGAGTGCCGAGCTGCATCCCTAGCCATGTTCTTCCTTTCTTAAATGACCGAAGCAACTGAACACAGCAACACCTGGAAGATATGCGCAGAAGCGTACCGCATGTACCATAGGGAAACGCAGGTTGCGGGTGAGCCGGGCTGCGGGCTGCGCTACAGGAGTTCTGACTTCTTCTGCTGGTGTGGCGCAGCAACCGAGGCCACGCAGTCTGACAAAGCACCACAGAAGGCTGCTCAGGGGAAGAGCTGTCTCCTCGGAGTTAAGCTAGTGCAACTCTGTAGCTCCTTAGGATGTATATGAGGAAACAGCCGCAAGCACGGGATACGGTGAAAAAACCATTAAAATGTTCAGCAGCAAGTGTTCACTTGGGCACAGGAAGGAGGAACAGAGTTCAAATGTGTAACCACGACGTACCGATGTCTAGAGGGACTCCCAACAATTCAACCCAAAGCGGCGGGGTGGCACACGCCTGGAGTCCCAGCGTTGGGGGGCCGAGGCAGGAGGATGCCTGCGAGTTCAACGGCAGCCGTGACTGCGCCGTGAGACCCCGCGGTAACTGTCAGGCTGGTACCAAGCAGGTCCAACTGCCGGCTGCCTGCAGAGCCCCAGGGAGGTGGAGGTGGCCGTCCGTGCGGCCAGGTCGAGGGCCCCTCGGCGCAGTGCTTTCCCCCAGTTCCCGGGCCCGGCACTCCAGCCTGGCCGCCGTCCCGCCAACCGGGGGCGGGGGTCCACCTGGCGCCTGCCCTGCCCTAAGCGGGCCCGGCTGAGCTCACGCGCTGAGCCACCTCCCCTGGGGAAGTCAGCGGCGGAACAGGAGCCCCAAGGCCGCCAGGGGCCCGGCCGGCCCCAGGGGAGCAGTCTGCAAGCCCACCCCAGGGGCCGGGCTGGGCGCCCCCTTCCGGGGTGCGGCCCCTGTCCGCGGCGAGGCCTGAGAGCAGCACTCCCGGGGCGCGGCGGGGGGCCCCCGACCGCAGCCCATCCTCGGACCCCCAGACAGCGGGCGCGCCGCTGCGGGCCGCAAACCCTCACCTTCCGGTTCCTCATGAGTGTAAGCGGCGTCGCCGCCCCCGCGCCCGACCTGCGCGGAGCGACCACCCCTCCGCCTCAACCCGCGGCTCCGCGGCGTCTGGCGTCATCGTGGGCCTGACCAATCAGAGCCCGCCATCGATGGCACGTGACCCAACAAAGCCGTTCTTTACGTAAGCAGGCATAGCGCAGCTCCCCGGGTTTAAAGCTGAGGGGGTGCACGCCGGAACCGGAAGTTTGGGGTTTGCGGGCAGACGCGTGCGGAGTGGGGCCGACACCGGGGTGCGGAGCCGAAGGGCACGGCCTCTGCCCGGCGGGTGCAGCGCGGGCACAGGCGGCCTCCCGCCAACCGCTGCGCGTTGAAATAAGCGAGGCTGCCTCGTGCTTTCCTAACTTACATGCTAGAAGGGCTTTGTCAGAAGCGTTGGGTTTTCCAGTTCCAGCGCGAGGGCTGAGAGGTGGTGTGATTCGCATGTGAGGCCCAGGATCGTAGTCAGGGGACGCATAAAACGTGTGTGTGTGTGTGTGTGTGTCCTGCTGGCTCCTGCTCCCGTGGCGATGCATCCTTCGGTGATCAGGGAGACCCCCCCGAGGGAAGGCTGCTCGAGGGGTCCGGCTTTGGCGGTGACCGCAGCCCTTGTAGTCTCGGTGTGCACCCTGCGCACGTGACACTTGCACGCTCCTGTGGCCTCCCCCACCTTCTCGAGGGAAACGACAGATGTGTGACTGGTGGAACGGAAATTAATCTAATCGCCCGCCAGCTGTTAAAAAGCAGCGCGGTGCTCTATGCCGCTCCCAGCCCGCCCTGTTTTCGCTGAGGTCAGCGTCTCGACGGATGTGGCTCAGGGCTTTGGGTTCTGTGGAGCCAGGGTTTGCTCCTCACGACCAGTGTCCCGTCCTGGGAACACAGGCCATCGAGGTTAACGCCCCCGAGGACTCGGGGTCTTTTTCTCAGACTTGCTCTGTGAGTCCCCCACTCCCAGCCCAGCGGGAATGGGGTGTGCAGTGCTCAGCTGCGCAGGCTCCATCTTCGCCTCCTCGACCCTGTCTGTCTCTCCTCGTTGCACACTTCCGATGCGGGGCGGCTTCTGCGATTCCACACTGCTCCCTCCACGGCCTCTGGACATCATGGGTCAACGGCAGGGGTCCTGGTATAGCCCGCTGCTTCAGCCTACATGTGACCTTCGTGGCCCGGCCAGGTGTGCGCACACGGTGGGCGCTTGAACGCTTGCCGATGGAGTGTGGCAGACCGTGGAGTTCGCCCGCTGCTTTCCCAGCCTCCTCTGGGCCCGCTGGCTGCAGTGCCCCCGCCCGCGGCTGTCTACATGGGCCTACATGTCAAGCTCCTTCCACCTCTGTCCCTCTGCCCAGAGACCTCTCCCCACCCTCTCACTCCCCACTTGCCTGGCTCCTCCGTTTTCAAACTTCAGCCCTTGTCTTAGTTACTTCTCGTGGCTGAGACACCATAGGAAACACGACTGAGGAGAGGTTTGTTTTTGCTCACAGATTGTAGATGTTTCAGTCCACAGTCGGCTGGCTC
>NW_004955486.1:7778451-7818976 GCF_000276665.1 Chinchilla lanigera | reverse complement strand
TCTTTTTGAGACAGGGTCTCTCTGTGCAGTTCCAGCTGGCATTGAACTCACTTTGTAGCCCAGACTGGCCTTGAACTCACAACAATCCTCCTACCTCAGCCTCCCAAGCCTGCAGCTTGCTTGTGTCCACTTTTTTTTTTTTTCGGTCTTTTTGAGACAACTGCATCTCCCTGTGCAGTTCAGGCTGGCCTTGAGCTCACTTTGTAGCCCAGGCTGGTCTTGAACTCCTGAGGATCCTCCTGCCTCAGCCTCCCAAGTGCTGGGATTACAGGCGTGCACCACCACGCCCGGCTGTTTCTTGTGTCCACTTTATTTGTGGCCAGCTGCGCTCCTGCCCTTCCGAGCTGAGGAGCGGCAGCAGGATGGTGGTGCGTCATGCCTGTGCAGTGCTTGTGTGGGGTTGGACTCCCGCTGGATTGTCAGGCCCCGGAGGACACAGGCCTGGCTAGTGGCTTGGATGCAGGGGCAGGTCGCCGAGGAGCTTGTGTTGCACAGATGGCCTGGTGATAATGCACAGGCAGGTCGGGACTGTGGGACTTGGGGGGCGCTCTGTATGCCCGTCCATGCTGCAGATTTGCTGCTTAAACACCGCTGTGTCCACAGCTCAGTGTTTGCCTTTGGCACACACTGAGCGGCTGATGAGATGTTGAAGAGAATTTTCAACTGATTAATGGTCAGTAGACTCATTCAGCCAGGTCACGCTGGCCAGAGCAGGGCGCATTCCTGCCGAGGGCTGGTGGGCTTGTCTCTCACACCCTGATTTGTTGTATTTAAAAGAACTGTGTAATAGAAAAGAGATGGACAGTCAAGCAAAGCTTGCAGTCTGCTTTTAAAACGCTCTCTCCCTTGTCTCCACGAGGGCCGTCTTGGTGGCCAGCCCTCCCTTCTTCTGGCTTTGCTGGCCAATTGCGACCCGCAGTTGGGCAGCCGAGGGTCGGGTTGGTGAAAAACAGCTTTCCAGAGGCGGTGGTGCTGGTGTCAGTCTTCATGCCGCTGGGAGATGTCAGCGCCTAGGCGGGTGTGGTGGGCAGCCCTTGCAGAGCTCTCATCGGGGGCTCGACATCTGTGGAATTTTGGCAGCCTGCTTTGCAGTAATCGATAATCTGTGACATTAAAGTGTTTGAGCACAGCAGACCCATTTTCTGCCTCAAATGTCCCACAACCTGGTGGGAGCAGGACACAGCTGGGGTTTGATGACACCTGTTCTTGCTGCAGTCACTTTGGGGTTGGTGGAAGGTTGTTATCTGTGGCCTGACGGATGGCTCAGATCTGATGACTGCACGGTCCCCAAGCCCATGGCCCCTTCCCGTCTCATCTGCCCCATTGGCAGGAAACTCAGAATGCCCCTTATTCGAGATTCTTGGTTTCTCTTATGTGAGAAAACCAAAATATAAATACAGAGAAAAATAAAAGACATAATAGGAAATAGCAGGATCTTTTCTTTTGAGGGGAGTACAAGGAATCGAACTCAGGACCTCATGCTTGCCAGGCAGGCGCTGTGCTACTGAACTAAATCCCTGGCCCCAAGATCTTTTGCATATTGGAAGAGGAACAAGAAATACAGGGGGGAAGAGAGAGGCAGGGGATTAGAGAAAGAATTAAGATGTGTTATGCTCGTGAGCCAGTTCCCCAAGAGGAATGTGATCATTATGTACTACAAACACGCACTAATAAAATAATACATTTTGAAAGGTTCTCAATACTGTATTCTTTCTTGTTTACTTGTCTTTCCGTTTTTGGCTTCTCTATTTTATCTACTATTAAGTGCTTTCAAAACATCTAATTGTGCCTCTGTTTTTATTGACAGCAACTCAGAATCATTTTGGTGAGGCACTGACGTAAACACGTAGAGGACAGTCCTTGCACACATCCGCGTTCGCCAGCATGGGCACCGTGCGGGTACACCAGGGAGAGCCAGGCACTGTCCCCCGATGTCTTCCCACCTGTCGTCCCTGCAACTGAGTCCCAATTGTTTCTTCCCCGGCCGTTTACTGAGCTCTCGGCTGCACCTCTGGGAACGCGCTCCCCTTGGGTACTAAGGAAGCTGCAGTCCGAATGCAGCCTGTATGTCAGGAGCTCTCAGATCACTGGGAGCGGAAGCTGGGCCTCTCGGCCTCCTCGGAGTGCTCTATGAGCTCCGCGGTGGAATCACAGTCACAGGGTCCTTTGAACAAAAGGCCTGGGTTGGCAGAGCCTGAAAAAGGCTAAATTTCCGGCTTGACAAAAAAAAATTCCATGTTTTGGAGAACCTTTGGGCAGGCGGGAAGAAAACGTAAGGATGAAAAGCCCTGTTTTGAGCCCTCCCTTACTTTCCGGGGCACTGGTGGTGGTGGGAATCAGCCTGTGATCGCCTTAAAGGGTGAGAGGCTTACCCTGCAGGAGAGGCAGTGAATCGGCCGCTCTGGGCAGCTGTGCTCCCGCCCCCCATCACAGAGTGCCCTGTCCCCTCACCCTCCCGGCTCACCCGGCTAAGCATCAGGGACAGGTTAGGGACAGCGGCCATGGGAGTGCGTTTTGCCCATGAGCGTGAGGATCACTGTCGGGCGGTGCTTTTCCCACTGGTGCCGATGCTTGGGCCACACACAGGAGCAGGAAGTCCTGGGGACTGGCCGTTGTCAGGGCACTGCCATCACGGACATCCCAGGATCTTCAGGAAAGGCACCGGAGAAGCCCGCGGCTGAGCTCTGCCTCCTCTTGCCGATGCTACGTTTTAGCAGGACGTGGAGCTGGTCAGGACTGGGGACCACCGACCTCAACTCAGCCTCAAGTCTGTTGCCGGCTGTGGCCTCCCAGGGCTAACTTCATCAGATTTCAGATCAAACAGGTTTCTTCTGGGTGACAGAGACATTAGAAGGTGCCGGTGCTTTCCCCTGAGCCGTCCATAGGGGGGCAGCCAGGGCAGCCAGAGATGCAGTAAAGGACGAGTACAGGCTCGCAGAAGTGTCCACCCTGGAGGCCAGGGCAGTGTGTGACAACTCTCCTTCCACCTGGAGGAGCCACCTAACGTCGCTGTGCTGTCTGTGTCGTGGGACTGGCTTCAGGAGCCACACAGTTGGCCTCAGGGGAGGAAGAAAGGTGTTGTGGGGAGATGGTTCATTCCCAACACAGGTCAGCAGGAAGGCAGCTCTGAGTGTGCCGGGACCTGTGGCAGCTGGAGGGGCCCCCAGTGACATGGTCCCTGTCACCCTGGTTGCTCCCATGTATGAAGGGCTCCCGGCTCCTTGAAGGACATTTGCCTGCTGAGGTCCCTGCCCCTGGCACCCTGTCCTGTGCTGTGCAGGAGCCCAGGGCTGTTCAGGTCAGCGCTCTTAGAGGCTGCCCAGTGCTGGCGCATGGCACCGCACGTTAGCATAGGTGGTGGAGCCAGGGCTCCCTGTGGCCGCACCCGGCGGTAACAGGTGTGAACTGTTGTGGGAGAAGTAATCTTGCCTCCGGGGCTCTGCCACGCTGGCTCTTGCCCACCGGCTGTCTAATGGGATGGTTTCACCTTACCTCCACACCCTTCTTTCCAAAGTCAGCACAAGGCGGAGGGCCTGCTTCCTTCTCTGGTCTCCACGCGCGTCTCAGGGTTCTCGGGGTGTCTGCACACAGAGGTTGCAGCTAGCCAAGTTTGTGCTTTGTCTGGAATGCTGTGGCAGAGCCATCTGGGATGCTTGGAGATTCTCCAGCTGACGCGCTTGGCCTGCATTCAGAAGGTGTGACTGTAACAGACGCAGAAGCTGGGGAAGAAACTCTGTCTCCTTCACACACAGATGCAGCACGAGTTCAGGCCACCTGCAGAGCCAAAGGACACAGTGTACACACAGCCTCATTTCTGAGACCTGTCACGAGGGCAGTGACCCCAAGGCACCCCCAGGGTGGCCTCCTTGCCCAACCCCCGGTCAGCACCGTGCTCACAGAGCTGGCTTCTTCTAGGGAAAGGACACAGGGTAGAGGATGGGATGCACAGGGCGGAGTCCAGGAAAAACACCCGGACCAAGTGCTTCCTTCCTCCCCAAGGTGTCACCATCCAGGGACTGGCGCGTGACAACACTCACAACATCTTGCCCACCAGGGAAGTGCCTTGAGCCTCGGTGTGCAGAGTTCCCAGCAGGGCTCAGCCACACGGGCAGGGATGACAGGTTGCCCGGACAGTCACCGTCCCTTGGCTGATGGATGTGGCCCAAAGCCTTCACCCTGAGTTCCGTAGCTTGTTCTTCTGGGATGACCGCTTCCACCCTAAGGCCCCAGTATGGCTGTCCCTATCTTAAATCATACCACTGGGGACCCAAAGGCCCAGGTGAATAGGGTTACTTTCTTATGCAAGACATCCTAGAAGTCACCTCCCAGCAGGCGAGGACAACAGTCAGGCAAAGATAGACCCTTCACCACGCATGTGCACATGTGTTTGAGCATGCGCGCGCACGTGTGCACACACACACACGAGCACGCAGAAGCAGAAAATAAAATGTTGCCCTAGTGGGTCTGTAACTCCCTTTTTTGTAGACTGGTAGAAACCTTTTTATCTTCTTTTTCCTGATTTCTGTCGAAATTCCCTGGAACTAATGCCCACTGCCTGTACCTGATGACAAAGAAAAAGGTTTTACAGAACATTTTCCTCCAAGGAATAAAGAGGCACCCTGCCTTTTGCTCAGTGAGAAGGAAATGTTCTTTTGAATAATTTTTTAATTTACTAAAACATTTCTGACTCAATTGCTAAGGGGATGCAGCCTCCCTGCAGCGAGGCACAAGGATGATGTTGTCTGAACACTTGCGCTGCGCGGAAGCGGCCGTCACAGCCTGGGGGTGGCCCAGTGTGGGAGTTGCTGACAGCTTCCGCCTTGCCCTGGGGGTTGGACATGCACCCCCAGGCTGCAGAGCCCCAGCTCTCTTCCTTCTGGGGATACAGGAGCCCTAGTGGGCTTCCACTCTCCAGCAGCCCCGCTATGACTTGGACCCCTTCTCCAAACTGGAGGGCGCCTCTCCTGGCTAGAGACAGAGCTGTGACCCAGCCTTGTGGAGCCACTGACATCACCTTGGTCTTTTCTCCTGAGGGTTGAAAGTGAGTGGTTTGGTGTCCTGTGCCCAGCAGCCCCTGAGCCTCATTGGTTGCCACAAGCAGGGCAGGAAGTCCAAGGAGCTGTGATTTTAGCTTGATATTTCCAGGGGGCCTTTCTCTCTCTCTTTTCTTCCTTCTTTCTCTCCCTTCTTTTTTTCCTTCTCTCCCTCCCTCCCTCCTTCCTCCTTTTTTTCTTCCCTCCCTTTTTTCTTCCTTCCTTCCTCCCTCCCTCCATTCCTTCTTTCCTTCACTTTTTTGGAGACAGGGTCTTGCTAGTAGTTCTAGCCGGCCTTGAATTCACTATTTAGCTCAGGCTGGCCTCAAGCTCATGTCAGTCCTCCTGCCTCAGCCTCCCAAGTGCTGAGATTACAGGTGTGTGCCACTGTGCCCTGCTCCAGGGGAGCGTTCCCTGACAACATCTTTTTAAACTTTGCCACTGGAGCACGCAGCATCAGGGACATCCCATGTTCTGAAAAAGCAGGGCCGCGGCTCAGCACCTGTGGCCTGGGCCTGGAGTTTCCAGTTACCTCCCACACCTCTCGCCCGGCTCTTATGCTGAGGACACTGAACAGAGGATCAAGTAGCCCAGTCACAGAGCATTTGTGGACATTGTCCTGGCCAGCCCCCACCTGGTGGGGCAGGGCTTTGAGAGCACCCCATTTGTACCCGACTGTTTGAAACCTCTTCTGTGGATCACAGCAATCTCTGAGAGAGACAAGGTCTCTGGTCCTCATCCACACCTGAGGAAACTGAGGCACAGCTCGGGGGCCTAACTTGCCCGTGATCACAGACAAGAAGATACTAAGGCTAGGATTTGGACTCAGGGCCCCATCTTGCTTCACTGCCTGCCATACATGTCTTTGCAGGGGCACCGTGGGCTGGGGACAGCGCCCAGGAGAAGGCATCGCTGGGTTCCAGCTCAGTGGCGCCCTGGCGTCTCCGGTCCTGCCACCAGGGGGCAGGCTGACAACGGGAACGGCAGTAGATGCCACCTCAACACCGCCTGGCGCTGTGCTTGGGTCTTCTTGGATCCAGGGCCCAGGGTGCCCTCAGGAGGATGTGTGGGCCTGGCTGGGAGGGTGTCTCCCCTTGTAACCACCTTCGGAATCTTCCCTGTGGGCTGGGATCGGAGTGACAGAGTCATTTCCTGTAGAAGATATGCGTTTTCGGCTCCCCAGGTTCTGCCACCTTGGCAGGGCTGGGGATGGAAAGCGGCTCAGTTGGAGATGCCTTTGGAGGGGCACAGTGCTTCCGCTTCCCTGGGGGCTGGGCTGGGGAGGCTGAGCGTGTCCCTTGCTCCCTGGCCTGGAGACAGGGTCTGTCCCTGGCAATCGCAGCTCCCTGCCTCTGACCCCCTGGGGTTGTGCTGTGGGCTCTGGGGTGTCCTGGGGAGCCACGCTGGCCCCTTTGGGGCTGCCCCCCAGGCTCACTCACTTCCCAGAGGAGCACCCTCCACCTCCTCCTTTCATGTGGCAGGGTCCCGTTCTGTGCAGTGCACAGCTTTGCAGCCAGTCCCTCCCTTTGGGGTCCTCCTCCTGGTCCCCAGCTCCAGAGGCCTTTGCCCATGAGACCCGGGAAGCCAACGGGGACTCAGTGTCAGGCTGCGCTGCCACTGGGCTCCCCTCCTCCCCTAGCGCCAGGGCCTGCACTTTCTAGAAAACACCTGCTCTCTCCTGAGGTCACTGTGAATCATGCGGGAGCTCAAGGGTCTGCCAGTCCAGTGGGGAGACCGAGGCCCAGGGCGACCCCAGCCCTGGGCCCCCTGGCGGAGTGTCGGGCCCCAGGGTCCTGGCCAGCACCCGAGGCCCCCGTGGCCGCTTGTCCGTGTGTGTGGTGTTGCCTCCCTGGCTGCCGCCTTCTGTTGGTGTTGGTCTTCCGCCCGCTGCCACTGCAGGTGCTACCACTTCCCCAGCGTCCCCCTCCCCGCCCCGACCTTGTGCTCCTTTGCTCCTCTGCCTTTGCCTCGAGCAGGGCCTCTCCAGCCTGGCTCCCACTGCCAGAGAATGGGCTCACAGGTTCTCAAGGCTTTTGGGGAGCCAGGCCCCTGAGCTCTCCTGAGAGGCCGATGTCCCCCGCCTTGGAGCCTCCACAGTGCTGCGACGGGTGTTTCCAGCCATCCCGGGTGTGCACGTCGGGGACTTTGTCCCAGTCTTGGGTTTGCCAGGGCGGGAACCCGGGATGGAGTTAAGCACACACAGTGCCCGCTGGCCCCGCTGGCAGTGCGGATGGGGTGGGGAACTGCCCGTGCCTGCTTGCGGAAGCACAGTGGGTCCGCGCAGGGGTGGGTGGGTTGGAGGGGCTGCCCATGACCCAGGGCCTGAAAGGTGACGCTGTGTCCCTGGGGTGGCAGGAAAGCTGTAAGTCTGGGGCGAGTTGAGCCCAATAGAGACTGGGGGTGGCGCCTCTGGCCGGTGCTCACTGGGGCGGGCTGCCGCGGGCCTGGCCGCCAAGGCAAACACAGATGCGGGGATGGGGGCCCCGTGCCCAGAGAGCAGCTGCTAGCATGGGCCGCCGGGAACAGCACCAAACATGCACAGCTCAGGCCTGGGAATGCAGGTGCAGATTGGAGGCTGGACGACCGGCCCCAGTGCCCTGGCCAGCACTCAGGTCCCCTTGGCCATTCGTCTGTAACCTCACCTTTGCAGACCAAAGCAGAGGCTCCTCCCCACTGATCGGGCAGGTGTAAGTGGCCGCTGAGGGTAGTTCCCCTGCTGCCCGGAGAGGTGTCCTATCTGTGTGGTTCCTGCAGCCACTCCAGGAGGTCAGTGACAATCACAGGCACTGCCTGGGCATCACGCCAGGCCCGCTGTGGGGCCGGCTGCTTTTTCTGTGATCACCTGCAGTTCTCCCAGCAGCTCTGGCCTGGGCCCCTGGGCTGAGGAGGAGAGGCTGCTTGGGTGGGAGGGTGGATGAGGGGGTTCCAGGCAGATGTGGGGTTGCATACAGGCCTGCCCAGTTCCAGTACCCGGTCCTAACCCTGGCTCCTCCTCCCAGCACGAGGACAAGTTTCTCCCCGGCCTCCTTCACCTGCCTGGAGCCCTGGCAGCAGCGGGTCTCTGGCTTCCCTCAGACCAAGCTTGGCCTCCAGCGACCACAGCTTCTCTGTGGCAGCAGCTGGGCGCTGTGGGGTCCGAGGGTAGGGATGCTGGAAGGGGGCTGCTGTCTCTTTGTGGTTTGGCACAATCTTCCATCTAGCCCTAAGTGTACTCTTGGAGCCTGACCTCTGACCTCTGACCTTCCAGCCCGGAGGTCAAGTTGACGTTGTGAGACCACGTCAAGGGTGGCTATGCCACCATCCTCAGGAAATGCCTTTAATTCCCAGTCTTCCGGGACCACAGTCCTGTATCTGACCCCAGGGTACTGCAGTGTTCCCAGAGGCCCAGGTCAGGCTGGTGGCCACTCAGTCCAGCCTCCTCCAGGCTCCCACGGTGCCCCTGCTGAGCAGCGGTCACGGGCCTGCTCAGGGACACCCTCGGAAGGTGCATCTCACCCTGCCTCAGGGCGGAGTGAGGACAAGCTGTGACTCTGGGGAGGTCTGTGGTGTCATCACACACCACAAGGCCGGGGTGGCCGGCTGTGGTGCAGTCAGACATGGCTCCCTCTGCTCCTCTCTAGTGCCTGTGCCAGGTGTAGCTCCAAGGCCACAAAGCCCGGGTTCCCGCCTGCTGCCCAGCCTCAGGCTGAGGATTAGTGACTTTTCTCCTCTGCTCCCTCCTGAGCCCTGCCCACCCCTGCATTTGTGCCCACAGTTCCGCTCTGGACCCCATTCCCGAAACTGTCACAGTGACTGTCTTCTTGAGGGAACCCGCAGGTCTGTGGCGAGCCCCCTGCAGGGTGCAATGGCCCAGGGAGACGTGCTGGCGGCTCGGGGAGCTTAGCTCTTGGCTCAGCGCCGGACTCGCAGTGGGCTCAGGTGATTCCGCTGCACCTTCCTGGGGGCCACAGTGGGATTTCCCACCACATGGAAGAGCAGTTCTCCCGGCTGCAGCCGTCCCAAGGGAACCAGGGTGGCGGTGGAGGTGTTTGCTGTCCCCTGCTGACGTTTCCTCCCTGGTGAAGGCTAACCCTTTGAGAGGCTCTGTCCCCTTTCCCTGGGCAGCAGGTGGACTTCCTGGTGGGCAGTGACAGCCCTTGGTCTACTTTGCTGATCAGGTGCAGATGAGATGTGAAGATACAGGAGTCCCTGGTCTCCCTCCCCGTCCCGACTGGACTCAGGAGCAGCAACGGGCTGCGGGTGTCTGCATGGGGACGCGGCCCCTTATCAGGAAGCTCGGCCAGCTCTGCTCCCTGCAAGCTGCACCCCAGCCTTGTTTCATTGGTGGTGATGGTGAGATCCGGGTTCTCCAGCTACTGACTCATTTGTCTTGTTTCCCATTTGGCCCAATATGGGTGGGGGGAAGGGTGATGTGGTTTGGGTCCCTTCAAAGACCATGTTAGCAGGAGACCTTGAAAACAGCATCTGGAAGGATCAGTGTTGTCTCTGCACCTCGGTACTTCCCACGTCGTGCACAGAACATCGGCTCTGGAGGCAGCGAGCTCGGGCTGGGTCTGGGCGTGCCCTTGTCCCTGCTGTGTGGCCTGGGACACAACGTCTGTACCGGATTCTGCAGTACAGTGCAGACCAACGTACTTTCACTGATGTTTTCAGAATCAAACAAGATACCTGATGAATGCGCGTGGGCTTGGCCAACTTTGGAGCGCGGTGTCCCCACTGCTCTGCTCTGTCCCGTCCCAGGGCTCCGTCCCCTCTGCCAGCTTTGAATTGCAGGTGGCAGTCGGGCAGGGCTGACTTTGTGTGCTCCGGTGTGAACTTGGGGGTTCTTCCCACCTGGACAGCTGCAGCCTTGATCCCTTGGCCCCCACTCCCCTGAAGGACCCAGACAGGGAGGAATGGGGTCCTACCGGATGGGCTGAAAACCTTCCCTCGTTGCTTTCCGGCAGGGACCAGCATCCAACCCTGAAACGGGCGATAGCGGCTGGGAAGAACTGTCCCCTTCCCGTTACTCCGGGGAACGACGCAGGGACGGCATCGTGTGGAAACCGCAGATATCTGCACGGGTCAGAACCCGGCTGAAGAGAACAGAGGCTGAGGGAGGAAGCTGAGAAATTAACAGACTTACTTATTTGGCTTATGTTTTCCTTCTTCTCTATGTGGAGGAGGGAAATATTAAAAACCCTCTAAACAGGTCGATAAGATCCCCCCCCCAGGATTCTACAAGAACATTATAGATGGTAAGAAAGCCTCATGCTTAGTTGGAAGTGGTCAGTTCTTTCTCAGTGTCCTTCACATCACGGCGTGCCTTAGATTTATGCGATTCATTCCAGGCAGATTCAGACAGATCTGAGTTAAAAATTTAAGCCCAGCTCTGCAGCTAAACAGCCGTGTGAACTTGACCTCATTACTTAATCCCTCTGAGCTCCAGTTTCCTTGTCTGACAGTGGGGAGAACATGGGATGTGGTGCTGACGATCGCGGGTGAAAAGGAGACACAACTCAGGCTGGCTCAAGCCAGAGAAAGGGTTGCAGACCCAGGAGCTGCGAATCCCAGGGCCCAGCCTCCGACGCTGTGTGGGCGGAAGTCTGAGTTCCACGTGGGCGCAGGATGCTCTTCAGGATCCAGCCAGCTAGGAGGGCCTCTGATTGGGTCCCACACTCTGATTGGGTCCCGGGCCCCGCCGTGAGCCAATCACCAGTGCCAGGGTAAGGGTGGAGCTGATTGGGCAGCCTGAGTGGGAGCTGGGGGTGGAGTCGGCCCCATCCCACTGCTGCCCTCACTACCTGCAGGTGGTGGATGGCCCCCAGGGGCACCCAAGCATCACGGTCCACAGAGCCCGTGTTCATGCAGGGACAAGACGGGGCACGCTAGGCACAGGGACCGATTCAGGAGACTGAGTCCTCCTTTCCTCCCACTTAGGGTCCTGCACTTTAGGGGCCTAGCCAGGTCGGGATGGAGGGTGCAGAGGCGAGCGGGGGCCGGCACTCTGACGGGGGCCTCCTTGAAGGTCGGGCGGAGACTTTGTCCCGCAGAGGGAGGCACAGTGACCTTCTTCCCAAGCAGCCTCCTTGGTGCAGAATGCCACCGTGCGGGGCCCAGAGGAAAACGCCAGGACTGGGTCACTGGCAGGCTCCGCACCGGGTGGGAGTCAGGCGCTTAACCTCCTTTTTTGGGATAAGTGCGCGACTTCCTGCTCTGCCAGCAGCAGAAACGACCCCAGGAGGCCTTGCTGACATCGTAGCAGATTTCCTATGAAACCCCTGAGCTAGTTTCTATGTGAGTTCTCATCCTGAAACACCCGCCGCACACAGGGCCTCCGGGGCCAGGAGCGATGGCAGGTCATGGCTGGGCGGGCAGGCGGCTGAGACTAAGTGCCCTTCCCAAGGGCTGGTAACAGGATAGAGAGTTTATTTTCAGAATCACCAGCCCCGATCTCACCACCACAGGCAGAGGGCTGTTCTAAACGCCTGCGTGGAGGGCGGGCTGCCCGAGGCTCCTTGTCCTCCTGGCAAGATGGCCCAACGGCATCCTCCATTCTCTGGACCCCATCCCGTGTTTCACCAGTCACAAAAGGCTGGCCCTCCCCACTGCTATTTGCGGCTTGGAGTCTCACGTGGGTCCCTCCTCGGTTAGGAGGAAGCCTTTGTGTGCCAGGAAGGCCGGTGCGGAGGCCAGCTCCTCCTGCTATTTAATCCCAGCCCTCAGTATCAGCTGCTTTTGCAGGGACAACTTTTCCTTTCCCAAATAGGGACTCAGCCTCTGCCTCTGCCCCACTGTGTTCTCAGGCACCGCAGCAGTGGATGGCAGCCCTCTTCCTGGCTTGGGTGTGGCATGGGTGGGTGGGGAGTGGCATGGGTGGGTGAGGAGCGGCATGGGAGCTGGGCGCGGGGCGTATTTGCAGCCTCTGCGTTCTCTGCAGCTCTTCATCTGTTGATCAAAGTGGGTGTCAGTGCGGTGGCTGACGGGGAGCCCAGGGAGCAGAGAAGAAGTGGTTGTTGGGGTCTGGGTGCCTGCCCATGTCCGGGGATGCTTCGACCAGCACAACTACTGGAGGGAGAGCCCAACACAAGGTGCCTTCCACACCCTGCAAATGGGCTGTCAGTGGCTCTATGGGACCAAAGAGAAAGAGATAAAGAGTCTCAGGGTCCTGTCTCAGTGCCACTCTTACTCATGTGGAAATGGGTCCCTCATCCCTTCCTTTAGAAGAATGGGTCCCTCTCAGCGTCTCCCCAGCCTGCCACCCTGGCTATCTTGGTTTCTGGTCCTCATGCCTGAATGCAGCTGGGCTGTGTGAGCTCTGAGGTGAGAGACGCCTATGTGTCATGCTTTCCTGTGCCCTACTGGCCAGGTGCCCACTGGCCCGCACTGTCCCTTGCCCAGTGCAGGTTTTGGGGGGACACTGAACTGATGCTGTCTGGGGTCAGAGGTGGAGACTGAGCCCGACCTTCTTCAGGGAAAACCGCTGCTGGGTTATGACAGAAGGCTTTCTTAGATCTGGCTGGGTCCAGTTCCACCGCACAGAAATCAGAGCTTCTGGCTGGGAGAGGATGGAGTGGAGCGGGCCCGGGAACTCTCTAGGGGTGGGAAAGTCCGCTGTACCTCTTCTTTTGGGCGGTGACTGCTTGGCTGTGTACAGCTGCCAAAACTCATCCAAGTGAGCACTTCAGAACTATGCATTTTGGAATTTAAATCATTCTTCCGCTTGCGAAGTTCCACAGCACCAGCTAGGAGATCTTTTCTGTTTTATTTTATTTTATTTCTTTCCTGTGTAGCACGGGGATTGCTGTGAGATGGAAATGACATCATGTATCTGAACGCTTAGGAGAGGGCCTGCGGCGGGGCATGGGTCTTAGAGGCTGGCAGTTGGTGTTGTTCCTACTATTTAAAATTCTTAGTGTTTAACCCATGTCCTTCCCACGGAAGCAAAGCCCATTCTCTCCTAGATGGACGTGGAGAATGTCTGTTGAATCAGTGTCCATCATTCGGAAGGCTGCAGCTATCCCCCAGCCTCAAGCTCCTCTTTCTGCCCTCTCTTAGCTCATACTAGAATAACGCGGTCATCTATATTACTGTCATGTGCCCAGATGCCTCTCTGCCCCTGGTGGGCAGGTGCCTCCTTCCCCCTGGTGGTAAACTTCATGAGTGCAGGAATCAAGTCTGCTCTTGTCATCCTTGAGTAACCAGCACACAGCCCAGGGCTGGACATGGAATTCCTGATAAACATTTGTGGAGTGTTGTAAGGACGATGGTGAAGATGACTGTCTTAGTCTGTTTGGTGTTGCTCTCACACGACCCAGGACTGACAGTTTATAAGGAAAGGTGTGGTAGTTAATTAATTAATGGTCAGTGTGAGTGAGGATGCCCAGCTGAACTGAGTTGGCGTGGTTCTGGGCATGGAAGACCTGCATAAGTTTGGTTGCTGTTGGAAGGGTGTGAAAGGAGAAGAGGCGGGGAGGATTTCGTGCTGATTTCCCGTGGGGAAGCTTGGGCTGTTCCCTTCGGCGGAGCGTGGGTCTTTGCTTTCACGTCTGCCACGGATGGCTGCTGTTTTCTTGGGAGGAGCCCTGGTCTTTACCTTCGCCTTGAGTGTCGTGTCTGGGTTCTCAGCGCAGATTCTTCGGCCCCCAGCACCGGCCTTCCCACCTGCTGTGCAGACTCTCTGGCCTCCGGAGCCAGCCCTTGGTCTCTCTCGCACAGAGCTGCCCATCTTCCATTGCACATTCCTCGGCCTCCTGACATGAACTTTTGCGGGCCACTGCCAAGGGCTCGAGGCCTTCGCTGGACTTGCATGGGACATTGCCGTAGGACCCAGGCCCTCGGCTGGGCTCTTCCAGTCTCTAGTGCGGACAGATCTCTTGCCCTCTTCTACATTTGACTCTGTGAGCAAACACTGTAAGCTGCTCTTGTAAATTTCTGTGTCCTGCATTAAATCTGTTCTCTTGCAAAACACTAATACAAAAGGGAATCTATTACGGTTCTGGAGGAGGGAAGGCCTGAGGCTGTCTGGGCGGGCACCACAGGGCTGGAGAGAGGAAGAAGCCTACTTGGTCTCTCTTCTTCTTCTTATCAAACCATGAATCCCAGGGTCCTGAGATATAGCTCAGCAGCACAAGCGCCTACCTGACAAGTGCAAGGTCCTGAGTTTGATTCCCGGTACCAAAAAAAAAAAAAAAAAAAACAAAAACAAACAAACAAAAAACCAAAACAAACCATGAATCCCATCTCAGAGACCCCTTCCTAACAAGCTCTTGGAGCCGGAACTGCCTTCTAAAACTCCACCTCCATCAATATTTGAATTTGAGGGCTAAGTTTCCAAAATGTGAATTTTGGAGACACATTTAAAATCATAAAAATGGTGATTTCTTTTTTTTTTTTTTGTTTTATTTTGTATTTTGAGACAGAGTCTCAGTATGTAATTCAGTCTGGCTTTGAACTCACCATGTAGCCTGGGCTGGCCTCAAATTTTCAGTGATTCTTCTGCTTCAGCCTCCCAAGTACTGGGATCACAGGTGTGTGCTACCATACCTAGAGGAAAATCTTAGTAGTAGACCAAACTATTAAGACCTTTCTATTGTAGCAAAATGTACACAAACAGAAAACCATACCAAATGCAAGTTTAGCCTAAGGGAATATTATAGCACAAACATCCATGAAACCATTGCCCATATCAAGAAGTGGAACTTGGGGTCATGTGACACATTATTTTTAACCTAGAACATCTTTTCTGTGTCTTGTAGTGGGCAGGTTGCACATCTTTACCTTTCTCTTCCTTATGTTTTAGCTGATAACCTGGGCCATTTGATTGTAGAGGGAGCTGTATGCTGGGGTTTGCTGATGGCATCCACAGTGCCATTTACCATGTTGCTCTGTCCTCAGCACTTCCAGGCAAGGGGCAGCTGAAACCAGAGGCTCAGTCAGACTCTGCTTTGGCCCTTTCGAGGAGTCTGCAGGTGTGCTGGGTTCTTTCATCAGGAGGACATAACACCTTCTTATGGCTGTTAGCGGTGTAGAAGGCAGAATTGCATCCCCTAAAATGGTTAAGCTCAAGTTCAAACTACTGCTACCTGTGATTGTGATCTCACTTGGGAATAGGCACTTTGAGGGTATGAAGTTAAAATGGGATCATTCTTGATTAGGGCCATGATCCAATGCCTGGTGTCCTGAGAAGAAAGAGAGATCTGGACATTGTTGATCAGCGTTCCCTGCTGGGACAAAATACCTGTGAAAAACAGCTGAAGGCAGGGAGGATTTATTCTGGCTTATGGTTTCAGAGGTTCAGTCCATGGTTTCTAGCCCATGGTGAGGCAGAAGCATCATGGCAAAAGGGTGTGGTGAGGAAAGCTGCTCACCTCATGGTGGTGAGGAGTGGGTGGGGAGAGAAAGTCTGGGGACATGATACAGTCCAAAAGGCATCCCCAGAGGTACACACTCCCTTCAGTAGCACACACCTTGAGTTTCCATCACCTCCTAAAATCCTATCAAATTTGAGCTCATCTGTGATTAATCCATTGACAAGGTCAGAAGCCTTGTGGTGCAGCCACTGTTCCCAAACTCTGCCTCTGATCAAGCCATTGACAGATGAGCCTTTGGAATCATTCAGCTCTAAGCCCTAACAGACACAGACATTCAGAAAGGGAAACTCAGTGTAAGGAGAACTCTGAGAGAAAATGGAAACCAAGGTGGGTAGGATGTATCTACAAGCCTGGGATTGCCAAGGCCAGCCTGATGCTGGTGACATCCTTATTCTACCATTTTGTTTTCATCTCTCCAGAAGTCTCATCCACCCACCTTGCTGAGATAATCATACCTGGAGATGCTCCCCTCATCCTGTATCCTACCCCACAGCCAGAGCCAGGTTTCACCTAGAGCTTGCCTTGCTGGCCCCAACATTAGACAGCTGCACCTTTTAATCCCCTTTCTAGGGGCCCCGTGGAATCACTGCTACTGTTCTGAGAGACCGAGAAGAATGACCATTAGTAGCTAGATGGGAACCTGGGACACACTAGGTTCCTTGCCTAGCTGGGAACCTGGGACACACTAGGTCTCAATTTCTTTGTTAGAAAATCAGGCCAGAGTTGATGCCCACCTCCTAAGGTCTTGTGAGGAGAAAGCGAGGGAATGCCCACAAAGCTAGAATAGTGTCCAGGTCATAGTGTGTGCCAAGGAGTGGTCTGCTTTTGCCTTGTTAGTCTACAGCTGAAGCGAGAGCTCAGCATGGTGGCACATGCCTGCCATCCCAGCACTCTGGGAGGCTGTAGCAGGAGGATCCCAAGTTCAAGCCCAGCCTGCACAACTTAGTGACTTAGAGAGACTGTCTCAAGAAACAAAAAATGGCAGCTGGGGGTATAGCTCAGTGGCACAAGCACCTGTCTGGCAAGCACAAGGTCCTTGGTTCGATTCCCGGTACCACCCCCCTCAAAATGGCTGAGAATGTAGCTCAGTGGGAAGGCTCTGGGTTTAATCTCTAGTAGTGAAAAGGAGGAAAGAGAGGAAAGGACAGAAGGAAGGAAGGAAGAAGCAAAGGAAGAAAGAAAGAAACAAAGAAAGAAGGAACAGGAAAGAAAAGGAAGAAGTAGTGATGGGGTAAGCACATGCCCATCTTGTCCTGTACCTTCTCAGATGGCATGCCTGGGGTGGGTCTCTGTGTCATGCCTAGGTAGCCCTGTCTGGGGGTCTGTTGACACATCAGGGCCTGGGCCATGTTCCTGAACTCCATCTGTGGGTCAGTAGGTGGCCTGCACAGACCCCGGCCTGGGGTCAAGGTACAGGGAGGGCTGTGCCAGGCCTGGGTTGTCCCACCGCAGGGACCATTCCTCTCCCCAGCCAGCTTTGTACAGGGAAACCATCTTCTTGGTGTCAGGCTGTGTCTGGAAGTGCCAGTTGCCCAGTCTGAGGCCCCTGGGCCAGTGGGGTTGGTGGTCCCTGGCTTGGGCAGTTTGTGGGAAGCAATTGGAGAGAAAAGGGAGCCGGAACCAGCCAGCACATGGCCAGGGGTCATTTGGGGACAGTCCAGCTCCTTGTACATCATGGTTCCCTGCTGATGGATGGATGGATTATGTAAGATACATGCAGAGCTGGAAGATTAGGGGAAAGTTTGAAGCCATCACAGGCGCTCTGATAGCTGCAGCTGAGCCGATCAGCTTCCAGAGATTTCTCTTTGAAGTCACCTCCTTAGCTCTGCAAGAGAGTCTGACCTCAGGGTTGCTGTCAGGGGCAGCCTCGGGAGAGCCATGCATGCAACTTACCACCCACCCATGCCCTCCTTCCTTGGGGGCCCACCCTCCCACTCCTCCACCCCTCCAGGCAGCACCACACAAATTCTCTAGTACTTTCCTGCAGTGCCTCTGTGCCTGGCGTGGCCTAGCCACATGGGCAAGGACAGTGACAGGTGACTCTGTAAGCTGCTGCATGGATAGGGACCAGGGATGGACAGGAAGCTATGGTTCCTAGCTGGTGGAGGAAACGCGGTTGTGTACTCAGAATTAACCTGGCCTCTGCAGCCTGTGTCTGGGTTGCTGTTACTTTCGTTGTCTCCCGAGCAAGCGCCACACTGCACCTGCACCTGTTGCTGACACACAGTACCTGAGACCTGCAACTTAAAGGAGGAGGGGCCGGCTCCAAGGCAGGACGGCCTGGCGGAAGGGTTTGGCGGAGGACAGCTGCTCACCTCGTGGTGGCCAGGAAGCAAGAGAGAAGGGAGGAGCCAGGGAGGGAGATAAACACTTCCAGGCCACGCCCCCAGTGACCCGCTTCTGCCAACACTGCAGCCGGTCAGCTACAGCAGCTCCAGGGTCCAGTCACTTTCCAGGAGCCTCAGTATGAGCACATGAAGTCCTTGGGGGACATCTAAATAGAAACCACCATACGCCTCCGGACCTCAACATTTGCAGCCCCAGGCGTAGTCCCAGCTGCTCTCCTGAGCCTTCAGCCTCCTCTGCCGGGGTGCCTGTCCTCCTCGCCACCCAGGCCAGAGCCAGCCGAGGCCCTGCAGTTCCACTTCCTGCCTGGCCTCAGGGCATCGTGCCCCTGAGCCTGGGCGTCCCTCCCCACCAGCCTCCCGTCCCTGCCTGGCCCCCGGCACCCGCTCATCGCCTCTGGAGTCACAGGGCTCCTGTGTGCCCCTCTCCAGCCAGATGGCAGTGCCAGTCTCAGCGGGAGCCATCTGGATCCTCCCTGGTTCCTGGCAGCTGGTGACCAGGTGCGAGCCCACAGGGGGCGGAGGGGCCTTCCCTGCACCTGCCCGAGCCTCCCTCCAGCCAGGCTGGCTCCAGCGGCCTCGGCACCTTCCTGGGTTCTTTTCCTCCATGCCGACCTTGCGCTGTCCAAGGCGGGGCTGAGCCTCCTTCCTCGGATCCCCTGCACCCAGCCAGGCCCAAGTCTGTGCCTGGACACAGAGTGGGAGGTGGGAGTGAATGGAACTTTTGGGGGCTCAGGTCTCTCTCCCAAGGAGGTTGCTGGGGTGGAGAGGGAGCAGGAGGCGTCTCCTCCTCCTTCTTGTCCTCTGGGGCTGACGTGGCGCCCAGAGAGCCCCAGTGACTTTGCTGTGCCCACCCTTCCCTCGCGCAGTGCCAAGTCCATTCATTACCTTCAGCTTCCTGGCCCCTCGCTGGGCACGTTGCCTGTTGATTTCCTCTTCACCTAGGCATTTGGGGATGCAGTGTGGATGACACTTGGGCCCTCTGCGCAGGGCTCGCGTGTAATGTGCGTGGCTTGTGTCCTCCTTGCACAGTGCCAAGAGGTGGTAGTGGCTGCTCCCTGGGTGCCACCTGCAGGCCATGCCTGCTTCTCCAGGACCCGTGTTATCCTTTCTCAGAGAGGAGACTCAGGCACCGCACGCACCAGCCCCCCACCGTCAGAGCCAGGAAGTGGTGAGAGGACCAGAGCGGCAGCAGCTGGGCAGGTGTTGTGCATGGGTTTCCTGCTGCTGGGATGCGAGGCCAGCGAGCGGCTTAGACCCTGCTCCCCTGCTGACTCCAGGTCAAAGTCTAAAACGGGCGCTCAGGCCGCCTCCTGCTGCGGGCTCCAGGGAGCCCTGGTTTCTCCCCTTTCTCAGCCTCTGGAGGCCACCTGCACCCCGTGGCTTTGCCCATTCTCCATCTCCAAAGCCAGCAGTGTGGCGCCTTTGTCACATTCTGTCCCGTCTCCCTACGGGCCCTTGGGGACCACAGTGCCCTCCCCAAGACAACCTAGGAAAATCTTCCTGTGTTAGGGTTTTGCAGAGAAATAGAACCAACAGGATGTGTATGCACGCATGTGCACATGTGTGCGTGTGTGTGTGTGTGTGTGTGTACACATTTGCATGTGTGTACATGTATTTTTTAGTTGTGGCTTGGAATCCATAGGCTTGGCTCTGGGACCCAGATGCTCAAGTCCCTCAAATAAAGCGGTGGTATTTGCGGAGAACCTGTGCCGCACTCCCATACACCTTAGATTTTGTTGTTTGTTTGTCTTTTGATGTTGTGTGGGGATAGAAGCCAGGGCCTTGCAGTGCTAGAAATGTGCTGTACCAGTGACCTACCCCCACTGCCACCGACTAAATCATCTCTAGATCACTCGTAACACCGAGTGCAGGGGAAAGGCTATGGAAATAATTGTCGTACTGAATTGTCCAGGGCACAATAGCAAGAGAAAAGCTTGTGTCAGATCAGGACAGATGTAATTGTTCTCCTTTTTAAGTTTTTGATTGACATAATATTTGTACATATTTATGAAGTGTGATGCAATGTTTTGATGCATGTCTGCATTGGGTAGTGATTAATGGGGTAATACACATATCCATCATCTAAACATTGATCACTTCTCTATGGTGTGCATATTCAGTTCATCTTATGTGTTTCTGTTAATCCTATTCGCCTTGGCCCCTGTCCCTCCTGTAGAACAATACCACTGTCCCTGATGATCACCTTTCCCCCCTTCCTACAATCCTCCCCCGTCTCTGGTAACCACGAGTCTACCCCCAACTTACCAGGCGTTATTGAAAAATATGGTGAATATTTATTTTTTAAAATTTTATTTTAAAAATTAAAAAACGGACAAAACAACAATGAAGACAAAATCAAAACAACACAAAAACAACAAAAATGATGCATGAGCTCAAGACAAAATGATAGGAATTTACAGTGGTTGCTATATTACAGACTGTTATCTTCAACAAAGTTGCTCAGTCCACCAGACATAAGAATGTAAGACTGATGAAACAATCAAGGACAGTAACAAGTTAAAAAAAATAGAAAAATAAAACACTGGAAATGGTATACAGCTTCACCATACAAGATGGTAGGAGTTCAACAATGGTTCTTCTACTGCATATTGTTTTCCGATCTGTTGGTTTATTGAAAGGAACTGTTAATGTGTAATTGTTCGATCAATCTTGCATGCCTTTATCTGGTTATATGTGCAACCTTTTTGAATATGGCATTATGGAATATAATAACCATTGTTAAGAACCTTTCACCATGTCTTGAAATTCTGTGTCATTATTTTTATTGCTCTCTATGCTGTTTTGCTTATGTATTTGTTTTTGTTATTTTGTTTTTTTTAGATGAAAATATTTCTCTGTATGTATATGGAGAGCTGGAATAGCTGTGTTGCTGATATCTGTGGTTTGTTGAGAGGAACAGTCAATGTTTAAAATTTTCTTTTTTCTTGGCCAATTTTGCACGCTTGAATCTGGTAGATATTTAGATTAAAACTATCTTGCAGTAAAAGTCACATTGCCACTAATCCCCATCAAAATCCTCCCGCTCACTTTGAACACACTTAATCCCATTGTTCTGGCCACTTTCTGAAGCAGCTCTGGGGTCCTCTTTCCTGAGTGCCTTTAGTTGTGCTATCCTGGCTGCTTTGATGTCCTGAAAAAAGTGTTTTCTTTTCATGGTCATTTTGATTTTGGGGAAGAGCCAGAAGTCACGCAGTGTTAGATTTGGTGAATAAGGTGGACGAGGACACAGCATCCTGTTTTTATGAGCCTGCTTTCTATTAGGTAGCGCTTAGCAGCAGCGTTCACCATATTTTTGATTGCATTTTGTAAAGACACTTAGGAAAGAGGACTGCAGAAGTGCTTCAGAACATGGCAGTTATGATGGATAAGTGTGCTCAAAGCCGGGGAAGTGTTTTGAGAGGGATTCACGGTAGTGTGTCTTTTACTGTAACAAATAAAGCAGTTAAACACTTATTGTATTTGTCATCCTGTGTTGCATATGAGATCAATATTTTAAGACTCCCATTATGTGCAGATGCGGTATTATGATCTGAGTGTCTTTGGTTTGCCTTTGGTTGAATTCAGCCTCACACAGATCTCGTGGGTGTGGAGGTGTTGGTAGCTATCTGGATATAGCAGAGGAGACTTACTACGGGAATGGCGCATGAAACTGTGGAGGCAAGATGACCTATGTTCTGCCGGCTGCCAGCTCCCGGTGGCTGCAGTTGTGATGGAGGCTGAGGACCCTAGAACTGTGGAGGCCACTGGTGTTAAGTTCCAGAGTGCAAAGACCCAAAAGCCAGGATCTCTGGGGAAGACAGTGTCCCAGTTCAAGCAGAGAGGACAAATTTGCTTTTTCCTTTACCGTTTTGTTCTATGGGGACCTCAGTGGATTGGCTGACCCCCTCCCACGGCCAGGGGAGACCCCTCACGTTGGTGAGATGCCACTCGGTCTGCCAATTCCATTGCTGACCTCCTCTGGAAACATCTGCATAGACACATCTGGGGTGACTGTTGGCCCGGTCAAGTTGACCGAAAATGAGCCATCTCAGTGCCCTTCTGCAGGTCTTATCACATCAGCGGAGTCCCCTCCGACACTCCAGCCAGCACATTCGCGGTTCCAGCCGTGAGAACACAGGGCTTTCAGCCACGCGTCAGCAGACCGCAGCCCCGGGAGCTCTGCGCGCGGAGTGTCCAGCCTCCTTCCGTTGCTTTCAGAGAGCCGTGGCTTCGTTGGGGAGGAGTCAGGGTCACACGCACGCTGGCAGAGAGCCCCACCTGCCTGGTGGCGGTGGGCACAGCTCTTGCAAACGCGGTGCATTATTCAGCAGGGTTTGTGGAGTGAGATTAAAATTGCATCTGGCAGTGGAAGCTCCTGCCCCCAGCACCTGCCGGTGACAGAAGAGACTGCTTTACGGGGACTCATTAAAAATGAAAACATGATGTTGATTTCCAAACTTAAATTACTTAAGCTGGTGTAAGTGGATAAATATTTCATGTGGCAGTTTATTAAGTTCCACCAACAGTACATCTGGCGGATCGGCCGAGGACGCTCCCGACGCTTCTGTGTGTGCTGGGCCAGACGTGAGAGACTCCACGCCCAGCTCCACCTTGCCTGTGCTGGGTTCTCGGGCTGCGCGAGGGCCTGGCCGCGGGTCCCCTCCTGTGCAGGAACAGCCCGGTGGACAGTGGCCGCGAGTGAGCAGAGGCACTAACAAGGGAGCTGTCGCCCAGAGGTTCTCTTTTCCTGGGAGAGAGAAATTAGAACCATGACAGTTTGGAGTCTCACTTCACCCTGCTCCTCTTTGGCAGACCTGCGGAAGCTGGCAGCGCTGCGGGTGCCAGGCCCGGGGATATCTGGGCCTTGTCTGGAAAGTTCCTGGACATGGGATGCCCCCTGAAGGCTCGCCACTCCCCATCTCTGCTGCACTTCCTCCCCTGAAGGCTGAAGCCACGAAGAGCAATCTCTGCCCCCAAACACTGAACACAGCCCTGCCCCCAACAGGAAGCAGAGTGGACGCTCACAGGTCGTGGGGCACAGGACCCCACAGTCCACTCATGCCAGGCAAGGCTGCTTTGCCCAGCACTCTACTCCCTGCACTGCTCTTCACAGGGCATCTGTTCAGGCTCACAGGGTGGGCTGTGGGGTGCACTGTGTCTCCCCCAAACTCCCAGGTTGAAGCCCCATGGCCAGTATTGCAGGCTGTGGCTACATTTGGTTTTGATTTTGATTTTTGAGACAAGTTCTGGCTGTGTAGCTCCCCATTGGCTTTAAACTCATGATTCTCCTGCCTCAGCCTCCTAAGTGCTGGAATTATAGGTGTGTGCTACTGCACCAGGCTAATGTGGCCATTCTTAGAAATAGGATTCTTGGGGAGGTCACTGGTCACAACCAAGGCTTTAGAATGCTCCCTAGTCCAGCACGGCAGCGTCGTTATTGAAAAGGTGAATTTGGAGACGGATGTATGCCCAGGTGCATGGAAACCCTGAGTGTGAGCCAGAGGCCTGGGTGACAGGTCTGCAAGCCAAGGATGCCAAAGACTGACGCAGCTGCCAGCAGCAGGAGGGAGGCCTGGGACAGAGCCCCCTTGGTTCTTTTTTTTTTTTTTTTTTAATTTTTGGGTACCAGGACTCAAACTCAGGACCTCGCGCTTGCCAGGCAGGCGCTTGTGCCACTGAGCCATATCCCCAGCCCTTCCCCTTGGTTCTGAAGAGTGCCGTGCTCCCGTTTCTGCTATTTAAGCTGCCCACCTGTGGCACTCTGTTATGGCAGCTGGAACCAACGAAGGTGGCCAATTTTTCCTTCAGAAGGAGGGAAGCAGTGAGTGGGTGAGACGTAGAGTGCAGAGCTGGTTTGGAGCTGAGCAGCATGGAAGGCGAGGCTGGGCAGCCATTCCTACGGCCTGTGGAGGGAGGCGCTGCCTTGTCCCCCTGAGAGTCTGCCCGGATCCCTTGTGCAGGTGGCAGAGCTGGGGTTTGAACCCTGACTGTGCCTCCTGCAGGCCAGGCTCCTGCAGGGAAGAGTGGAGAACTTTCTGGGAACAGAGGTGGCTTGTCAGCCATTGGTACAGATGGCCTCAGGGCTCTGTGGCCCAGGGCTTGGCACCTTGGGCACCATGGGGGGCAGGTACCGCTTGCTCCTGTCCGTGGAGAGGCCTCCCTGGGCCTCCGCTCAGCTTGTACTTCCTTCTGCAGGGTGTTGACCAGCACCTGCCCTGTCTAGAATCCCATCCATCCCAGGTGGATCAGTCATGGTGCTCGGGTGCCCCAGCAGCCTCTGTCCATGGCATCATCCCAGGAATGGCTGCTGCCCTCACTGCAGGTCCAGGCCCTCCCTCCACTCCTGTGACAGCAAGAGACAGCTCCCTCCACAGATGGCAGGGAGCCGGTCTCCCGAGCGTGTCCCAGCCCTGAGCAAGGTGCCAGGCAGCTGACAGAGGAGGGCCTGGTCCTCCCGGTGGATCAGCCTGACGACTGCTCCCCCACACCTCGCCCAGGGAGGCTTATTTGCATTCCAGAGCCAAGAGAAGGTGAACAGAGGGGAGGATGGGCAGGTGCCAGCCCCCCCACAATCTCCGGGTCTCCTAACTTTGTGGCCCCTTCTGCAGCAGGCTCCCTTTTCAGCTTGTAGAGAGGATGACAGGTTGTACCTGTCCCAGCTTCCCTAGGGATGGAGATGGGCACCACCAGCTGCAGAAGAACAAGGACCCCTGGGCGGGTGGATGGCGCGAGGAGCCCCTTGGGAACCAGGGGCAGACGTTCCAGCCACAGCGGGTGTCACCTGAGCTGAACGAGGGGCTCCACCTTGTGGTCACTGGTGAGGGAGGGCTGGGAGGTAGATGCAGGTCAGGTGTCAACCAGCAGGTGAAAGGAGGTGCCGGAGGACGCACTTGGCTCCTGCTGTCCTGGGGATGGGGAGGTCAGGAGTCCCCACGGTCGCCCAGGACTTGGTGAAGATGGGAGACTTTGGAGGTTTGCTTGTTCACTGCTTGTCCTCCAGGCGGGCGGGGACAGGGGCAGGAGTTCCAAAGCTGTGGGGACTTCGGGGGCACTGAAGATGTGGTGGCTGAGCTGCAGCAGCCCCATGCCATGGCCCTCGAGTGGACATGACCCTGTGCCGCCTGGGGTCATGGATCCCTCCACCTGACCCCAGTTTCAAGGGTTAGGGGCAGGGGGCTGGAGATATAGCTCAGTGGCGCAGTGCCTGCCTGGCAAGCACAAGGTCCTGAGTTTGATTCCTGATACCTACCAAAAAAAAAAAAAGATTAGGGACACGAGGGTGGTCTCTCTCTCTCCTTATAGAGGAACCAAGGCCCCCACACTCACTCAAGTGTGCCAGAGAACTTCAGGAAGGAGAAGGACTCATACTTGTAGCTCAGTGCAGGAGGGGCACCTGAGTCACCATCCTGCTTGGTCCGTGGGGAAAAGGACCCTGGACACAGGTGTGGCTGAAGGCACCAAGTAGTGAGGATGGAGCGGGGTGGCTTGTGAGGGGGCAGCAGAAGCCTTTGAGCCTGGACACCACACATGCTGGGAGGAGCTGGGGCAGAGACTGCCCTGGGTTGAGGGCCAGAAGAAGAATCGCCTCTTAGCTGCTACACCCTCCTCCCAGACTTCCAGCTCACCTCTGCCTTCTCTGCCCACCCCAGGCAGAGAGAATGCCACCTCTTAGGCGCTACTGTGACAGCTCTTGAAGGGCTGAATTTAACAGGTAGGGTTTGGGAGAGGACCGCAGTAAAGGAGAAAAAGAAATCACCGAAATGGCCTTGTAGATGAGTCCTTCGGGGGCGCTCAATGAACCGTTTCTGCCCTCCAGTGTCTGGATGTGCTGTAGGAACTGCTGTGTCACATTGAGCGTGTGCCCCTGCCCACTGCAAAGGTGCCCCCGGGGTCTCTGGCTTGGAGAGCTGGTTTCTGTGGGTGGACCCTGCCTGAGGCGCTCTCTGATTCTTCACTCTGTAGGGCTACATCTTTCGCAGATCCAGGAAGCTGCCAGCGACTATTTTCGAGGAGCCCAGAGACAAGCCCTGGGCCCTTCCCCACTCCTTCTGGAGCTCCAGTGGGGTGAGCATGAAGCCTTCCTACTTTTTTTCTCAGCCAGAGATTCCCGAACACTTTTCAAGAATGATTCTTTCTGCTAAGATTTGACCATAGACTTCCAACTGTTGTCTCAGATCTACTTTGTGTCTCCCTCTGCAAATCTAAAATATTTTTCAGTGACTGTATTTTTCAGTTGTACAGTTTCTATTTGTTTTTTATTTATATCTTCTACTGTGCCAGGCTCTAGTTTTTGTTCCAAGAGGGTTCATGGTTGTTTGTTGGAGCGCTTTTTAGAACAGCTGCTGGCCATGGTTTGGTTCTGGATTAAGGGTATCTGCAGGGTTCATGTGTTGAAATTTAATCCTCAGTGTGAGGTATTAAGAGGTGGAGGTTTAGTCTGGCCATGGGCTTAGAGGTAGGGGTCTTGGGGGGGTGACTAGGACTAGATAGGACCATCAGTATGAAGGCTCATTATTGAATCCTGGTGGACTCATTAGAAGAGAGAGAGATAGGCAGACAGAGAATACACGCACACACGCATACACACACGCACACACACACACACTCCTTGTCTCCTGCTGTGCAATGCCTGTGTCTGTCAGGATTCTACCATCAGATGTGGGCCTTTAAACCTCAGGACTGTGATTAAATAAACTTCTTTTCTTTATAAAGTAAGCTGCCTCCAATATTTCAATATAGTAATGAAAAACGGATCAATGCACTGCTTTAAAAATATAATCCCAACATCTTTGCCATCTTTCCATTGCCAGTGATTGTCTTTTCCAAGTAAGTTGAGCTTTTTCCTAGTTCTTTATATGCTGTATAATTTTGGATTATTTCCGGAACATTTTGCATATTCTGCCGTGAGACTCTCAACTGTATTTAAACTTGAAAAACTGTCATTGTTTTAGCAAGCAGCAGACCTGGCTGAGTTCAAGCCGCATGTTCCAAGCCACTGCCTGAGGGTCAGCCCCAGGTTGGCGCGGTGTCCACAGCCATGGTGGGCGCTCCGGTCTGCCCAGCACGTGTGCCACCTTGGAATGAGTCTTTCAGTTAGGGCAGCTGGGGGAGGCTGGGACTGGGGTTCACGTGCAGTCAGGGGGGTGCCCGCGGAGCTGCTCCAGCTCTACCATCTGCTTGGTGCTGTTTGGCCCATTGGTCCTGTGGCCAGAACAGGGCTCTGGTCGCCCTGCCTGACACGCACGGCTGTGACTGTGCCATACCTGGTGCTGGGTGGCAGAGAACAGGAGGAGGAAAGCAGCGGGGATTTCTCCTGTCTTCTCTGGTCACGGGGCCTTGGATGGGACAGGAAGTTCTCCCTCTGATGGAGCCCAGGTTCCTGTTTGCCCCTGCTGGGGTCTGACAAAAAATGCCACAGGAAGCTTGCAGGCTGGGGTTGAGAGTCCAGAGCGCGAGGATGTAGAACTTCCACCTTTCCCCTGTACACCGGGAGATTCCTCTCCTGCTCTTGAGCCGGAAGTAGAGGGCTCCCCCTGGGCTTCCGTTGTGTGTCCCAGCTTCCCCGCCCCAGCTCACCCCAGGTGACACAGGAGAAGAACTGACCTTGCTGCTGGTTAGACTGAACTCTGAAATTTGACTTTCTCTATTTTCCTGCTAAGATTTACTTTTCAGAGACCTCAAATAACCACTCCTGCCCCTAGTGCATTAGGAAGAGGAGCCTGGTCACTCCCTTCCCTTCTCACTGTACACTTCCCAGCACCCCTCGCTGCCACGCTTCCGCAACCCTGAGACCGGGAAGCAGTGTGAGCCACTCCCTTCTCTCCATTCGACCACGAGCATCGGAGTCTCGCAGGTTGCTGACATTTGTAGGGAGGCGCCGGGGCAGTGAACGTCCAACCCTGTGAACACCAAAAGCCCGAGCTGTCAGGTCCCGTTTTTTGCCCTCTCTGCCCTTCTACCTGTTCTGCCACTCCATGATCTTCAGTGAACTCACTGCGTACTACAGGCTGTACCTTGGCAGTTCTGTCCTCGTCGTAGGTAAGAACCCCGACTATTTTTGGCCCACTCAGTGTATCACCCATCTGTGCTCTCCCCTCCCACCCAGGGACGGGTGTCCTCAGTGGGCGGAAAGCAAGTTGCACCCAGGAGTCCTTAGAACAGAGATGGCCCCGCGTCTCCTCCATCCCTGTCCTCTCTCTCTGGGCTTGTGTAGGTTGGGGGCGGAGAAGCCCTTGGAAGGACAGTGGGAGTGGCCAGCTGCCCTAAAGCTCCCACTAGGGACATGTGGACACTTACGAGGAGAAAGATGCAGCGTTAAGAAGACATTAGAACTAGGACTGATGAGCCCCTGAGTGGTAAGTTTGGGGGGCTGTGCCCGCCCTCCAGTGCCATGGGGACAGGAGCATCCGCGATGACAGTTGTCAGCCTGTGCTTTTCCTGCTGCCCTTGGCCATCCGCAAAGCCTTGGTTGGGTGTGGACGTCGCTGTGCTGGCTTCGCTGCCTCCTCACCTCGTTCTGCTCTCAGGATGTCTCCAAAGGACATGCTCCTTCCCACCTGACAAACAAGGACAATGAGGGCAGAAACACCACGAGCCTCAGTGGGAGGAGACACCGGGGCCTCCCTGCTTCCAAGCGGAGCGCCTCAAGCCTGGGGGCAGAATCAGGACTTTTCCCTCCTACCCTCCGCCCCAGGTGCTACGGGGCTGAACGCTGCTCCTCCTCCGCAGGCCAGGGGCCCAGCCAGTCTCCTTCCCCGCCTTCTAATTGCTGCTGGGCAAGCGAAGGGCACGGCAGCTATGCTCCTCCCCGCGCTTGCTCCCCCAGCCCCGACGCTCTCTTCCCACTGGAGCCAGGAGCAGCAGCTGCCTTTGCTGTCGCCGCTGCCCTTCAATCCATCACCATGCGGGCGCCTGGAAAAATGCAAATAAACTTGAGATTATGATATTTTTCGTAAATAAGCAGCGCAGCAGCTCAAATCTGGTTTGGTCCGTCAGCCGAATCCACCAGGGAGACATTGATGCTGAAATATTTGCGTATGTTCTCATGGAACATTTATTGTGGAACTCCGGGCTCCAATAAAGCTTTTATATAAATTATTCATTATGGAATTCAGACGAAACGCCAGAGCCCTCCCACCCAGAGACTGCTTTCTGTTTTCAAAACTATCGCTGAGGAGCTGGTCTCTGTTAGCATCTAACACCAGCACTGGGGCAGGCGGTGCAATTAGCAGGCGGAAGTGGATAGTCTGATGGGACAGCGCTGACCTTGTGCTCTTGTCTCTTCTTAAAGGGCTTTCTCCGCTGCTGGATGTGCTAATGTCCTCTGCTGTCTGGGAGCCCAGGTTGTCAGAGGATCGCCCAATCTTGTTCGATTCCTGGGCATGAAAAGGAGAGGGTGACGGCCCAGCGCAGTCCAAAGCTCCCAGCGCCTCCCCAGCCCGACCTAGTCGCTCTGCCTTGGGAGGCTGTTGGGATGGCGTTTTAATGCCTCCTTTTTAATGAGGAGATCAAGGCTCAGAGAAGCTCCTGGGTGATGCCCCTCTCTAATTCAGGTACTGGCATCCTCACACCCAGTGCCTGTACCTGTGACCTTGTTTGGGGACAGGATCATCAAAGGGGATTAAAGTAAAATGAAGCCATTAAGTGGACCCGAAGCCAGTCTGACTGGCGTGCTTATAAGAAGGGGACACGTGGACACGATCATGCCCAGATGGAAGCTGTGAGGACGTGGGGGCTGTCTCTGTACAAGGAGAGAGGTCCCAGGAGCTACCCATGCCGCCACGCCTTCACCTTGGACGTCAGCCTCCAGGACCTTGAGGAAACTCCTTTCTGGCTGCCAGGCTGTGATTCTGTCACAACAGCCCCAGGATATGGATTCAAGCAGGGCGACTTTTCAGGTTCCAGAATGGTGGGTGGAGAAACAGGAGCCCACGGTGCAGCTGGCTGGAGGCTTCTTGGGGAGAGCAGGCTCAGGCGAGGACCCTGCTGCCGCTCTGCTTTTCTCCCCTAAGAACCCTGTAAAGTGCTCTGTAAATATTTGCGGGATTGATTTCATAACTCACACATGAATAAATGAGGAAGTAGGCAAGCCCCCCTTGCTTGAGGTTATACCTCAGATGCAGCGCTGCCCAGCACCTGGCCCGCGTTGGGTGCCACGATGGGCCATGTCCCCCTTGTCTTGTGACTTCTTCCAGGGTCACAGTGCAGGGAGTGGGCTCCAAGGGACCTGGGGACAGGTGTTTTCTCCGCCTGGCCACTGGCCTGTGTGTGTGGCAGGCCCTTGAACAGGAGTGAGTGAGCTCTTTGACGGCAGTGATGTGAACAGTGCCCTTGCTGGTGCCCTGCCACCCATGAAGAGGCACCTTCGTCCTTTCCAGGAGAAAGCGGCACGCCGAGCAGGCAGGCCTTGCCCCAGGCGCTGGCGCGCGGGACACAGGGCAGGGCCAGCGCCAGATCCCTGCACACCTGCTCTCCTTGGCGAGAAGGGAGATTTCTGGCTCCTCTCCTCTGTGTCCCCGCCCCGCCCACGTGTCCCCCACCTGACACGGACGGGAGCCAGGGCTGGTGACGCCTGGGCGTGCTGTCCTCCCGTCCTTCATTTAAAGATGGCAGGCAGGAGAGGGCTCTGGTCTCACCACTGCCAACAGCTGTGCAGTGCGTGCTTGGTTGTTTGCCCTCAGGCTGTAGGACCTGTGCCTCGGATCTCTGGGTGGTGAGGAGAGCTGAGTGACACCAAGGGTACGGTGCAGGGACGGGGAGGCCCCCTGATTGGGATTAGGCCCAGGCTGTGTCCCCGCTGGCGCACGCCCCGCTGCCTGGGATGTGTTATGACTCGCCCGGGAACGCGTCCTCACCATCTGTCTCCCGAGCTCAATGATCATGGGCTCCGGCAGAGGAGTCCAATTTGCAATTGTAAATTGTGTTTTCCTCCCCTCCCGCTCCACGTGCGGCAGCGCGGATGGCTGCAAGGGGCTGTCTGGTGTGTAGCAGCAGCTTCCTCCCATACGGCATGAGCACAGCCCCTGGCGTCCTCAGGGGCAGGGGATGCTCTCGCGGGGGCTGGGTGGATGAGAGGTGCTGGGTGCGCGGCCTCGCTCTGGGTGACCTCAGGCTGGTTCTTGACCTTGGATTCCATCAGGTGACCCAAGCTCCCAAGCAATGCTGACACACCCCTGTGTGCGGTGGGGTTAGATGGTGCCCCACGGTGACACCCGACCTCTGGGCCTCCACTCCTGCCCTGAGGGCCACAGCAGGAGCCATCACTCCATGACACAGGTGGGCCCCGTCACCATCTGGGTGATGTCCTCCACACCCCAGTCCTGCTGCCCAGTCCTGCATGAAGCTGCTGCCCCAGCTGCGACCCTGGGGGGGGGACGGGACACCGTTACTGCTGCATCTAGGGTTATGGTCTGCGTCTGTCCCAGGCCTCTGCTCAGACCGGCAGTTTGTCACTGGGAGAGCCAGCGGCAAAGCTGCAGACCTTCCCCGGAATGGAAGAGGACACAGCCCTTCCCGGAGCAGGGACTCCACAAGAACACAGCAGCCTTCGTAATGTCCTCCCCCAGCTCCCACTCTCTGGGTCCTTGTCCTCTGGTGTGGCCTCTGCTTGACGCCCTTCCTGTGTGCTCTCCTTGACTCCGGGCACGCTGCAGCTCTGGCCGCTCACTGTTTTCCCGTCCCCCACTACGTCCTTCCCCCTGCTCACCCTGCCTGTCTGACCGTTGGTCACCCGGCCGCCTCCTTGCTGGACGGGTGCCCCGGCCTCTGCATTCTCTGTTCAGCCTGGAGCTCGCCCTGCCCAGAGTGCACCTGCGGCAGCTGCGCCTCCGCTGGCAGGTGTGGCACCATCCTCGGCTCCGTGCCCTGTCAGAGTCCTCCATGGCTCCTCCTGAGCCCTCGCTGTCTTCTGCAGGGTCCTCACAGTCACCGGTCTGCTCCTCCCGGTGGGGCCGAGACCCCGTCAGCACCGTTGGTCTTGCTCAGAGGAGGAGCTGCACCACCAGCGAGCTCAGATGGAGGCAGTGGGATGGAGACGACCAGGGGACACGTGCGGGTGTGGGGGGCAGGTGGGTGTCTGCAGCACGGGTGGGTGTCATACCTGCAGCTCCGCTCCTCCCAGCACCAGGGAAGTCACGCAGAGTCAGGCGTCACGGGCTGCCAGGGGTGCGCAGTATGGGGGTGACCAGGTGGAGCACAGAGGGGTTTTAGGGCCATGTGATGACCCTGAATGACCCTCTAGCGGTGACACCTGCCATTCTGCATTTGTCCAAACCCACAGAATGTGCATTAGCAGATGGGATTCCTCGTGCAGACTGAGGACTGGTGACAGTAGTTGTCAGGAAGGTAGCCCGGGGACAGATGCACTGCCCTTGGTGGGCGGCCGTGGGGCGGCTGTCGGGTGAGCGTAGGGGTGGAAATTCTCTCTGGTTCCCTGCTTGCTTTTACTGTGAGACTAGAGCTTCTCTTGAGGGTAAGAGAAGAACCTGGAGGCCAAGGCAGCGTCTGCAATGGAAATTCGAGGGAGAGGAGGCCGCAGGAGACGCACCCTGGGAGCTGGCGGGGGAGGGCAGACTTCCTGGGCCAGTGAGAGGCGGGGCAGGGGCAGCACAGGGCCTGGGGCAGGCGGAAGCAGGCACAGCCCGCACTGGGACCATGGTCTTCTCCTGGGCTTGGACAGTCCCTGGGTGCTTTTGTGACTGCGCTCTTCTCTGAGTGCAATACCCTGTGGAAGCTGCTCACCCCCACCCCTCTCACACCTGGTGACATTTGTAAATGAAGTGTCATGCTGCTGGGTGAGGCAGGGTGAGACGGAACCGGAACCATGAGAGTGCGAACTGGAGCCCCTTTCCTGCTCCACAAGGCCCCTGCCCGGGACCCCAGCCCGGCTCCTCCCTCCTCACACAGCAGCAGGCTTGGGGTGTGGAATCTGAAGCAAAAGAAGTACGTTGTCATCTCTCAGCTGATGGAACTGTGCTTGGATTACAGCTTGTCCCTGCCTTTATCTCCTAGATATCTGCTGCCTTGTCTGCCATGTCTGTCTGTCTGTCTATCTGTCTGTCTATCCACCCATCTATGCATCATCTATCTGTCATCTGTGTCTATGCATCAATCATCTATCATCTATCTACTCTATGAATCTAATAATCATCTATCATCTGTCTGTCTGTCTGTTTTTCTGTCTGTCATCTACATTTGTAAGTTACTGGAACTGCCTCAGTGTTTTCAGTGGTCACTGTAGACGGCTAGCTGCCCATCAGGGACCTTCTAAGTTAAAGCATTGCTGCTGGGAATGGGCTTTTCAGCCTGGGGTCCAAGCCCCTGCCACCAGCACACCTGCATGGCCCTCGGGTCGGAGGTGTGGATGAGGACTCACCCGCACGGTGCGGCTGGCCCCTGGTGTATGAAGCTTTGACTTTTGATTTCCCAACATCATGGGGTGTGACGGCAGCCTGCGCCTGGGGTTCAGCTTTGCTCTCTTTCTGGGCTAGCAGAAGCGGTCCCATCCTCCTGTGACACACGCAGGGCTGTGGCAAAGAGTGCCGCTCCCATTAGCCCTGCATGGCAAGGGCAGCAGCTGAGACTCTCTCGCGTTTTAGGGGTGAATTTTTGTATCCCAGTATGACCCCAAATGCCATCTGTGTGTGTGTGTGAGTTATTCAGCCCTCTAAGATCAAATAAGCTTTGTGTTTGATGAGTTTTGCCCTGCCGGTGCTGATATAAGTGCTTATTTATCTATTTATCTATTTATCACCTGTGGGCCGGCCGGGTGAGGCGGTATGTTCCGTAGCAGGTGTTAAAGCACATTTTCCACGGGATGTCTCCTGCTGGTCCTGGGAACACAGCTCTGTGGTGTCAGGAGCCTCAGGGGCTCTTTCTGTCCTTCCCTATGTTGTGACTGGACGGACAGGTCCAGTAAGGACTCTGTGAGGAGGGCACTGCCCTGTGTCAAAGTTCAGGGGAGAGCACGGGCCAGTCAGGAGCCCCGGGTGGATTTTACTGGAGCAAAAAGTAAGGTACCGTTGTATTGATCCCTGATGTATTTTTGGGTTTGATTTGTTAGAAATTCGACAGTACTGTCAGTAATACAGTGGTAAACATTTTCCTGAGGGGTAAGGGATGCACTCTTTTCCCTCCTGAAATAGAAGTCTGCAATAGCACGGAAAAACAAAAGCAAAGGAAAACAAAACAGAACAGAGGCCAGAGCCAGGATGATGCGGGATGATGCAGTGTTTTTCTTCGAGGGACTTTTTAGCCCTGAGCCATCGGAGTGGGTGAAGATTTTCAGCACGAGTTCAAGCGTCAGCTCCAGCGCCCTTGAGCACGGTCATGATTGCGGCCTCGCGGCAGCGGAGCTGATTTCTCTCACACGCACAAGCAAAGCAGAGCCACCAGGTCACCCGGCAGCTGCACGGCTCGGGGCTGGTCCCCTTGTACTTCACTTTGTCACAGCCAGCAGGGACCCAGCAGGGAGGAGGAGTCACAGCAGGGAAACCTCAGGTGAGCTGCCCTGTGTCCTGGAGTTTTGGGGAGCTCTGTCCCAGGAATGATGGCTGACTCTCCACTAAGGACTGAATTTCAGCTTTGTGGTTTTTTTCTTTTTACAGCGGCACAACTTTGTACACCCTGGCTCTAGCAGTCTGTCTGTCTGTCTGTCTGTCTATCTATCATCTATCTGTATGCATCATCGACTATCATCTGTATGTATTATCTATCTATCTATCTATCTATCTATCTATCTATCTATCATCTATCTATCTATCTATCTATCTATCTACCATTTACCATCTATCATCTATCTATCCATTTCTTATCTATGTATTCATGTATCTATTTATTATCTATCCATCAATCATCTACTATCTATCCATCTAATATCTATGTATCTATCTTTTATCTATGTATCTATGTATCTATTTATCTATATAGCTATCCATCCATCATCTATTATCTGTCTATCATCTATCTATCTCTCTATATCTATCTGTGTATCTATCTATCTATCATCTATCTATCTATCTACCATCTATCTATCTGAGAAGCCCTGTGACTTCTCCCTTTGCTCATCTTTCCCTTGTCAGAACCTCCTCTCCCTCTTTCCTTCAGAAATCTCCTCTGAGCCTCTCAGATCTTTGTCTTCTCTCAGATTTAGAGGCTTTTATAAGCTGGTCTCCCAAAGATGGTTTCCAGGTTTTGTAGAGGGCTTTCTGCTGGAGGGCGCCACATTCACACATGTTCCAATGGAGACGTCTACATCACCACTGCCGGGACATCCCGTTCTCTATGTCCTTACACCACCTGCAAGTGTGCTTGCACAAGCGGTCCTGTCATTCCGCACAGCGGTCCCTGGGTGGAAAGCTGCTGGCTGACTTGCCTTCTGCCGACCTCTCAGTGAGACTTTCCCGGTCAGTCTCTTTCTCTGCAGCCCAGTCCCCTGCCAGAGCTGCTTCTTAGTTTCACCTTTTCACCTCACCTAGAGGGCAAGACTGAATGTCTGTGACGTGTCTTCAATGTTGTGCATGTGTGTGTGTGTGTGTGTGTGTGTGTGTGTGTGCAGTGAATGTCTTTGCACAGCCAGCTGTTGACTTTTCTTGAGCAAATCTCATGTCTAAGATGTGCATTTGCTGATCCGGTCTTGGATTTTGTGAAATACTTGCATTCTTTGAATAAATCTGTTTGTTAGAGATGCCACCCCTCCCCCTCCTTTCCCTCCTGTCCCTGCAGTAATTCCTGAAGTTTCTCTCTGCCCATTCCTCCCCAGCTCAGACCCCGCTGTGGCAGCACTGGTGGTGCCCGGCTTCTGCGGTCCTCCTGCTCCTCCCGGGTCCCCGAACTGCCCCTTTCCTGGCGCCCCCTGCAGCGGCCCTGGCTCTGCTTTGTGCACGTCGTCAGGCCTCTTTCTGTCGGTGCTCCGTGCTGTCCCACTCCGTCTCCCCGTCCCTGTCCCCAGAGGGGTAACCCTCAGCATCAAGGGGAACTTAGTCTGGACTCAGTAAGGAGAGGCGTGCTTTACATGGACCTCTGCAAGTGGAGGGAGGATGGCAGTGGGGAGCGAGCTGCGATTTTGAGGTCTGCCTGCTCCGGAGGGTCAGGCAGAGGGAGGTGGGTCACGGTGGACGGATGTGTGTATGGATTGCTGGAAGGACGGGCATGGGTGGATGCAGGAGGGACAGGAGGGGCAGGAGGGGCTCTAGGTGGGTGCACAGCAGACCTGAACTTGCGGAGAGCTTGGATGAAACCCCAGCGAGGGTCTCTGAGCAGAAGAAGCACTTCCTGGTATGGATCGGTGAATGGGGAGTCCCCTTCCCCATGGGCAGTAGGAAGATGTCCAAGGAGGAGCAGTTCGGGAACATGACCCTGACCTTGAGTTCTGCAGTCCCACAGCCCCTGTCTGCCCATCCAGGAATGGATGGTTTTTCATTAGAGAGGAGTCCTCCTACCCCAGCGTAACAGAGCAGGGACCCTGGGACCTTGGCCGGCCTTGCCCCACCCAGACGTGTTTCATCTGCGGTCCTTGCTTCCCTGGCCCTGGAATTTCTTTGCTCCGCGGTTGACAGCCTGGGTAGGCGTCCATGCTCTGGCTTGCAGAGAGGCTTACGTCCCACCTTCCCTGCCGCTGGGCCCTGACCAGTCACTGCTGGAGTCAGGGGCTGGGCTGTGACCTAGGCTTCCCCCAGCCTCCCGGAACAGGGCTGTGCACCCATAGGTCCTGGGACACGCGTGTCCATTTGGTTTGACTGAAATGCAAGCTCACCACGTGAGCCACTGTGAGAGCAGGGTGAACCCTAAGAGGGCTGCAAAGGAAGGGGTGTTTGGGGAGGACCCGGTGGGGTTGCAGCTGAATGCGGGGTCCAGGATGGCGAAGGTGCTTTGGAGCCACTGTTTCTCAGGATAGGCCGGGAGGATGGGCGGCTGGGTCTCCCTTGGATCTGGCTGGATGTTCTCACACAGCATCTTGGCTGAGGCTTTCTGGTTCATTTTCTCTGTGTGTCATGTGACCTTGGTGTGCAGGGAGAGTGACGGGGAGGGATTGCACACCACAGTGTCAGGAGGGCACTGCGTGGGGGCGCGGGGCCCTGGCGACAACCTGTGGGCTTGGGGTCCACAGTCCATGCTGCGTCACAGCGCAGGAGCCCCGTCCCCATCCTCAGTCCTTGGGAGACCGACTCCACACTGAGACACTTGGCAGACTGCTCTCCCTGTTTGGGGGACCAGTGGTCACCCCTGGGTGCTGGCGGTGGGAGAAGTGTTGGACCAGCCCTGCTGTGGAGGGGTGTGGAAGAGCGGGCACAGGGGGCAACAGTGTTCTACGACACTGCTCCGCAGCCCCAGGGGCCATGTCCTACCAGTTTGCAGAGAAAGACTCAGCGCAGACAGGGTCCCAGACTTGCCCAGAACACAAGGCTGGTGCACACCAAGGCCAGGTTCGAGACTTCTTTTCTGAGTCTCCGTGCTTGTGTGTGTGTGGTCGATGTGGGCACATGAACACATGTGTACATGCGAGTGTGTGAGCTTGTGTGCGTGCCCATGTGTATGCAGCCCGCTGTTCTAACACTTCCTTCTGTCCCTCACTGAGCAGTGGGCCCGGCTGTGCGTGCTTCAACAGGGATGAGGGAACCCAAGGATGCCCAGAGTGTGGAGGCGGGGAGGACACTGGGAGATCTCGGGAGCTTGCCGAGAGCCCTGCCCTCCTGGAGCTCAGGCCCCCGTGTGTGAAATCCTCTTCCTGGACGCGAGTGGTCAGAGCTTGGCCCTGGGGTTGGGTCTCCACCTCCCTGGAGCCAGGCCCAGTCCTTAGGCAGCTGCCTGGCCAGCACCAGCTGGGCTCAGGCTGGGACGTGCAAGGATCTCCTTCTTTCCCAGGATCTGCCTACCCACCCCCTTCTTCATCCCTGCCTGGTTGCTTTTGATTTCTTGTTTTTCAGCAAGGGGCTGGTCTAGCAGCCCTGCAGGCTGATGCTTTCCAGCGGAACCATGGGGACAGAGGTTTTGGGTCACCAATTCCAAACACTGCAGAGCCACTCAGGAGGAAGCAGGGGGAAGCTGGCCCTGGCCTGTGTGGCCTGCGTCCCCACCGCAACTGACCTGATTTCCCTGCTGCATTACTTATGCCCAAAGCATAGCGCTGGAACCTGGCCCAGCAGCTCTTCTGCTGGCCTCTTGGGGACTCTGTTTCCCCAAACTTAGGGGGAAATCCTATCTTCTCACTGGCAGATGACTGCTGGTCCCCCAAACATTTTAAATTACTCTCATTTAATTTGGCTAATTTGGGAGGGATGGCAGCAATTATTTGCTCAAGTTGTGCTGTCTCTCGGAGAGGAGACATTAATATTCGGATTCCAAGAGGGATCAGTGCGAACTTCCCAGTTACAGATAATACAACTATATTTCTAATTCTCCCCCTAAATGAGCACAGATGGCTAAAAACGCTCTTGTCTTTTAATTAATCTTTTGAACAATAGTCTTATGAATACTAATGGCTCATTAACCCCTTCCACGCTGGGTGGCTGGAGCTCTGGGAATCTCAGGTCAGGCTCCACTTCTGCCTGCCCCGTGGACCCAGAGACTCGTCTCCAACTGAAACGTTCTGGATGTGGATCCTCCACCAGCCCTCTGATTTGCGAATGTTTTCTCCCATCCCACAGGCGGCCTTTTTAGCCCACTGATGATGTTGTTTGGTGCAGAAAAGCCTTTGTTTTGATGTAGTCCAGGGAAATTTGCACAGCTATTTCAACAGGGCTGTGTGTCGGGAGGCCCTGGGCTGCCTAACACCTGTGGGGCGAACAGACTCACAGGTGGACGACAACCCACAGTCACATCTTAGGGACAGCACCTGACACAAAGCTGCCTGGAACTCACACGCACACAAAACCTGAGGGAATCTGCCTCATAACAGCACAGATTAGCGGGTGGCTGGGAGAAGGTGGTGCCCTGAAGGACTGGAGACCCCTTCCCTGCGCTTTCCCCAGCCAACAGGAATCCCAGGACAGCCTGGCTCCTCAGGAGAAGGGCAGCTCTCTCAGCTCTGCCTGGCACACAAAAACAGAAGTACAAGTGTTGGAGCGGAGGTGGGAAGACTAGAACCCTTGTGCCCTATGGCGGGAATAAAAAGTGGGGAGGCTGCTGTGGGAAACCGAGCCAGCAGGTGTGGGGCCCAGCATTTCCACCTCTGGGAAGCAGCCAAGAGGATGGGTGGGAAGAGGTACACGTTCACATGTGATCACGGCCACATTGTTCACAGCAGCCAGGAGACAGAAGCAGCCCAAGTGCTCATGGACAGACAAATGGATGAACCAAATGTGTCCTGTGCAATGGAATATTACCCAGCCTTGAAAAGGGAGGGAATTCTGACACATGCAACAACAGGGATAGACTTGGTGGACATGAAGCTCTGGGGAATAGGCAAGTCATGCAGGACAAATCCTCTATGCCTCCCACTTATAAAGAAGAGTGAGACTCGGGCTGGGGATATAGCTCAGTGGCATAAGTGCCTGCCTGGCAAGTGCAAGGTCCTGAGCTTGACCCCTGGTACCAAAAAAAAAAAAAGAATGAGACTCTTGGAGACAGGAAGGAGAATGCCAGTACCAGGGGCTGAGACTGGGCATGGGGACTTAGTGCGTCCTGGGGTCTGGCCTGTGGCTGGGGAGGTGAGAGGCTCTTGAGGTGGTGGCGGATTTGTGGCACTTGCTGTGAAGGCAATGGATATGGAACTGTCCACTTAACCTGGCTTAGCCAGTGAGGTGCGGGGAGTGGAACTTCTCTGCTTTCTTAGCCTCTGTGACCTGGCCTAGGAACTAAACAGACATAAGTGTGTGTATTAGAATTTACACATACATATGACTCTTCCCCCAAAAAGAAGACCCAAAGAAGCAGCAGCACAGGCAGCTCATGAACTTTAAATCGGCGGCCCCCAGCCCTTTGCTACCAGGGACTGATTTTGTGAAAGACAATTTTTCCACGGGCTGGGGGAGGGAATGTTTTCGGGATGGTGCCAGGGCATCGCATTTATTGTGCCCTTTGTCTCCATTGCTGTGTTGCAATATATGATGAAATCATTGCACCACTCACCATGGTGTAGTCAGTAGGAGCCCTGAGCTTGCCTTCCTGCAAGTAGACAACTCCATCTGGGGAGACGGGGACCGTAACACCCGAAGTGCGGTCCCTCTGTCGTCCACCCTGTAATCTTGTTTACTTGCTGTCACTGCACGAAACCCTGCTCACACAGGAAGGATATTGGAATGGAAGCAGGCTTCTCAGTGCTTTTAAGGAAGTCTCAGGATATTCCACCTGGACTTCACTCCAGAACGTATAGAGATTTGAAATTGTCTCAAACACACTTTTAAGGCCTCTGCATTTGGGATCTCAAGCAGCTGATTCTTTTCTAGCATTGAACAAAGTTGATTCTCCTGGTTTATTCACAGATGTGTCTGGATCCATTCCTTTCCAGTTGGGGGGTCTTTGGTGGTTGGGAAGCAATGCTCAAACTCTTTTTCCGGGGGGCTGATTTGAGACAGGGTCTCACTGTGTAGTTCAGGCTGGTCTTGAACTCCCTCTGTACCCAGGCTGGCCTTGAACTTGTGGTGATCCTTCTGCCTCAGCCTCCTGAATACTGGGATTACAGGTGTGCACCAGCATGCCCAGCTCAAACTCTTTTCAAAGCTGAGATAGATGATCATGCACCAGCTGGGAAAGGATGGCCTGGCTCTGTCTCTTTAAAAATCTCTGCAGGGGCTGGGGATTTAGCTCAGTGGCAAAAGCGCCTGCCTGGCAAGCGCAAGGTCGTGAGTTCGGTTCC
>NW_004955486.1:7706741-7778351 GCF_000276665.1 Chinchilla lanigera | reverse complement strand
ACCGGAGAAAAAAAAAAAAAAAAAAAAAAAAAATCTCTGCTAGTGTTTGAAACAATTAAAAATGCCAGTGTTTACCCATCACCTTTGTAATTCCAGTTGGGCTTTGAATGCAGCCACTTTATCTGCTGACTTGAACACAGTTGTCATTCTCCCATGAAGGGACAGATTGAGTTTGTCACATGAGTGAGCAGGTTGGTGACTTATTCTGTGTTACCGAAATGGCTGCCAGGGTGACTTTTTCTAAAAGAAATATCTGAAGCAGCTCTTGTCACTCAAAAATTTTGGCCAGTGACTCATTAATCCTAACAGTTGTTCCTCAGTGTCCACTGCTATTTCATCAAGCTGTGGTGCTATCCAAAAGAGGAACACATGCCGCTTTTTGAATCGAAGCCTGTCCTAGATGTTCAGGACAAATGACCTCAGCAACACGCAGGATCAAGTCTTTGCTAAGAGAAAAGGGCTTGTTGGCCTTAGCCATAGTGGTTAGCCACTGAGAATGACTCTCTCTGGGCAGACACATTCGGTGACATGGTGACCTTCAATAATTTCTTCTGCTCTTTGTGTTCACACTTTTTCTCTTGAAAAATTCCAGTCTTGTCCTTTAATGAAGTGCTTTTGGTCTCTGTGTGGTAAAGTGGTCTTGAGGGTGTTACTGGATGGCCAGTTGCCACATCTTAAACAAAGTAGCCTGGACCGTGTGACTCATCTGTTGCAGTGAACCTGTAATTTAAGCAGGACTCAGTCTTTTCACTTAAATGCCATTTTCCTTCTGTTAGCATCTTAGAGTCTTCCGCTGTCTCATCACTGGATCTTTCTCTCTTTTCAGAGAAGCTCTCCAGTGACATTTGTTTTTTCCTAATTTGACCAGGATTAGCTCATGAGTTCATCAAGACTGTGACTGAGATAAGTGCACAGCATGGAAAAGAGATGTGGATGGTGCTATGCAGTTAATCTCTCTGTTAATGTTCATCTGTACTTGCAGCTGCTCCCTAGTGCTAGCAGCACTGCCTCAGCTCCACCTCAAATCATCAGGCATTAGATTCTCACAAGGAGCACAGTCTAGATCCCATGCATGCACAGTTCATGGTAGGGCTCATGCTCCTGTGAGGATCAACTGTTCCACTGATCTGGCAGGCGGTGGAGCGCAGGTAGGGATCAGAGTGATGGGCAGTGGCTGTAAATACCGAGGATGCTTTGCTGACTTGCATGCCGCTCACCTCCTGCTGTGTGGCCCAGTCCCCTGTGGATTGGGAACCCTGCTGTAGACAAAGATATTTGCAGAGAAATGAGAGAAAGTGTTGGGCCAGGGCTAGTGCGCTGGAGGATGACATGGTGGGGACTCTGGAGGGGAGGAGGCTCCTGGGTCTCGCCTCCAGACCGCTCAAGCACCACCCTCCCTCCCACCCTCAGTGCCTGGTCCTGTGCAGCCTGCAGCGTGGCCTGAGTGGTTCAGTCCAGTGACAGCTCCACCAGCTGGGCCTCGGGCTGGGGTGTGGGAGGCGTGGAAATGCAGAAGGGTCCAGAAGGTCAAGGGCAGCCTTAGGTCCATTATGGTGCTGTGCTGGGGACTTGCTGACAAAGTGCGTGCATACCTACGCACACAGGCTACGTGCACTTCACTGGGGATATGCTTTATTGTAAAATCGACATGGTTGACTGATGCTCAGAGATTGCTTTAGTGGATTTGTGCTAATCACTTTTATACGGTTTGGATCTGAGATGCTGCAGCGGTGTACTCTGGGGTGACACGCACTGACCCCCTTCGCAGGCTTAGTGTCCCCTCCCTTCCTGCAAGGGAAGAGGCAGAGGCGGCAGCAGGTGCCCAGTGAGGCTGATGGAGCCCTCTGTGGCGGTTTCTCTGAGTTCCCAGCGTGGCCTCATCTTCCCCCTTGGGCCTGGCTGGGGCTGGATTCACAGACTCACAGCAGCCTAGGGAGAAGGGCTGTTTTTGACAGGGCTCCAGGCCTTTCCAGGGGCCATGCTCTCTATGCCAGGAGAGTGCCCAGGATGGCATCCTTTCTCTCCTCTGAGCCCAGACCCCGAGGCACTGAAGTCTGCTGGTCTCATTCCAGGATCCAGAGCAGACTTGGACAGCAGTAGCCTGGGACCAGCTCAGAACAGGGCTGGTGTGGCATCTGGAGCAGTGGCATCCTGGGGCCAGGACTTGCAGCCAGGTGAGTAGAGCTGGTCACCGGGCATCATGGAGGGGCAGTGAAGGTCACTCCACAGGAAGGTGTAGGTGGCTTCTCAGTCCACGGTTGCCAGCTGTGTGTCCAGTGACAGACAGCGTAGACAGGCTGGGCCCCATGACAAAGGAAACTGGACAGGGACTTCCTGCATGTAGGTTTGGGGGCATTTGAGACAGAGTCTCCCTGTGTAACTGAGGTTGGTCTTGAACTCTCTCATGATGATCCTCCTGGTCCAGTGTCCCGAGTGCTGGGATCGCAGGTATGCACCACCATGCCTGGCTTTGTTTGACTTTTTGCCACATTCCAGCTCAGAGCAGGGTCCATGCTGTGGTGGTCAGGCCCAGCCCCCTCTGCCTTCCGCCTTCCTGTCCCTGGGTTGGGTGCTCTGTGTGGCTTTTGCCCTGAGGCCAGGTGAGGGGGACTAGAGAGTCTGTGGATCTTTTGTCAAAATAAGTTGAATAAAGTAAATAACAAAGTAATAAAGTGTTGCAGACACTTGTGGCTGCAGCTTGGGGCAGAGCCACAAGTGTTGTGATTGTGCCTTCGTGGTGTGTGGCTGTTCTGTCACGGAAGGGGGCGCTGTGTGCTGGCTGGAGGCCACATCCGGAGCCCACAGGCCCAGTGCTCCGGCCCAGGCCTCCCTGCTGACTGTGCCGTGGAGGAACAGGAGGGGGGGCGGTAAATGCTTTCTGAATGGAGTCTGCCTGGAAGGACGCATTCCCTGGCCCCACACATTCTGTGGGCAGGACTTGATCACACAGCTGCCCCTCTGTGAGGAGGCTCGGGTGGCTACAGGAATACCTGCACCACGGAGGGGAACGGGAATTTGGGCAGAAAACAAACTTGAGCTGAGCTGGATGATCTCTCTGAGGCCAGGGAAGAGGGATGCAGCCCCAATGATCGGTGGCTCCCTCCCTGGCTGGGTGGTGAGTCCACTACACTTACTGGACACTGGTGCAATGCCGTGAGTTTTGTCTTGCTCTGCGCAAACTAGCAAGAGGTGAGAGCGATGATCTTGTCCTATTTTCATGCCTTTCCTCTCCCACCATTGTTATTCATTGATCTCTGCCACCCAGGATGATATGCTGAAGTCCTAACTCCTGTTTGCAGCAATGAAGTGAAGGTTATTAGGCTGGGCCTTAATCTATCAGGACCAGCATCCTTGTAAGAAGAGGCAAATGCCACACAGTGATGGAGAGGCAGGGGTCCAAGGCCTGTGACAAAGGGGGCTGGGAGAGAGGCAGTTGCAAGCCCAGGACACAAAGGACTTCCCATGGCCAAAGGAAGCTGCAAGAGGAAGGATGGGCTCGCCCCAGGCACCAGAGGGAGTGTGGTCTTGCTAGGGCCTCCATGTTAGGCTTCTAGATCAGTGAGAGTAGATTTACCTTGGTTTAAACCACTCAATTTGTGGTGTGTTGTGTCAGCAGTTATAGCAATGAGTACATGCATTAATGGACTATTATGCACCTTAAAGAGTGACCATCTCACACCGACGCTACTTCTAAGTAACTATTACCAAGCACCTGCTATGTGGCTGAAAATGTGCTAGGTGCTGGGGTTACTAGAATGGATGAGACGGTCTTTGTTCTCATAAAGCTCATAGTTCCAGGGTCCACGTGCTCCAGTTCATAGACAATGTCAAGCAGCTGCCATAGTTACAACAGGTGGCCCACTCAGGGAATCCTGGAGCACCCGGCACGTCCTGGCAGAGGGAGTGTTAGCACACTGGAAAGATAGCCAGGCTATAATGGACCCAGGATAGGCACATGGGGAGAAAGAGTTACTCCAGGGAGCTGAGACCTAGGGCGTGGGCAGGGTAGTGGGAGAGTATGAGGCTTGACTGGGACAGAACTGCTGCACGTGCATGGATGTAGGGCACCAGGAGAGGACCAGGAAGGAGACAGGAGGTCATAGAGGTTGGGAGGAACCACTTTATGAGGGGCTGTGTGATCCAGAGTAAACTGAGGCAAGGTGAAAATGTTATTCCCAGAAAATGGGGAAAGTCAGTAATCACCACCATTTAATGCCTTCTCACATTTTAAACCTCTGATGGAGTCGTGAGTGCTGAGTGGGAACCTCTCAAGTCATTTACATAGCACGACTGGCCTGATCAGAGTATGGGCTGCCCAAGACCCCCTGTCTCTCCTGGCCCTGGGAGAAACCATACCTGATGTCCTGATTACTTTGCCCCAGACAAGAGCTTCAGAGCAGGGAGATTAATTGAGAGTAGATTCCCAGGAAACAGGAGAAGAAATCGATGGGAGTACAGCAGGAAGAGAGGGAAAATCGATGAAGGATTTGTTGTGGATCTAGTTATCATTGTGGGCAACTGAACCCCAGGACTTGAGAACCTCTGAGGAATTTCGAGCAATGCGCTTTGGAACTGTCCTCTGCAGGAGGCAGCACGCGTATATTTGTCCACCAACTGTCACAATGCATCATGCGAGGGTTGTCCTGCACAAGGGACATCCGGGAACTCCGGAGCAAGCCCTGGCACAGACAAGCAGGGAGTTAAGGGAGGGCAGGAGGGAAACAGGAGCCCATCCATGTGCGTGGAACTGTCCTCCAGGGCAGTGCTGAAATCGGGCCTACAGTCCTCCCCTTGACTGTTCAGGTCTGCGCGTGCCCCGCATTATGTCCACTTGATCACTGAATCTTCAAGGTAACAGACAGCTGAGCTCTAATCAAAGGCTGAAGCCCAAGGGGCTCGTGAGACAGCTAGCTTTCCTGCTGCAGCTGGTCCAGAGAGGTCATCACTGCAATTTGGCAGCCCTGTCTGCTCAATCTGGATGTCACAGCCTGAGTGGCTCGTGCTGATGATGGGCATTAGTTATTGCTTGAGGTCAGCAAGAGAGGAGCCAGGGATTCTGGGAAGAGGGAGCAGCACCTTCTGTGCACCATTAGACCAACCCTTGCCTTTTATCATGACTAACTAAAAAGGAAAGGAACCTTTGCTCTCTTAGGTGGAGGGTTCAAGAGCCTTAGGTGCTTTCACATAAATGTCTTTATCCGTAGACTTGGGGTCTCACTCCTTCTCTGTGGGTCCCATACTAGCCTAGGAGACCTGTCAAGGCTCTTCACTCTGTCTCTTTTGTAATTTTTTTCACCCTTAGATTTAATTAGAGCCTCATTTTCAGCGCCATCTGCCCTCTGGCTGCAGCAGACGAGGGTCACTTTAATTGCTGCCATGGAGGCATTCTGGCTTTGACAGCAAGCCTCAAGCCGGTAATTGGCTGACCTGAGCCTGCCATTCTCTTTCATCAAGTCCAAGGCTGTTAGCAAAACCCAGGGAAGACTCCCATCCTGTAACTACCATCGCTCTGTACACTTTGGTGCTAGTTCCTGCAGAAGCCAATGCTTTCCTCATACCTCTGCCTCCTCCCAACGCCACGTAGGTGGGGGACTTGGTAGCTGTGATTCTACTGCAGGGTGATTATCATCACCTCAACGACATTAACATTTAACATACTGATGTGAGTAGTGTCCCCTGAGACCCCACCAGGAGGTCTTTGTTACTATCTTTCCAGGGAGCAACCCAGCTCCAGGGTGCCCCTCCTGAGGGTCGCTCTAAGTTGGGTTTGGATTCCCCGGAAGCGAGTTATTAAGACTGCAGACCTTCAGATGAGGTCTTGGACGCAGCTACTTCAATGAGAGAGGCGATCCCAGCAAGTAGAAGCAGAATTGATAAGAGTAGACTAGGCAGGAAGAAAAGTCAATGAGAGAATTTCACAACTGTGTTCAACCGAGATTCAGCCCTACTTGGGAACCCCCGGGTGCCACGTGGATTGCTTCTCATTGTGCTGTGTCTGAAGAAAATGAAGTTTATCAACTCGCACCCCTTATTTTTTCAGGTTACCTCGGGGGTTATCTCCCCTGCAGCTCTGAGTTGTGCCAGTGGAAGGCAGCGTGGCCTCTATTACTTCCAAGAAAGCACGACTCCCTAAAAATGTGAGGTAGGGAGCTGTCCCTCTCCGTGGTACTGAGTGTAGGGGGTGGAAGATGTGGAATACCACTGGGGTGCAGATTGGGATTTAGAATGCTTCCAAAATGCCTGAGCACCTTCTTAGTACCCTGCAGCCTGGCCGGCCATGCTCCGTGATTTTTTTTTTTTTTTTTTGTCTTTTTGAGACAGGGTCTCATTATATAGTTCAGGCTGGCCTTGAGCTCACTTTGTAGCTTAGGCTGGTCTTGAATGTATGATGATCTTCCTGCCTCAGCCTCCCGAGTGCTGGGATTACAGGAGTGCACCACCACGCCTGGCTATGCTCCGTGATTTTAATTCACAATCCTAACTCCCTTTACAGGGGTGCCGCCATTCAACCTAACTCTGGAATCCCCATGGCTGTGTGCTCTTGGGAGACATACAGCATCTGTACCCGGAACGCAGAGGGCAGCCCACCAGCTGGGCTCCTGTTTGTAACCTGTTTGTCAGCTCCTGTCTGTGCGAGGAGAAAAACAATTGGCCAGCTGTTGCAGGGCGCATGGAGAGAACACCGTGCCGACTTGTTTCTGTATTTCGGTGGAGTAGTCTCCTGGAACCTCGGGGGTGTCAGGCCAGGATGCTGCAGTCTCTGGCTGCGATAAATCGTGCCTGCTCCAGATCTCTCAGTTTGGCTCCTGGAGACAAACATCAGCTGTTTCATCAAAAACAAAGTGCTCCCCAGTGGGACGGCCAGCACAGCTCACCTGTGAAGGGTATTACTTTCTCTTCCGCTTCGGAGATGCCTGCCCTAGTTTCCCTTCCTCCGGCATCACCCTGGAGTCCTAGGCCTTCCCAGCCATGAAAGAGACACAGTGCTCCCCCTTCACGCCTGAGGGCCCAGGAGCACTGGCGGGGGCTGCGGGTGGGTCTGTAGTGCTTGTCTTGATCTTGCTAGCTGTGGAGCCTCACCACAGAGGGGACCCAGCAGCCTGGATGAGGAAGGACGTGAAGACCATGCAGACAGGGGGATTTTGGTGAGCAGCTGGCCCCTGGGCCCGAACCTCCAAATCCTCCCTGCAGCCAGGGGAGCTGGCGAGAGGCTGTCTGCTTTCTTGTCCCAGGACACCGGTGAGGAAGCACAAGGTAGCGCCAGGTTTGAGGATGCGAATAGTTCCCAGTGTTTGGATTTCCTGAGAGCTGAAGACCCAAGGCGGCTCCCCAGAGCAATGGGAAGGCAGTGTGTGTCGGGGCCACCTCAGGTTGTAATCTTGGCTGCCTACTTGGTGAGTGGCCTAACTGAGCAAGTTACCAAGTCTCTCCAAGCCCTAGCTTTCTTTCTTTTCTTTTTTCTTTTTTTTTTTCTTTTTGAGACAGGGTCTTGCAATGCAGTTCAGGCTGGGCTTGAGCTCACTTTGTAGCCCAGGCTGGTCAGCTTTCTTTTTGAAATGAAGGCATAAAATTCTTCCCCTTGTGGGCTTGCCATGGGATCGAGATGCTCCCTCATGCCGTGTGCAGATCCTCTACGGGGCGCTCCTGGCCCCGTGGGGGTTGGGACCATCTCCTGGTGCACAGGGAGAGCAAGCGCCATGGTTGTGTGGCCTGGCAAGAGCAGGGGCTCGGGATGGATACGCAGCACATCCCGCACGGCCTCTGAGAAGTCTGGAGAGTGATTAAAGGAGGCCTCAGATGTCTGGAACGCCAGGAGCCACTCCCTCTTTGATCTGTCTGCTCAGAAAATTCCATCCTGCAGTTGCCTCGCTTTAGGGTTTGCGGTTGTGCAGGATTTCCAAATCCTCCTTTAAATAAAGATCAAAAGGGAGCCAGCTCTTAGCCCCTGCTTCTTTTCCCTGCTGGCCCTTAGTTGGCGGAGGTTGGGGTTGAAAGTCCCCGTGAAGGACTCCTGAGCACGAAGAATCCTAGGTCTGGGGCTGGAAACCACGGGAAACTCAGCCTTCTGCCCCTCCTGGCCCGGTCCCTGGCCTGTCTCCCCCGGAGTTTCTCCCACTCTTAGTGCAGAGGCTTCCATACCCTGCACAGCTGCAGCAACGCCTTCCGTCCTAGCGGCCGCTGGGAAGGCTGGCGACTGGCGTGGACGCCACTTGACAGGTTGGAAACAGACGTGTGAGATCGTGGAGCGTGGAGTTGCTGACCCGGGACTTGGGTGAGAGGCCTTCGGACCGAGTGCACCGAGACAGGGCATCCCTCCGCCGGGCTGCCCAGGACTCGCCCTAAGACGCCCCACTTTCTCAAGGCCCAGAGCCACTCCTTTTACGCCAGTGCTGCCACTCCTTTTACGCCAGTGCTGTCTTCAGCACTCAGTGCTGCCTGGGCTTTGGGGTCCCCAGCTCCTTCTAGGGACCACGTCCTCTGCGGCGTCCAGGGGGCTGGACACGAATGTGGAGTGGCCACGGGGCTGTGGGGACCACTGGGCCTGACCACACGCTGGGACTGTGCTCAGGTGAGGAGGAGAGTCCTGCGGACTTAGTCCCGAGTTAGCGGGAGGTTAGACGCAGAACAGAAGGGCAGCTCTTCTCTGACCTTACAATAAGGGCAGAAAGACAGTGAGCTGTACTGTGATGCCCAAAGCCGCTGGCCCCGCGTGTCCTCTGTCCCGGCCGGGCACGCAGTGAGCAGGTGCGGCAGGGGGTGCCTTGGGGGGACACGGGTGGCGTTGGAGGTCACTAGTATTTATTTGCCTTTGCCGCTCCCGAGCAGCAGCTGTGTTGGGTAAGAGGGCGTCCCGCACAGCCCTCAAACACACGCACACCTTCATATGCGTTTGAGCACACACAGCCCCCCACACGGACACCCACACAGCACCCATGTGCACAGGCTAAAACACACAGACATGTACAAATACATACGTGTGCACATGCAGCCACTCACACGCACTCACAGGAATGCACCCCTCCCCGGGACCCACATGCCAGGGCAGAGGGGGCGGTGGGGCTCGTCTCTGGGGTTAACTGATCACCTACTGTGTGCTGGGAACTGCCATCCAGGTGCAGCGGTGAGCAAAATGGGAAGTGCCCACACCATGCAGCTGATGTTCCTGTGGGGAGACGCGGTTTTCACAGAGGAAAATGTGTGTCTGTTCCTGAGGGCGAGCACTACAGACGAGCGAGAGCAGGGAACAGGCCCAGCAGGGCTGCAGCTTGGGTGCAATGGCCAGGGAGGGCTGCCCTGAGATTTCAAAGTGAATATCTGAGGAGGTGGGCAGGGCCTTGCAGGCTCCTGGGGAAGGGAACAGCAAGTGCAAAGATCCTGGGGCAAGAACCTGCCACCAGGCTAAGAGAAAGCTAGGAGGCTGAGGGCAAAGCATCTGGTGAAGGGGACAGCAGGAGACACCGAGTGGGCATTGGGCTCTGCGTTCTGAGCTTCGGGTCAGGCCTGGGGACCTCGGCTCTTCCTTTGCACTGGGGAGCCGCCTTCGGGCTCTGAGGGCGGGTGACATGGCCTGTGTGAGTGTTTGGGGCTGAGGAGCTGGAAGATGGGGCTGCCCTGCCTGAGCCGCGGGGGCTGCCAGGACCTTCTTTGGAAGACAGAAGTCAAGATCGGCCCCACGGGGAGGGCACTACCCCGGGAGAAGTGCTCACGGCCCTGGGCACTCGGTGCTGAGGGCTTTAAGCCTTGGGCTGGGCAAGACTGAGGTTTGGTCTGAGGTTTGAGCCCTGCCGATGAGTCTCTTGGCTCTGCCCCTCGGCCAGCCGCTGGAGTGTTTGACCTGTCGGGGCCCTTGGAGGAACTGTCCTGGCTTCCGGTGCCCACGGGGTCACGTGTGCATAGTCCCTGTCCTGGTGACCAGGGGTGGGGCAGAGGACCCCGTGCACAAGCCAGGGCATTTTGTGTGTAAACCAAGCTACCTGGCTCCCTTCCCTGTGGGGTTTAGAGTGGCATCCTGGTCCAGGGCTAGTGTTTACCTGGGAAGGTGGATCCGGCCCAGAAAGCATCTTCCAAGCGGTTTCCTCCCTCCTCCCGCCCCTGCAGCTGCTGCTGCCGCAGGCGCATGAGCGGCCCTGGCCTCCCACCCTGAGTCGTGCAGCTCCCTCCCGCGGGTTCCTGAGCTCTGACGTCCCTGCACGCTGAGTGTGGAGCCACAGGCCTGGATCTGTTTCCTTCCTCCCGTTTCCTTGACTGGACACTGATCACGCATTATTCAGCCCTTTGGAAAACGGCAACTCTGTTTCCTATTGTATGGCTGGGAAAACAGAGGCCTCGAGGCTGGGGGCAGGGGAGCCATCCTGGGCCGTTGTTGCTGCCCAGTGGACAATGCTTAAGCTGTCTCCCCCAGGGCCTTTGCAGACATTTAGAAAGGGTATGAACCACAGGTGAAAAACCAGACTCCCAGAAAAATCATTTAATGTTTTCATTTACATCCTATGTGAAAATGTCAGCTTGGCTTGGGACTGGACCTGTTCCTTAATTTATGGCCACAAAGCCCATCCTAACGCAGCAGGCTCTCAAACTGCGCAGGTCCCTGAGGAGCCTGATTTCTATGCCGAGCTACCTGGGAGAAGGCAGAGGCGGGAGGAAGGACTCCCAGCGGAGAGTGCAGGGCGTAGCGTGCTCAGAGGGGAAGGGTGGGGGCTGATCTCAGCACTGGTCACACCTTATTTGGCCAGAGTAAAAGTAAACTTCTCGGGCAGGAAAACAGAACCCTGCCCTCACACCCCGACTGTAGGACAAGAGTGGGGTTTGCCCAAACGGCTCGAGTCCCTTGCGGGAAGAGGTCCATACGGGCATGAGCGCATCCATGTAACACTTGATTTAACCTCCCTGTGGCACTGGAGCCCTCAGGTTCCTAAGTGGGGGGCCAGGCGTGGAGCAGGTGGCCCTATCCTGTCGTCCCAGGCCAGGCTTGGGTGGGGTGAGTGAGGGGCCTCACCTCCTCTCTGTCTTCCTCCCCCGCTCCTTCCCTGCCTCCCTCCTTCACCCTTCCCTTCCTCCTGCCCTCTCTCCCGCCCTGTTCCGCCCCAGGCAGTTCACACGGAATCCCTGCGATCCTCACCACTCCCTAAGATGAGTGTCTTGGGTGACAGAGGCTATGTGAGGCGCAGCGACGTGGCCACCGGGGTGACGGTGCAGACCCGAGCCGCGAGCCTGCTCAGCTCCATCGGAGTCCTCTCCTGGGGGCAGGACAGTGTCCCTCCACATCCCAGTCCGGTGGAAGACCACACCACAGTACCTTCGGGACAGGCTCTCTGCAGACACAGTGCATTAGGATGGCTTCGTACTGAATTTGCAGGGGCCTGAATCTGAAGGCTGCTGTCTTTCTGAGGGGCAGAGACAGGGAAGACAGATGGAGGTCTGGTGAGGCCTCCACAAGCCGTGGCCGCCCCCTGCCAGGGCTGGAGAGGCCTGGCCGATGCTCCCTCGGAGGCTGTAGAGAGACCAGCCCAGCCCACACCTGGCTTCAGGCTCCTCGCCTCGTATACTAGCAGAGCAGCAATGCATTGTGTCCTTGAGAGCGGAGGGGGCTGAGCAAAAGGAGGGTCCTGGGGATCCCCAGTGTGGAGTCCCCACCCCAGCAGAGCATCCTGGAGTCCTGGAGACCCCCCCACAGCCTGGGTTCACGGGTGGGGGCCCAGGAGTTTGCAAGGAGGTGCTGGGTAGTAGAGGGGGTCGAGTCTACAGTCAGCGCTGGAAGGACAGGGGGAGGGGAGAGAGCAGGTAACGTCCACGACACCTCCAGGGGAAGAGGGCTCGGGCCAGGTTGGGGCTTTGCGAAGCACAGGACAAGGACTTTGTGCCCCGAGTTCCCACCGAGGACAGGGAGGTGTGAGAGGCAGGTGAGAGCCCACCTGGAGGCTTCTGTGGAGGGGGCTGCCGTCGAGGGATGGGAACATGTGAGAACACCTCATGGATTTTCTAAAAACTCTGTGTATGTATGTATATATGTATGCATGCATGTATGCGTTTTCACCCAGCTTTTAGGTTAGGCAGGGTAGTGGCTTCACCTTGGCAGACTGGTTCAGTACATGCACATGACGTATTTTGGTCACTTCCACCCACCATCAGTGACCTCCTTGCCCTGACCTTCCCCTAGTTTCACATTTTTGGGGGGTTCAAAGTGTATAATATATTTTGCTCCTAGGAGGGATGGATAGAAGCATCTCCTGGCCTCTGAGTTGCAGTTTTAATGCTTGCGTGGTATGAAATCTGGGCTTGTCCTACACTGGGGGCGTCTGGCTGTTGCTGTCAGCTGGGGGGTCGTGGAGAAGGAGCCTTGTCCTGCCTCAGCCTCCGGGCTGGCAGGTGGGAGGGCTGGGGAGAAGGTTCCAGAGCTGGCGGTGGGGCACACCCACCCCAGGAGGCAGAGAGTTGGAGGAGGGCACTGGGGGTGGAGCCAGTACAGGCCTGGTCCCCTCGGGGAGAGATCCCCGGCTGCCAGGGACTTGGGCCTCCTGCCACATTCTGGTCTCCAGGGGAGCAGGGGTTAGAAATTTCTCCCAGGTTTATTCTGCTTCTATCTTTTTATTTAATGTATGTGCCGAAGGCATGGCTGATACAAATCCATGTCTAATTAAGCCCCTGTCTGGAAGAACCCCTCAATGAGTATAAAATAAAAACTACCAGAGATAGGAAAGCATCTTGTCAGTTTAATTGGCAGCATTTTTTCTTTCTTAGTGGTACATAAAATACTGGGGTGTTTCACCGTTGATAACCTCTTAAATTCAAGAACTACTCCAGGGGGAACACAGCACCTCCCACAACGTGCGGGACACACATGCTCCGGGTGCTGCTCCTTTAGGCCTCAGGCCGGCCGCCGGAGGGACTGGGAGTGAAGGAGCAGATTTAACTGGGGTCCAGGGGCTGGGGTGGGGTGTGCTTCCGCTCCAGGTGGGCAGAGGATGCCCCCTGTGGAAGCCAAGACCGCTGGAGGCCGTGCCTGAGCTGGAGAAGAGAGTCCAGCGGTCCTGGAGACATCTGAGCACAGGCCCTGGGTCACCGGGACCCAGCAGAGGCCATGACAGGTGTACCTCAGCTGCGTGTCCCCCAAACTGCATTGCCTTGTGGCCTCTGTGACACCAGTGCTGCCTAGAGGGACGCATTGCAGAGTGAGGGGTGGGGACCATGCAGCCCCCCACACGGCGCTTGTGTCTTCCCTGAAGACATGTTTGGCTCTGAGATGAGCGGGGGCAGGAGGCCGGGTCCCGTGTCCTTGGTGGGCCCTTGTCCAGACTTCACCGCCTCCCCAGGGGGGCTGTGCTGTGTGATCAGCTGGGGCTCAGAGCAGCACACTGATCTCTGAGCCTCGGAGGCTGAGGTGTGTGTGCCGGGAGCCACAGTGCCGCCTCTGCCCTCGGCTTTTAGCGGATGCCCAGAGATTCTTTGTTTAAGTGGACAAGAGCTGCAGGACTCTCGGAGCCACCTGCTCACCCAGGGGTCTGCGTGTGTGGACGGCTTGGCCTCATCTCGGGGGCTGGTCTCAGGGTCACAGGCCTCGTGACCCCCGTGACTGGCAGCATCTGTGTAAGAATCAGGGACAGGATGTGCGTTCCTGGCTTCTCCTGGAAGACACAGGCTCTCGTCACCCTGGGCCCCCAGCTCGGCTGCTGTGGGAACCTCCTCTGGTGACGTGTCTGCCCGGCCTCGTGCCGGGAGAAGCACACGCTCCTCCATCTCCGCATTCGGCTCTTGGTGCGCTGGGAGCCACACCCGCGTCCGAGTCAGCGTGGGAGGCGGCCCTGTCTCCTCCTGTCCCGGGGGGCTGTTGCCCTCCTGGGTCCTGACACTCTGTGTCACATGGTGTTTGTCATCTCTGGTGGCACCCAGGCATTGGGTGGGAGAGCTTGGGTTTCAGGTTCCAGTCCCAGCCGTGTGCGGAGACAGGTGGCGTGACCTCCGCACCTAATGGCCAGTTTCCCTTTTACACGAATAGAGCCCAGCTCTGCAGGTCAGAGAGCTGGAGCCCAGCTAGGCTCAGAGTTACTCCAGCTTCCCATAAGCCCTGCATGAGCACTTCGTAATATTCGCCATAAGGCATGCAGTAAGGTGGCTCTGTTGACTGCCTCTCTACATTTGATCTTCAGAGAGAGAGCTGGGCGGCAATGCCTCAGGGTTGAGAGCCTTCCTCTTGCCTCCGTGGGGTCCATGCAGCCTGGGAGGTAGGTGCTGAGCAATCTGGGTTCCCAGGCTGGTAGGGCAGAGGAGCCATTTCTGGTGACCGCACAATGGACCCACTTAGAGCAGAGCTCCTACAGTGACGGGAAAGCTTCGCTCCGGATGAGGGGTGGGGCGGGCAGGAGGAGGCAGGGCATCAGCGTGGGCCCTGTTTGGGACGCAGATTCCCAGGCCTGTCCCTGGCAGGGCTGGGGCAGCGGGATGGGGACAGGGACTGAGTGCCCTGCAGGCTCCCGGGGATCCTGCTGTCCGTCAGCGGGTCTGGGGACACACGGGCTCAGTGTCCCTCATGCGGGCCAGCCTGCAGTGGATCTGGCCAGAACCTGCTTGGTCGGGTCTGTCTGAGGGTCTGCAAAGCACATTTAAAAATTACTGCATTGATTCCAGCCCTTGGGCTTCATCTCTTTCCCATGAAAGTGGCTCGGCTGGAGCTGAGACGCAGGGGAGGGCGCCGCCCCAGGAACCTCTGCCTTCTCTAAAGCCCGAGCTTGGGCGGGGATCGCAGCACTCAGGCGCCTGCATTCCTGCCGTAGTGCTTCCTCTGCCTCCCTGGCAGGGTTCTGTGACTGCGACCCAACAGGGGGTGACTGGCGCTGGACTCTGAGGCCCCCTCTGGGCCCGCAGTGAGTGACTGCTGCTCTGGGTCACCTGATTTTCATGGCACAGCTGGAGACCCCAGAGCCAAGGACCCCGGTGGCCTCTGCGTTCTTGTGTTCTCTCCTTTCCTCTCCTCTGCCCCCTCCATCTCTCCCCGTTCTCTCCAGCAAGGCCTGGTGATCCAACCTGAACCCTCTCTCCTGGAGACCCACCACTCCTTCCTCATCCCGTCCCCAGGCTCCTGGCTGTGACCGGCTGCAGTGGGGTATTGGTGTTGCTATTTTGTCCTAATCTGCACACTCTGGGACACCTTCTCCAGCTGGCCCTTGCTCATCTGTCCCCCTGGAGGACATCTGCCCTGTAATTTCTGCAGAAACAAGGTCTTTTCTATCAAAGGGAATAAACAGGAATGCCTCCTCTTAAACTCCAGTTCACCCGAGGCTCCCTCCACGCCCTACACCAGAGTTACAGAAATGTCTGCTCAGCTTAGGTTCTGCTGACCACCAAACACAGCGTGTCAACAGCCGAGGATGTTCAGTCCCCATCTCCCCCGCCTTGACAGGGCCGCCACTCTCTGGGCTCGGTTTTACACACATCATGCCAGCGACACGTGTGACCTGTGTGCTAACTCTGCAACTTGGGGGCAGGAAATACAACCAGGTGGAAGTTGACAAAAAGGTCCAAAATGAGATTTAGAATGGACAATGTGAAAAGAGACAAGACAAACCTCATGTAACGCTAATTAATTGAGGGTCTATTAGGGGCTGGGGATTTAGCTCAGTGGCAAAAGCGCCTGCCTGGCAAGTGCAAGGTCGTGAGTTCGGTTCCCAATACCAGAGAAAAAAACAAAAAACAAACAAAAAAAGTCAATTGAGGGTCTATTCATCAGGAATGTGCATGCACCTAACGGCACAGCTCCTAGGATATCCAGACACAGACGGTGGGGTCCAGGAGAGATGGCTGCGCCGCCGTGGGATCGGAGCCCTGAATGTCACTGTGGGTAGGTGAAAGGGGACAGAGGTCCTGCCCAGGATCACTGAGAGGCTGGGGCAGTGGAGAGTCTCCCGCTGCCCAAGTGTGCATCTCCTAGCACACGCGCACATATGCACACCCTCGTGCTGCGCACCGGGACAAGCAAGTCTCAACAGATGTCTAAGAGTCAGTCAGTCACCACACTTCCTAACTACAAGAATGAAATTTGGATTAACAAAAGGAGAATTTTTTTCCCCCAAACCCAAATTTAGGGGGAAAGTGATGAACAATTTTATGAATAATCCTTGGGAATGAGCTAGGAAATTAGGAAATACCTAGAATAGGTGGTGATGAAATCAGTAGCCGTGAGTGGGATGCTGAGGGCCTACAGTGTGTTCGCCAGGACTTAGGTGTGGCCCAGGACAAGCGGGCCAGGTGTTCCTCACAGGTGACAGACATTTAACACCAGTGGTCAGAAGAGGAGCCTGTGTCATCAATGAGTGTTTGATGCTTGAATGACACGGACAGATTCTTATAAAAAGCAGATGCCTCAGCATGTGGGGGATGAAGTGGGCAGCCTGGACAGATAAATACACTTGGAAGAGGTTAAAGGGAGCCAAAGACCTTTCTGTACCGCAAGCATCCAGGTCCAGATGAACATTCTTAATGATTTCTTAATATTTTCTACAGACAGTTAATTTCTATTTTATACAAGGTACCTGGAAAAGTAGAAAAGGAATGAAAGTGCATTTTGTAAAAACCCCAATTAAAGTACCAGTTACTGGGATCTAATAGTGTATTGAGCACAGTAGTACACGGTGAACTAGGATTAACCCAGGGGTACCTGAGACTCCCACAGGGTCGTTCGGCTTTGTGGTAGCCCAAGGAGAAGCACCCCATTTTACCTCAATCGATGGGGGAGCAGCACCCAAAGAGCTTGGTGCCTGCTGCTCCCGTCTTGCCTGCTGTCACAGAATGCAGGGGCCTGAGAGAGCTTTCCTGAGGCCTGGTTGCCTGGTGGAACGGCACCGAGCGACAGAGACAGAGGGACAGATCCACGTTTTGCTAAGGGCAGCAGCCCGCCGTGGGAGAGGAGCCTCAGGCCTCGTCGGCTCCTAAACCTGTGTCTCTTCATACTGTTGCGATGACAATTAAATATCAGCGTGAGGTTTGGAAGGGACGCAAAATCGGACCACGGCAGCACCTATTTGTGGTAAGAGATGGGGGCAACAACAGCAACAGCAGCAAAAAGACAACAAGCCCGAGTCCCCCAGTGCCACGCACGTAGCTGGATTCTAGGAGAATTTATGACCCAGCAGGAAAAGCAAAAGCTAAAAGAAAATGGAGGAGAAACCCTTTGTCACTAGTGAGCGGGAATGTCGGAAATAAAAACTCAGACACACACATCACAACGCAGCCAGCGGGTCTGTCCCATTATACTGGAGTCGCAGGGATTCTCGTGCAGGGAAAGACATAGAGGACGTGTTAAGACACCACTGGGCATGCGGGGAGGATTCTTGCAAAGTTAAAAACCGACCAGGGAGAGATATGCGGAGGACACAGGGCGCCCCTGCAATTCAAGCGGACGAGCTCAGCGGAGAGGTGGGCAGGGGACGGGCACCGTGGGCGGAGAGAGAACCGGCACTCAGAGACCCGTTGAGCCCTCAGAGCAAAACCGTCGCCCTGGGGTGGGAGCGGCCGGGATGAAGGGAACAAAGGCTTAGCATGACAGGGGCCGGGCCCCTGTGCCTTCAGTCGCAGCGACGTCCTACAGCCCCACCGTCCACATCTGGGGGCTCAGAAAAGCAAAAGCAACCAAACCAGCAAAGGAAAACAAAAACAAGAAGAAAAGCTCTAACACAGAGTTAATCAGCACGGTGGTGGAGTTAATGAATTTCCACTGAACAAATATGCTTCTGGCAGAAAGGAAGTTGTCATTTCTGGGTTCCTCAGCTGCATAGCTGTCCGCAAGGCCACCGTGGGCTATGTCGCAGGAGACATTCTCAGCCCTGTGAAGGTAAGTGGAGGAGGGGCCTGTATGGTCCACACAGGTCCTGACGAAGCACCGCTGTGATTGCATTTCTGTGTGGGCAGCGTCGAAGTTTTTATTTGGGAGACCTTTACGCACATGAGGCCAGGGCCCTGCGGTGTGGTCCCTGTCTCTTCCCCTGCTCCCTAACCGCACACCGTAGGCTAAGGTGTGACGTGAGGACCCTGTACCTGGAGGCTCTGAGGCCTTCGGTGGGGGATGACTGTGGCCAAGCTGCAGCGGCTAATGGAGGGTCTGCCTACAGGGGCAGGAGGTGGCCCGGCGGTGTCCCAGGTCCTGACACGGGCTTTGCTGGGGGATCCTGGACGGGCGGGGGCCCTTGTCACTGGCGAGCACAGAGTGAGCTGAAGATTTTCTATGCCTTTATGTGGGTGGTGGTTAATCTTTCAAACAACCCATGGGGTACACGCTAGCATTACATCTCTCTGTACACATGTTTATGGAAGGTGGACAGAGGTCAGAGATTTCTCCAGGGACCTCCAGCAAGGACAGGAACTGAGCTGAAGGACGGTAACCGCTGCCCACGTACCCCAGTGCCCTGCAGCCCCCCAAGACGAGAGCTGGGCAGAGTATCAGCGCCATGCAGAAACCGGGTGTGTGGCACGGGCTTCCATCCACACCTGGGCATGGGGAATTTCCTGATGTTAAAAGCACCTGGCTAAAAACCACGAGGCCCTGAATGCACCATTCCACAGGCACAAATATACACAAGCGGAACTCCCAAAAGATGCGCTGTGGGAGCGGGGGTTTATCTTCTGTGGGTGGGGTCCAAGCACGTCCAGCTCGGGGCCTACACAAGGAAACACGGAGGCCTGCAGGTGCCGTTTCGCTTCCCAAGGTCACCAGCGACTTCCCTCGTGTCCCCTGCAGAGTCAGGGACGCCCAGGCTCAGGAGACACCTGAACCCTCAGAAGCAGCCTTGGGAGTGACGTCCTGGGAGCAGGTGCGGCACAGACAGGCCTGGCCTTTAGCTGAGTGCCCGCAGCGACCGACCAGGCACAGGCAGGGGACCAGGGTGAGCCGTGTGAGCCCTGTGCTTTGTGAGGCCCCTCCAGAGAGGACTGCCCCCCCCCTGCTGGGTGAGGCTCCCCTGGGTGGGCTTTGGCCCGGTCAGCAGGAGCCAGTGCCTGATGGTGCCGGTTCCAGAGGGTGCCAACACCGTCTGTCTTGTGACCTTGGAGCTGAGACTAACGTTAGAGGTGGGGAGCATTTTGGGAAGCCATCCCGTGAGGGTGGGTTCTGGGGGAGGTGGGCATCTCCTGGGCATCCTCCAGGGCACCTCCCCAACCGGCCCACACCCTGGCCCTCTGCCCTGGAAGCACCCCTGTCCTCCTTGCCCACTCTGATGCCGGCACACCTGAGCCCCCCTCCACTTCCGCAGGCACCGCTGTCCCGGCCCCTCCTTGTTCCGCAGCCTCTCCCACCCCTCTCTGAGCCCAGGGACCCTGCCGGGTTTGCTGGGCTCTTTGTCTTGCTTTCCAGCCCCACCGTCTCTGCCTGAGCTTCGTGTGCCCCGGTGCCAGCCTGCAGATGGACGGCTCCTCCCAGCTTCTCCGGACGCTTCTCCTTGTGGGGTGGGTCCAGGACGGAGGCACCTGCCTGGCCTTCCACTGTGAAATCTCTTTAGCCCCCAAATCTACAGGGGCAACCTCTGCTCCTTTCCATCTTGTGCACCCATCTTCCCACCAGGGAGCTGGCTGGCGTGTCCTTGAGCCTTGGTGGACAGACAGGGGTGGCCCCTGTCATCTCTCCCCAGCCAGCCCCAGAAGGAGCTGTCCGTCCCTGTGGCAGACACCTGGCCTTGCTGTCCCTCCTTCCCACCCCAGCCCTCCCTGTGGGCCCCCCTGAGCCGTCTCATCCCCCATCCCATTTCCTCTCTGCACTGGGCCACAGTGGTCACCGGCGAGGGTGATGCGGGTGAAGCCACCTTCTGCTAGGCTCCTCGCTGGCTGGGAGAACCCGCGGCTCACCTGGCCTCTGGAATCCTGGGCGTCCGACCTCCCCTCCTCCCTGCACTCTGTCCCTTGACCATGATCAGCTCCTTGTGGTCAGGCTCTGCTTAACCTCGCCTTCTCAGGCAGGTTCCTGGCCCTCGCCCCAGCGCCCTGCCCCTCCCTGCCAGCTCCCAGCCTTGGGTCTGCTCTTACCTGTTCAGTGATCAGTCATGGACCGTGAGTTCCATCGCAGCAGCACTGGCCAGGCTGGGCCAGTGCCCTGGGGCAGCCCTCTGGGGTGCTGACGTGGCTCTCTCAGACCCTTCCAGGGGTCTCCCAGCAGCTCTGCTGCCTGAGATGGGAGCTGTGCCGTGGTGGCGTCTCCCTTGCCTGCAGAACCAGCGCATGGGTGGGGGAGAGTTTAAGGGAGTCGCTCCTTTGGCCGGAGGTGGCAAGTGCAAAGTCCACAGGGCAGGCTGCAGGCCGAAGCCCCAGAGTGGAGACCACTGGCAGGCAGGATTTTCTCCCTTGAGGGGGACCTCTGTCTTCTCTCTCAGGTCATGGGCAGATTGGGCAAGGCCCACTCACACTCCGGAGGTGTGTCTCATTCAGACGGCTGATCTGAATGTTAATCACACCAATGCAGACCTCCTATGGGGTGGGGCGCACATGCCTGCAGTACCAGCATCTGGAGGCTCAGGTGAGATTCTGATTTTGCGCTCGCCCAGCCTCTGCAAAGATGCCAGACCTTCGCTGACGTCCACACCAAGTTTCGCTGGTTGTCTGGGTGCTGTGGACCAGCCAAGCAGACACAGAATTCTCCACCCCGAGGATGGCGCACGGAGGCCAAGATCAGAGGAGGAGTTGGGCCCCTCTCTGGGGACCCTTCGGGGGAGACCCGCACTGCGGTGCTCAGAGTGGCTGGGGGGTGGCTGGCCTTTCACCACGGCTGTGCTGCTGTGAGCCTGGATGCTCAGAGGTGGGCGGGGCTGGTGTGGTGCAGTGACCAGGCTCCGGAGGCCCAGCACAGCCCGGAGTGTGTCCCACGGTCCTGGCCTCTTTCTGGGCCTCACTCGCCCTCTTGCGCAAAGTATCATGGCGCTGCTTTCATGGCATCTTCTGGGTGGGACTGGGGAGACAGGACAGCGGGGCCTTACGCAGCCCCAAGGGGCCATGGGTTCTGATTCCAGAGCGTGTGGGTGTGGACTGAGGCCCTGAGGGCTGGGAAGGCCGTCTCCCCTCCCATGGGCACACTGAGCTTCCTGCTGCGGGAGCTCTGGGCAGTAGCACACCCGCGCATTGCCCTTCACTGCCGGACGGGCTCCTTGTAGGTTGCAATGGGGCAGTGGGCACCTGGGGTGCTCTGCAGGCCCCAGACCCTCCGGAAGGAGGCAGAGGAGGAGAACCTGGCCCTTGGGCTACAGAGCGAGTGAGGAGGAAGTGGAGGAGCCCCCTTGGGCCTCGTGGGGAAGCAGAGGAGGAGATGGCGTACACGGCCCGCAGGGGCACTTGGGCAGGAGCTTTGGGTGCTGAGCACCTGCTGGGCCTTCACTGCCTGAGCCTCCACGAGCCCTGCCTGCCCTGCTCCTGCCCTCTGAGGCCCTGGGTGCCCGCTGGTGCCCCCAGCCCAGGCCCAGTGGCCCCTGAAGCTGAGTGGGCACCGTCAAGGCCCCGGAGCACCTGCTACTGCTGCACCAGCTGCTGGAAATATGAATGCTCTGTCGACCTGGGCTTCTTCTGGCACCTCAAATTGATTTCGTTTTATTTGGATCATGATGGACTTTAATGTAAGATAACAGCAAACCTGTGCCAACCTCAGGCCGCTGAATAACTAAAACCTTTGATTAAAATTTTAATCGTCTAGAATGATGTAATCGTGGAGAGCGGAAACATATTAAGCCTCTGCCATTCACACGATGTATGTTTATTTCATTTATTTGCCAGAGATGGGGAATCTATTTTCTCTTCTTTTCCCCCAAAGGAAACCCCTAAAAAAAATTTAAATGCTCTAAAACAAGGTTTTCTTTCAGAATTAACCTCAAACCCTGTACGGTGGATTCTCTGTGTTTAGCTGCCTCCACACACGGGCTGGGGTTTGGGAGAACGGGCAGAAGGGACAGAGTCTGCACTCTCCCAGTCCCCTCCTGATCCTCATGGATCGGGAGAGTATCATCAACTCGGGGGCTTAGAGCAACCAGGGCCCACCTCAAGGTGACCTTGGTGCCCCAATCCTCTGAGCGCCTGGCTTGGGGTGGGATAGTTCCCCGCCCCTCTCCCCTCCTGGTGGCCGTCATCTCCCAGTCTGTCCTCTTCTGTCTGAGTGAGGACACCTGTCACTGTGTTACGGTTCCACTCAGCTCACCTGGGAGGATCTCGTCTCCAGGTCCCAAATCCAATCACATCTGCAGAATAAGGTCACATTGTCCAAGTTATAAAGCCGTGTCAGGCCGGGCCCAGAGTCTAGGGCCTGGTTGTATCTTTTGGGGGGTTGCTGTTCTGCTCGTGAAACCCTCCTGCTGCCCACAGGCTGCTGTGTGAGGAGGGGCACCCCGAGGGGGCAGCACAGACTGGATGTGTGTGTGCTGTAAATCCACACCGAGGCCTGAGGCCCGAGCTGCGCCGTGATGGGAGTGCGCGGCTAAAGGAGGAAGAGGCGGGGCCTGAGAAAGGATGAGGCTGTCGTTTGTCTGCTGTTTCCTTCCTATGCAGGTCACAGCAGGAGACTAATCTGCGCCCGCCTCACTCCCAGGACCCAGAGCTTCAAGGAGCAGGTGTCTGTCACGACCTGCTCTGTCCAGGTGTTTTGGAGAAGCCAAGAAAACAGCGGCTTTCCCAGGGCGCGGTCGGTGTCCGGATGCCTTTCCAGGTCCTCCACTCTCTCTCCCCATCAGGCACCCCCCTGTCTATCTTCACGCCTATCCATCAACCATCTGTCTTTACATCCACCTGGCATATAGCTCAGCGATGGCGAACCTTTTAGAGACCAAGTGTCCAGACGGCAACCCCAAACCCTTATCCTCTGCAAAGCACCAACACAGCAATTGAATATCTGATGCTCGGCTGCTGGGGAGATTTGGCTCGTGTGCCTACAGAGAGGGTCCTGCGTGCCCAGCGTGGCACGAGTGCCATAGGTTTGCCCCCTAGAATATGTCTGTGCTTCTCTGTATGAATCTATCACTTATTATTTATCTCTTTAGCTGCATCAATTATCTAACTTTATATCTACCCAGCTGTCTGCCTATCATCTATCAATTATTAACCTATCTTTACATCGATCATCTCTCAGTACATCTTTCCATCTGTGAGTCTGCTTTACCGCTCTCTCTTTTACATATGTCAGTTATCTATCTTTACACCTAATTCTTGTCTATGAATGATCGATCTATCTTTACACCTATCTATGCATCTGTCTGTTATTTACCTACCTATCTTTACCCTCACACTTTCTCCCTCCCGCTCTCCCGCCCCTGCTTTGCAAGCGTGAGCATCTGATCCAGAAGCCCCTTTAGCAATGCGTCACCCTCACTGCCCTCCAGGATGTACATCCAGGAAGCCGGCTGCAGCGTGGTCTCTGATCCCAGAGGATAGCAAATGATTGAAGTGCCCCAAACAGGACTTGTTACACAAGTGACCTGGCAGCCCTGAAATCACAGGTGCATAATGACAGGATGCACTGCTCGTGGAAAAGAAAGTTAGGGAACAGAGGAGGAAGCTGGACGCTCACTGAACAGAGAGGAACGGGCCCAGGGCACTCCGGAAGCAGTACCCAATGGCACGAGCCGTGGCTAGCTTGTGGTGGGGTCACCGAAGAGGTCTAAACTGTGTGTTCTCTAGATTCTGTTCTCTGTGTCTTTCAGGAGATGCTGACCAGGACCGGACATAGAGATGGGGCTTTGGACCCCAGGGAGCTCCTAGAGCAGCCCAGGGAGGAGACAGGTGTGGGCGCTGACAGCCCGTGGGTGGAGAGGGAACACAGGAGTCACCCAAGCCGGACCTCTGGGAAAGGTGGGATGGACGGCCGTGCTCTCTCCCGTCCCTCCCGTCCCTCCTGTCCACTCCAGCAGAGGGATCTGTGGGCAGGGCTGGCTCTGCGCCGGGTATCTTGTGGGTCTGGAGCCGCATGTTGCTGGGGCCGGAGGGTGGCATTGGGGACAGAACTCCACGTGAGGTTTGTCTTATCCCTGCGGCCATGGGGACCGGTACTGGGGACTGAACCCAGGGAGCAATTAAAGGCATCCCAGCTCTTTCTTATTTTTTTTATTTAGAGACAGGGTGTTGCTGAGTTGCTCCGGCTGACCTCTAACTCGTGATCCTCCTGCCTCAGCGTCCCAAGTAGCTGGGGTTAAGGCGCATGCCATTGCAACCAGCTCCCGCTGAGTTCTTTCTTCTTTTAAATTTATTGCAAGAAGCTAAGTGTTCAGCGTGTGTTTTGATGTACATGACGCAGACTGAAATGGTTATTAAAGTCAAGCAAATGGACGTAGCCATCATTTCTGCTACCCAGTTTTTCGGTAGCAAGAACGCTGAGACTCTGCTCCGCTAGCAACACCTCGAGTACTGCACAACACTGCTGCGTGTCGCTTTGCTGGCCTCGTTCACTCCGTGTTGCCCCGGCGCATCCCCTCTGTGTAGCCCTGGTCTCATCCCCTGTCTCTGTCACCCTGTTTCAAAGCCGCCAGGGACAGGCTAAGGATATTGTGGCCTGGTCCATGGCTCACGGTGTGGTCTGGACCTCTCCTTCATAGCCATGGGCAACCGCTGCGTTTCAATCAGGGACAAGACGAGGTCACATCTTTGTCCCCAGGTGAGCGGGGTGTGGCCTGGAGGGAGACGGCTTGGGCAGCTGGGGTGCGGAGCAGAGGCTTCGGGGAGTGGTTTACAATGTACCTCTCCCTCCTAGACACGGTTTCTTTCCTTGGAGATGGTGCCATCCGGGTCTCCAGGTCACAGTTCCTCCTGGGACCAGCCGGGTCTGGAGTGCTGGCTTTTGTCCTACTTCATCTGTCCCCGGGGTCAGCGCTGAGGCCACGCTTCCTCCGGGGACGGGGCACTATGAGCGCATGCGGGTTCTTGTAGCAGGGTAGAGGAGCCCCACAACGCTCGGGTCCGGGAGTGATTGAAATGCTTTAGCTGTGTCTCGAAAAACCCTCTCCAGTCCAGCGAATGGGTTTAGGGTCCAGTGAACCCCAAGCGCCCTCCGCGACTGTGCAGAAAGTCATTTTCCTGCGATCCGTGGAAGCTGCTCCCTGTTCTGGTGATATCACCTTGGCCGTGCAGGGCTGTGCAGGTGGAGGGTGGGGAGAGGAGTGGATCAACCTGAGACAGCCAGGGCCAGGGGTCGGTACCAACGGGGACGGCCGAAGGGCTTGCCGCTGTCCTCCGGTCCCCGAGAAAGGGCCCGCATGCTCTGTGCTCCCGGCACCCATCTGCACATCGGAGCTCGGCTGGGCCCAGCGGCAGCATCAACTTTGCCAGAGAGCCCTGACCTCCGCAGGGAAGTGGGGACAGGGCCATGTGGGGCCACCTGATCCCCCGATCCGCAGGGTCTTCTTCCTCGAGCCCCCTTGAGGGCGAAGTCCTGTCCTGCCTGGAGGGTCCCTTTCCATTTGGCCTCCCCCTTCCTGAGCCTGGCCTTGCACTCCCCCAGCAACCTGGCCCAGGCGGTGGGCCGTGTCCCCTCTCCCTCGCAGGGACAGGGCAGTCTGGGCTCCAGGGCCCAGCTACCTTGCCTCCCAGCAGCTCTGGACGAGCTTTGTCCCCGTGAGATACCAGGCTGCACAGGGCCCTCCTAGGAGAGAGGCCAAAGTGTGTGCCCAGAAACTAGGGTGCAGTTTGGCTTGAGGGAGAAAAATCTTTCAGGTTTCATTCATACTGTGCCCGTTTATAATTTTAGAAAACAGAGATGCAATAAATCAACTTCGTTCTGGTGCATAGCTCCATGCGTTTTAACTTGGCTGATGGATATATGTTCCCATGGCTTCCATCAGGAGACAGAACAGCCTGACACCCACACACTCTCCGGCCCCTCGGCGGCAGCCCCTCCCCCATCCGTCACCAGCAGCTGCTGACCCTGGGTCCTCGCTGTTTCTGATTTTGCAGAATCTCCTGTGCAGAGAAGCTGGCCGGAGCAGTCTCCAGGACCTGGTCTCTCTCCCTCAGCAAAGTGTCCTTGCATATGTCCAAGCTGCCCTGCGGAGCCGGGTTCCCTGCAGGGACACAGCCACTGTCCCTGCCCTCACCTGGGCATGGCGGGCTGTTTCCACGTCCATGACTGTCCGTAGGATCCGCTCTGAGTGCCTTGGTCCTGGCCTTCACGGGCCAGTGCTCTGGGTATGTGTGCAGGGAGGGAGACTTCCCGTCACTGGGGGAGCCTACGTTTACCTTTCTGACCCTGCGAACTGTGCTGCCGCCCGGCCCCATGCCTCGGACAGAGCTTCAGCCTTGCCTGTCTCTGTCACCTGCTGCTCCAGTCTGATGTTAACTCCAGCCACCCAAACTGGTCTGCGGCGAGGTCTCACCATGGCCTTGGCTTGTGTTTGCTGACGGACTGACTGTGCTGGGCCCCTCTCCTGTGTGCCCAGCCATCCACTCAGCCTCTCTGAGGGGACCTTGGTCTAGGCCTTTGCTCGTCTTAATTACACTCTGGAGTTTCGAGAGTTCATTTATCTGCTGGGTGAGCGGCTTCCACCGGACGCCTGATTTATACGCATTTCCTCTCAGGCTTCGGCTGAGACTCTTCATTTTTCCAGCAGTGTCTGTAGAGCAGCAAAGGTTTTTAATTTTGACAAGTTCTTTTTTTTTCTTTTATAGATTGTGCTTTGCGTGTGGTAACTCCTTGCCTATTGTACCGGAGTGTTTCCCTCTAAACTTTACAGATTTGTATTTTCTATAAAATGCTTTTAGATGTTCAGCAGGGTGTGGTTGCTGCTGATCCCAGAAGGAGACGTGGGCAGTGGGCAGAGCAGATGCCAGATGCGGAGAGAGACAGAGAGAGAGGGAGAGCAAGAGAGGCCCAGGGAGGGAGGCAGGCCCTCTGCGCCCAACCCTTGCCCTCTGTTCTCCCAAGGCCTCTACCCTAAGTGGCGGACAGCTGCCCAGGAAGAGCCATGCCCTGGCTCCCTGGCCTCCTGGGGCAGACACAGGAGGCCGCAGAGGGCAGAGAGGGTGAGCGGTGGAGGCTGCGGGGGCCTGGCTGTGTGTGTAAGCAGCCAGGCCACACACTCGGGGCCCTGGGGGCGTGGGACCTGTGCTGGTCTGTGGTGTCCCGTGCAGCCTGCCCATCCCCTGCTCCTCTGTCTGGGGTCGTGCAGACAAACACTTCCCTCACTGCAAAAGGGCTTTGTTTGGGCCGGGGAGATAGCTCAGCGGCATAAGCGCCTGCCTCGCAAGCACAAGGTCCTGAGTTCGATTCCCGATACCAAAAAAAGAAAAAAAAAGAAAGGGTATTCCTTCCAAGCTGTGTCTGTGATGCCCAGCCTGGGCAATGTTCCCAGAAGCCACGCATGTGCGTCTCAGAAGACCTGGAAGACCCTGGCCGCGCCCTCTCAGGGGTCCCCTGGCCAGCACCTGGGTTTGCTGCTGAGCTCGCATTGGCCTTAAGCAAAATGAGCCCTCACGCCAGCCTCAGAGTCCCCTGCAGCAGAATCCTGGGGACCACAGCCAGCTCTGGGGTCACAGGAGAGGCAGCCCTCTCGGCTGGGCTCGCTGGACTCTCTGAGACCCGAGCTTGGCCAACAGTGGAGGCCCTGCCCAGAACGGTGATGTTTCTTTATGGACCTGAGCAACCTACCATGATCCTGGTCCGGAGTCACCATTTAGATTTGACTCTGCTGCTCCTAAACAACTAGCGTGCCCCAGTGGCACTTCCTGGGACACCCGTTTGCCCACCCTTTTGCAGACCCAGTGAGCCCCACACACTCTCTCCATTCTGTCCCCAGGGTCCCCAGGCTGCCAACCAGATGCAGCTGGGGCCTTGGGGACAGGGCTGGGCTCAGCCTTGGGCCTGCCCAGCACCTGTGTCCTGCCTAGACACACAGGTGACAAGCTCCGCGGGACCCACTCAGCTGTGGCCGCTGGGTGGCAGGTGGCCGTGGTGGTGCCGTCCCGAGAACTAGGCTGCAGGCTGGAGGCCGGTGGCATCCATCTCCGTTCTGCCCTGTGCTTGGCCTCACCCAGCCTTTGACGTCCTGGGTGATAGCCGGGCACAGGGGTGACCCAGGGACCCCGGGTCTCTCCTCTCCAGCCCCTGCTTTCCATAAACAGCGCCTTGGTGGGTGCTGAGGTCTGACTGCTTGGTTGAAATTGGGCCTCCGAGGAACTGTGGTTTGAAGTAGGACCTCAGGGCATGATCCAGTAAGAGAATGGAGGCCCTGGGCATGCCTGGGCCCTTCCACGCTGGGAGGTCACAGTGAAAAGCTGCCATCTACGGTTAGGAAATGGGGCCCCTGGGCAGCCCCTGTTTGGACTCTGAACCTCCCACTGTGAGGATGAATCCCCATGGATTTTACATCTCCCAGGCTTGGAGACTTCACTAATGCAACACCTGTGGGCTGAGCCAGCAGGGCAGTGGGGTCACTGGGTGGGTGGTGATTTGCATATGTAAACTAGAGGGGCCGTACCAGACCTTGCTGCAGTACTCACTGGATTTCAGGACTCCTTGCCACAGGGCAGCAGCGGTCATCTAGGGATGATAGCTTTAATAGCACGCAATGAGGGGCGTGTGGTGTGTAGACAAAGGGGAAACAGGTGGGAGAGGCAAGGACTGGCTGGGTCCCAGGGCCAAGGGTGGGGTTCTTGATCCTGTATGGTCAGGCTGGCATCCCTTTGTCAGTCCTGGCCATGATGAGCTGGGTCATGGGGCACCCTTAGGCCCTGCCGAGAGATGCCCTCACCTGCCTTACCTGTGCACCTGCCTCACCTGTGCCAGGACAGGTGCTCCCAGCCAGAAGTTCCTTGCCCCTGGTTTCCACTCCTTCCCGAAAGAAGCTGGGAGCTGGGAGTGCTTTGCTGCCCACCTGCATAAACCAGAGGCATCGTGCAGCGGCCAAGCCCCGCATGGTGGCATCCATGAGGCAATTAGCTTAAAAACTGAATTGATGTGCATTGATTTCTCTAATAAATTATTGTAATATCGTCACTTGTTAGAATCTGGAGCTGAAATAGACATCTCGTGTCTGAGCTTGGGTGTCCCCATAAATCACTGGGGTGGGAGGGACAGTGCTGTCCACGCTGTCCTTTCTTTGGGAGCCACAAGCCCACTGTGGGCCGTGTTCCTTTCCCTGTGCCAGGGAGGTCACGTTCCGGGGAGCAGCTGGTGCTGTGGGAAGGGTCAGGTGAGGGGGCAGCTCCTGTTGCCCTGGAATGGGGATCGGCCATAGAGCCCCAGAGTGTTTAAACGGTCCTGGAGCTCCCGGCGTGGGCTGGAGCGTGGAGCCACAGTGCTCTCAGCCGGCTTGCCTTGGGGACAGGGTCACCCTGCCCAGCAGCTCTGCTGTAGCAACTGCCGCCTTCCACACGCTGAGCTGAGTCTGCAGTGCCCATCCACTTTGTGCTGTAGCTCAGGGACCCCCAGAGGCCAAAGGCTCTCTGGGAATCACCCAGTGTGGTACCAATCCCACCCTGGGGTCCCCGGTGGGACACACCTTCTCCTGCACGGTCCTGGCTCCAAGCCTCTTCCTGTCCTCAGATCTGGACATACCCAGGGGTCTTCTTGGGGTGGGATGGGCTGGAGCCATGTGCAGAGTCACGGGGCCAGATGTGGACGCTGTCCCCCTGGAGGGCCGTGGAGGAGGTGGTCTGGAGCTGCAGCCCTGTTCAGCTCCTGGCGAGTTCCTTCCATGTGAGTCTAGTATAGCGAACCTCTCTGAGGGACCTTGGAGGGAGTAGGATGATCATGCAGATTGGAGGGTCTGTTTTGGGGAATGAAGGCAGGGCCTTCCTGTGTGCTACCCTGCAGAGATGCCCCCAGCCTTCCAGGGCCGAGGCTGCAAGTGCCCAGTGCAGAGGGGTCCTGGGGACCAGTGGGCGGTGGCTTCCCAGGACACCTGCTCAGGTGTACGTGTCTGGAGTCCAAAATGCTGGGCGGGGTCAGGCCACCAAGCCCTGCTCCTTGCCAAGTTGGCAAGGTCACAGTGAGCATGGGGTAGCACAGGGGTGGCCCCCAGGAGAATCAGGGTGCAGTCTCCTGAGGCGGGCTGGCATACTTGGGCAAAGCAGGCTCAGACCTCGGAGTTGCTTAGACGTCTGGGTACCTGCTTGTTCTTTCACTTGTTCATTCATTCATTCTTTCATTGATTTTCTCTGAGCACCCCCTGGAGCCAGGAGAGGGGGTCTCTTCACTGGTGTTTCCCAGTGGGTGTGGGCAGTGACTGCTAGGAGTCAGGGGAAGGAGTGACGGTGGAGGGAGAGCAGCTCTCTTCACCAGAGTGGAACCCTGTGCCCATGGGTGACCTCGGCCCCTCCCCTCCCCACCCCTTCTCTCTCCCTTAACCCTTTGGGGACCCCAAGACAGCAGGTGCACAGGCGGCAGGGGAAGCCTGAGGTCTTTATGGAGAAGGTGAGGAGCCAGAGATTCAGGGAGGGACTTGGACATCACCCTGGATGATGCCTATGTGCCCCAGTGGGGGCACTGCCAGCTGAGACTACTGCTCTCGGGGACAGGAGCTGCCAGGCCAGAAAACATGGTCACTGCCTTGGAATGCGCATCACAAGAGCCCTGCGGGGCAGGAAGGGCAGTCATACCGTGAGGAGGTGGAGACAGTCCTCTGGGACAGCAGCAGGAAGAACACAACCTGGGTGACACCCTGGCCTCTGTGTCCCCCCGCCCCAAGGGCTGAGGGCCGGGTTCCCCTGGAGAGGAGCGGCCCAGCCAGGGAGCAATAGGGCCGCACAACCCTGGGTCGTCACCTGCAGAGGGAGGTGGGAGCCATGCTTACCCCTTGGCGTGCTCTCCAAGCACAGCGTGTCCCCAAACGCCACTGGGCTGGCGGTAGGATGACGCTGCTAAAGAACAGACTGTGACCAGACACTTTATCTTACCAACAGCGTCCCTGTTCTTGACACAGTTTAAAAATGAAAACAAGACTGTGCAAAAATCCCAGTTTGTGTAGAACAGTGCGTGGAGCTCTGACCGCCATGATTTTGACTGGCAAGTGCCAGCGGAGGGCATTGCTTAATCACACATGCGCTAATTACTTGAGGGTGCAGTTTAAAGGAGGGAGACCCCTGCTTCTCCAGGGCCAGGCTCAGGCCTGCTAGTTTGGGCAATAAATGAAACCTTGGTCTCGCCTTCCTTTGCCAGGCACAAATAAACACTAAATTTTGTGATTCATCCATCACCCAGCACCAGGTGTGCCAGGGTGCTTTGCACTAGGGCGTGGTGGGGCCTTCCACAGTTGGGGTTCAGCTGCAAGGCTGGTCTCTGGGTCTGGTTAGCCCCCTTGGGTGGAGCTGAGCCCTCTCCTGCCATCTGCAGGGCTGAGCACCCTGAAGGCATGGTGAGTGGAGTAAATTCTTGGACAGAGGCTGCTGTCCCTGAGGTTCCCTTCCAAGCCCCGCCTACTGGCTGTGGCCACCGCGGGGCTGTGTTTTGATCCAGGAGCTTGTGAAGACCTCCACTTCGGAGACTATCTTTACTTCAGTTCCCAGAGGAAGTAGCAGAAATTGTCTTCCCTTCTTTATTTAGAAGGCAACAATAGCAGCTAATTACACCTGTGTTTACTGCATCGGAGGTTCACTCTTGGGGTCTATTTTAATCCTTCACATCTTCCTGTTAGGTGATATGCAAACGGCACCTCTAGCCAGGGGACCAGAGGAGCTCATTCAGTCTCCAGCCGAGCACCAGAGCTCAGTGTGGATCCGAGACCCTCGGACTCCAATGCCCCCCACGGAGCCTCCCGCCCGGGGCCTGCAGAGCCCCTCACCCGGCCCAGCTGGCTGAGCGCCTTCCTACTCTCCATGGCCCTGGTGAGGATGGTCTCTAATGCCACGCACACCAGCTCTCCGGCCATCCCCACGGGTGTGCCCTTGGGTCTGAGAGGTACCGCTGGCGTGTGATTCTACAAGTTAAGATACAGCACACTGTGTTTGCATTTCACAGGGATGCTGCAGCCTCAGCTGAGCTTCCTACTAATAAACTTGTAACTGGAAAACAGTTGCAGGTGTACAGAGGGGGGCAAAGACAGCCCAGCAGCGCCCTGTGGCAGACACTGGTGGGCACCGCGGCACGCTGGGTGAGCAGCACACACGCGTTGTTTCTCATTGGCTTCTGGACATCTTTTCTTTCTAGAGTTTCTCTCTTTTTACCTAAAGCCCCTTTTCTGTCCTGGACACCATGTCTCCTTCACTCTGGGGTGTCCTTGGGCTCCTTGTGGCTGTGATCATCTCAGGTTCTTTGACCTGGGTTTTGGAGCAGGGTCGAAGCTTCCTCTTGAGAGCAGCCTGGGGCTGTGCATTTGGAGGAGGAGGGGGAGGCGCAGGCCTCTCTGCCCCTCTCCACAGTGCTTGCCATTGCTGAGGGTGACCTTGTCACCTGGTGGGGGTCGTCTCCTTCCACCTGCCTGTAGCCTCACAGCCAACACTGATGTCCTGACCCATCTGGGGCTGCCAGGACAAGCAGCTGAGCCAGCAGTGTCTCCCACTGCCAGGAGGCTGGGAGCAGCGGTGGCAGCACAAGGCCCTCTGCCAGCCCCTCCCTTCCAGTGACTGCTGTCCCCGCAAGGGCAGGGGTGCTGTGTGCCCACGGGAGTGCAGCGACTCCGGAACACTGCTCTCTGGCACTGCACAGGACGGTGCTCCTGGTGCTCATCTGAGGACCCCATGGCCGCCCATGCCACCTGAGCCCTCGAGACGCCTGGCACTGTCTCTACTTGGTCACTGGGCCCTCACCACGGTGCCCAGGCAGGGGCCACGTCTTGGCTCAGGAAGGAAGGCGCACTGCTGCCCTTGGGAGGGTGGGTGGCGCCTGTGTCCCTGATATAGCAGTCCTGGCCCTGAGGAAGTCTGCATGGGGGTCCTCGGTGGATACCAGTGTAGCCTCAGTGGTTGGAGGTGGCCAGCTGCCGCTGTGAGAAGCAGCAACCCTTAGAGGTTGTGCTTTGGAGCTGCCTCAGCACATGGTGCCTTCCTCAGCCGGGGTTCCTGGTGGCCCGTGCTCCCTCAGGGACAGCAGGACGCTGCTCATGTCCAGCATTGAGCAGGCACGGTGACGCAGACCAGCCCCTCAGCTCCAGCCAAGGCGAGGTCTCTCCTCCCCGTGAACAATGTGGTGGAGCGGCGGAAAGAGTCAAGTGGCAGACCTGTGTTAGAGCTGAGCCCGTTGCTTTCGAGCTGGAAGAGGACTGGGGTGGCAGAGGCGGCTGGGTGCCAGCTTACGGCTGCTGGCTTCTGGGAAGCGTTGGGTGCTGGTGCATGGGTGGCCGTGTGTGCTGATAGAAGTGACAGCGGGAGGCGGGGTGGCAAGGTCTCTGCCAGTGACAGTGCCCGAGTCTGAGAGGGGCACAAGACTCCACAGGGACACCCCCAGAAAACATGGGGGGTTGGCTGGGCAGTGGGGAAGAGAGCGGCCACTGACCTGCTTGGGAGAGGCACATGCAGGCGGCTTCTCATGCTACTCACGCAGAATCTTTGCCAGATGGCACAGTCGTCTCTGCAATTGAGGGTGGGGTGGGGCAGAAGGAAAGAAAGGGAAGGATAAGGAATGCCAGGGATGCTCTGCACCATAAACCTGCCAGCTCCTTGCGTGACATCCTTTCTCCTTGAGTTTTGTGCCCCAAAGTACCCCAGGCGTGGAGTAACATGCTGCACCCTCACCTTTACCTGCACCCCACATGGAACCCTGGGGGAGGGGCTCAAGCAAGGCTCCACGATGTCCACTGAGCTCTGTCTAGGGCAGCCCTGGGGGACCTGAGCCTGTGTCCTCCTGGCCCCAGCCACCAGTGGCCCCACCCACCTGGCTCCACACCGGAGCCCCTCCCCAGACCCGAGGCCCCTTTGATCGCATTCCCCACTCCAGCACTTTCAGGGCCACTGCTCCCAGCCATGGGAGGCTGGCAATAAAAATAATTTATTGGGGGGGATGTTGATAAAGCCCTGCTTATTGCAAACAGTAAATTAGAAGTGAGTACATCCACCTTTATTTCCCACCTGGGGAACAATAACCACTCTCGGTGAACTCGGAGGAGCCGGGAACAGGATACAGAACAATCGTTCAACTTCGCCCGTCTTACCAGCAGCCTCATAAAAATTAAGGAATAATTTTTCAAAGAGATAAGGGCTTCAGGGACATGAAAATCAAAACAACCAAATTGTTCCTGCCCGGAGGAGGTACACGCGGGATGGGAAGGGATTTCTTTTCCCATTTTTAATTTACAAGAACCTTGTAAACTACAAATTAAAGGAGCAATAGCGATTCAGAAGGCTTGATTCATTAAGCCTTTATTTACCCTTAATGCCTCCAAAGAAAAATAATTTGCTTACTGAACATGAGTTATGGGCTCGGCGCTGACATGTCCCACACACATCCCCAGGCTCTCCTGGGCGGAGTTGCTCTGCCTGGTACTGGGGTCACCGTCCTGGGGTCAGGACCTGAGCAATTCACTTCTCAGCCATGGAACTGGTCCATGTCCCACGTCCTTGCCCAGCTGGCCAGTGTACCTTACCCTGTCCATAGTTTCTGTTACCCATGGCAGACTTTGGCCCAAACATATGAAATGGAAAATTCCAGATGTAAACAACACATGTTATAAACTGTGCTGCAGTTCTGAGAAGCCGGTGGAGTCTTCCATTCTGCCGGGTCCCCCAGATGGGAGACACCTCTGTGTCTCGGCTGTCTGTGAGCTATCCAGGGTCCCTGCCCAGTAGTCACTGGGTGGTCATCTTGGTTGTCAGACTGACACGGCGCTGGTGTTCAGGTAACCTTTATGTACTTAAGAATGGCCCTCAAGCACAAGAGTATTGATTCTGGAAATGTTATTACAGTCAATTGCTATAATTGCTCTGTTTTATTGTTAGTTGTTAATCTTTTACTGTGCCTAATTTATGAATTGAACTTCATAGGATTCAGCATGATCCATGTCTCAGGCACGCATGGGGCTACCGTGTTCAAGCTCATGGGCTGTTGTAGTTTGGGGCTTTTGCAAGGGGAACAATATAATACAGGGAACATATTTTATAAGATTATTTATAATAGTCAACCAAAGAATCATATACAGAAAGAGAGTGCAGGAAATCCGTCCACACAAAGAGCTCATAGCAATGCCTCCCACAAATCCAGCTGGAGGCCTGGAGCCCACCACAATGCAGACCTGTTTCATAGACCTGCATTGAGAAGGCCCAAAGGTCAGTGGTGGAAGCTAGAAAGTCTATGCCAGTGGGATGAAGGATCTGTGCTAGCAGGCTGAGGGATCTGCACTGGAAGCAACACTCAAAGTAAGAACCACAGCTCCCCTGAAAAGTGCCACATCTTTAGCAGCAGTGAGGTCCCGGCTCCTCCGATGATGAGGAAAACTGAGTTCCCATCAGGAAAGCCAGTGGAACAAGCTTCTCCAGGAGACTGAGCAGGGCACCATCTTCCCCTCTGGAGCCAGGAAGCGATGCTCAAAGTGAGGACCAGAGCTCCCCTAGAGTGAACCAAAGCATCCTCAGTGACAACAAGGCCCCAAGCTCCTCCTCTGATGAGAAGAGCCAAGTTCATCAGGAAAGCCAGCATGACGAGCTCCTCCTAGAGAACAACAGCTCCTTACAGCTTCTCTCAGCTTCTAACAGCCTCCTTCTTCTTCCCCAGGTCTGCCTCTTCTGCTGCTGGCAACAGTCCTCAGGTGGGCTCCCGCACCCAGCACCACAGTGATTCAGTTCAGCTGGGGGTTAAAAGCCAATCACCGGTGGTCAGTCCATCACATAGGCATAACAAGCACAAGTAGGGCCTGAGGTTCTCAGTGCACAAGGGAAGAAAGGGTGCCTGGAGGGATGCACTTCGGTGGCCCGTGGTGCTGGCTTTGGGAAGGGCAGGGTCCAGTCACTGTGCCGCATCAGCGTGTGCGTGAACATTCACTGCGTGGCCCTGAGTGCTGTGGCTGGTGTGAGCCGCAGCCTCGCTGCCCGCTGGGCGCCTAGTACTGCCTGGCCCTGGGCGGGGCAGAAATCTCAACAGTGACATCTGCAAAGACCCTGCTCCCAAAGAAGGTCACATTCACGGGTCCCTGGGGCCAGGAATCCCACGCTTTTTTGGAAGGCAGAGTTCAGTCCTCCACAGAGCTGGGCGGAGCTTTGGTCCAGGAAGACCCAGGGGGAACTGGGGCACAGAGGTAAGGAGCGGGGGCACTGGTGGGCGAGGGGTGGTGGGTGGCTGGGGGGAACCCACTTTGGATGTGCACTGCAGGGGGAGAAGGAGCACCCCAAGGTGCCCTCACCTGATAACCGGAGTACTGGCTCTGGCACACCTGGGGTGTCACCTGCGGGAATTCCAAGCTTTCCACCTACTCATTTCCGGTAAGGTTGCGCAGGTGAGTGAAGGGTTAGAGACAGAAGGCTGCAGGTGAGGTTTGGGGGATGGGGTGAGAACTTGGTCCTTTAAGACATTTGGGGGAGCCTGCTTGGACTTTTTGGGCCCACTTTAAGGGTTGAATGATGTCTCTTGTCTGTGACAGTCAGGACCTTAGAACGGAGGTAGTGTCTTTAAAGAGGTCTGTCGGGAGGCCTCAATCCAATAACCATTGTCCCCGTGCGAAGAGGCGGTTAGGATGACAGCAGCGTGCGTGACCAAGGGAAGGCAGTGCGGAGACAGCACGAGGTGACCGTTGCCTGCGAGCCAGGGGCGCGAGCCCTCCGAAGACCCAGCCTCCATCCGGGGTCTTCAGCCTCCAGGACACGGAGGAGTGAGTTCCTGCTCCAGCCTCGCAGCCTGCCGCTCCTCACCAGGGCGGCCCAGTTACACACTGTCCTGTTGGAGACAGAAGTGAAGGATGAAACACCAGCCCTGCAGGTTCTGCCCTGTAGTGGACGGCGGACCAGGCCTTTCCCCGATTCTGTGCCGAGACCAAGTGTCCTTGGGTTTTGTGGTCACCGTAGTCTCGGGTTCTTGGGGGCCAGCCTACTCTAGTTTTCACTCCAGCCCAAGCCTCCTGGGTGCCGGCCTTGGTTTACGGGTATCCAGGTCCCCGCTGGCAGCTTCTGCTCAGTCTTGCTTTTCCATCTCTAAAATGGGAGCAGCGATCCCGCTTTTCCTGGAAGAGAGGAGAGCGTGTGGCGAGCTGTAAAGGGCTGTGAGGGGCCGAGGAGAAAGATGCGCCAGGGATGGAGACCAGGACACAAGGGAAGGTGGCATCCAGTGTGTCTCCCTGGTGCCATTCTATCCCAGGGTGCTGGAGTTTTCTCTGGGAGCACAAAGGCCTGAGAGCCAGTGCCACGGAGCAAGACAGACCCTGAGGTGTGGCAGTTGCTGGGCCGCGCACAGAGGGTACCTTTCCCCTGAGCTCAGTGCCGGCCCTGATAGGAAGGAAGGAAGGAAACAGAGACTGAGGGAAGGCAGGGAGGAAGGAAGAGAGGGAGGAAGGCAGGAAAGGAAGGAGAGAAAGAGGGAGGGAGGGAAGGAAAATAGGAAAGAAGAATGGAACAAAAGAAGGGAAGAGGGAGGGAAGAAGGAAGGAAGGGAATGAAGGAAGGGAAGAGGGAGTGGGAGAAGAAAGGAAGGGAGGAGGAAAAGAGGGAGGAAGGGAAGGAAGGAAAGAGGGAGGGTGGGAAGGAAGCAAAGTAGGAAGGAAAAAAGGAAAGCGGGAAGGAAGGAAGAGAGGGAGGGATGGAGGAAGGCAGGGTCCCCCTCTCAGAGGAGCTGGGCAGGCTGAGCAGGGGATGCATTAGGCCCAGGCTGGCTGTAGTAACTGGGTCCCCTCCCTCTCTTGGGGAGCAGTGGGCTCCGGAGCGGTGCCTGAAGGGCCCCAGGTCCCCAGGCGTGGCCTCGGTCCTGGCCAGCTCTGTCCGCCTGTGCCTGTGCTTGGCGTGATTAAGTCATCTCCCCGCTGGTTTTAGGGACTTGTCTTTCTGCCTATTGCCAAGACGTATGGATTTCTCATTACTGCCGTGGTGGAGCTGGAGCTAAAGTGCTTCCCGCAAACTCCATCCGAGCTCTGCCCATAAAGCACGACAGCGGCACGGGCTGGGGAGGGCGGCATGGGCGGGCAGCAGGGCAGTTGGTAGCGTGCCATGTACCCCAGGGAGTTGCAGCAGCCCTGGCACAGCCTGGCACCTCCTGCCAGCCGTCTGCAGATTTTACAGCCTGCAGGGCAGGCACAAGTCCCTGAGGGACACCATGAGAGTCGGCCCATGGGGTTAGCGACACCTCCAGACAGGAGGGTCCCGGGACCACCTTCGGGCTGGAGACCTTGGGGTGGGGTTCACAGGAGGCTGAAGCACTCACGTTTCGGCCAGGGTGCTGAGGGAACAGACATGTGGGCAGAGTCCAGCAGGGATCCAGTCGTGTTGCTGCCCCCTGTCCTCTCCCCATGGAGCTGCAGTCGGGGCTCCTCCTGGGAGGCCCCTCAGGTGCCCTCAGCTGTGCTGTCCTGGCATCCCTTCCTCCATGTCCCACTGGCAGCCTTGGGTCCCTGTGGGTGGATGCCGTCTGTGTGTGGCTGAGCACTCTGGCTTGGACTCTGGCACTAGGACCGTCGCGCACCTGGGGCTGGGCGCAGTGCTCCTGCTGGCCATGTGTGCCCTCTCTTCCAAGTCTTCAGCACTCCCAGGCTGGGTGTGGAGTTGAGGCTGACACCTACCTATCCCTGTGTCCTGTCTTCCTGGAGGCAGGAGCGGTGCCTGGGGATCCTCCCATGCCCTTGTGCAGTTGCCCTTTGTGGGGCAGGGACACCTACTGGGTCCCCAGCTTTGGTGGCCAGCTGCCCTGTGAGGTCCATGTCTCATGCACGGGCTGCTGGAGGGGCAGAGGTGGCCTGGATGGTGGCCAGGAGGCTGATCGGTGGCCATGTGTGTCCAGTCTGCACGGGCTCCTATCCTGCCTGCGCCGCGGCTGGAGGACTCGAGTGGCTTCCTCTCCCAGGGAGGCCGGGTGGTGCGTGAGTCTTAGTTGCTAATCCGTTACTCGTTCTTAGGAGTATTTCCTTCATTAGTCACTGCCCTGACGCTCTGTTAGTCCCTTCTCAGGTTCCAGTGGATTTCAGGCATCATCAGGTACGAGATAATTTATTTTATTGGGCAATTTACTTTCTGGGTATGTTTTTAGGGTCAATTAATCAGTTTAAGCAGAGGGGTACAGGACGAGGTTTCCTTTCTCTGTGACTTGGGAAAGATCCAAGATGCCTGGGAGGGGTGGAGCCCGGGCAGGTGCCTGGGCATCGGGCCAGGGTGCCCGGCAGTGGGAGATGGCAGTGGCTGCAGAAAGGAGAGAAGAAAAGGGGCGGGTGGGCTGCGGGAGCTGGGCTCACTGTCGGGGGCTGTGTGAGCAGAAGGAAGTTTCACAGCTAATCTTGTCCAGGACACTGAAATCAACTGAGCCCCTTGCGCCTTGTAAATAATACATAAAAACACATAATGAATATTTAAGCAGAAGGAAACATGCTCCAAGCCAGAAGAAACTGTCAAGGATTGGTTTCATCTGCACATACAGCAAGTTGTCTTGAGGGCCGGATGCCTGGCTGGAAGCCTGCATCCCTTGCTGGGGTGTGTTCCAGTCCAGCCCCATGTTCTAACTTCTGGCTGGCTGCTTTCTGGGGGGAGAGGAATGCTCCTTGGCCTGGGACCTTAGCTGACAGGTGTTTCCTTTGCAAGATGGCTCTCCGGTGATTAATATTGCCATGGTGTGGGGTTGGTTGTCATAGTAAGTGATCGTAGCTTACTGTGTGTGGGGAGCTTTGAACCAGCGATCTCTTTACATCCTTCTGAGCACAAAGTGGATATCGCTCCCAACGTGCGGTCAGGGAGATGACCCTGAACTTGGAGCTCTCAACTCACCTGCTCGGTGGTCTACCCTGCTGCTGATGTCTACACAGTAGCCGGGTGCTTCTGCAGGATCTTGGTGTGGACCACTGGCAGTAAAACCACCCAGTCCACCCCAAGCCCTGTGAATCCCACTTAGCAGACTGATTGTTTCAGGGATCGATAAAGTGGGAGAGAGTTCTGTTTACCTGTGTTGCTTAGGAACTGCATTATGATTTAACAACCCCGATGCTCTTCTTGGGCGGGAACCACAAGCCCGGGCTGATTCCCACGAGGAGAAATGACAGGGATGCCCTCACTGCTGGCTTACCACACTTAAATTAATTGGCGTGGTATTGTTTATGCTTGCAAACATTTGTGCTTTCTCTTCCTTTTGTTGGTGGTGTAATCTGTTCCAAGTTCACAGAGATGAACCCCTGGCTTGAAAGTGGTTCATTAAAAAATACAAGTAGGGATGAAAATAGAAGCACAAATGGCACTGCCTAGAATAACTTCAGCAATGTAAATAATATGCTGGGTACCAGGGAAATATGGACGCATGCACTGGGAGGGTTTGGAAGTGGTGATTTGTGCACACAGAGAAGGAGAAAAGCATCACTAACTGCAGCAGGAAACATCAGAGAGCTGGACCTGTGGGATGAAGCTGCTCCTTGTCCCCAGGCTGTGCTCTCCTCCGGGACTTCCTGGGAGATTCAGAAGGGTAGAAAGACAGCTCTGGTCACCCAAGTGAGCTGCTCCTGACAAATTCTAAATTATGTTTCTCAGCACAAACCTGATCAACGATACACTTTGTCACTGCAGAGAGAGGAGACCAGAACGATAAGAGCACCCCTCAAATCTGCATGCCTCGAATAAGAGGCAGACACCGTATGAGGCTGAGGAACTTGAAAAATCTACCACAGAGGTCAAGGGCTCGTTGTGCTGGGGAGGACAAGGTGATGTGTGGCTGTGCCTCCGTCCTGTGATGCTGGGACGCACATTGTGTGGGGGCGCTGTTCCCAGCGAGTGCCAGCACAGCTCACCGCAGGGCTGATACAGGGCTGAGGAGTTCACACGGAGGAAGGCAGCTCACTCCTGGGTCCATGGCACAGGCAAAGAGCTCTGTGTGGCTGACAGCCCTCTTGCGAGCTGTGAAAAGGACTTGTAAAGCCACGTTGTGGCCAGGATGGAAGGTATGCCAGGCACCAGTGTGTCAGATTGGACTGGGTACCCAGGAAACCCAGGGACCCCGAGCTGACAGCTCCCCTCCTGGGATGGAGGGTGGCACATGGTGTGGCTAGTGAGACCCAGGTGGAGGCTGTGACATCGATCTTTCCAGGTGCCAGGCTGTGCGAGGACATGGGTGGAGAGAGTGGCTTCCACTTTTCCCCGCTGAGGCCAGAGGACGGCGCTCAGGCAAACACGAAGACGAGAGATGGGCTGGAAATGGCTCTTCACGGTCCTCTCCCCCAGAAAGCCGGCATCGCTCAGCGGCCACCAGCCTGATTTAAGGCCGAGCCCGAGAGGCCGGAATTGCCTCAGAGGACAATGCTGGGACATGGTTTCCTGATGCGCATTTTACTCTCCCAGCGTGAGATGATTTCTGTCCACGGGAGATGGATGTGCACCCTGGAGATGGTTTAGACTGCGATCGCACCTTGCACTGCAGCGGGAGGGGTCCCTGTGCTCAGTTCTCTTGAGCTTTTCCCTACACAGGGACACTCACAGCCCCAGCCTTGAGCACCGGACGCCCACGGGCTCTGGAGTGGCTCAGTGAGAAGCGCACAGTTGCCCCCCTGCAGACGCCTGTGCCTTGGCGCCCGTGATGCCTCCAGGAAGAACCAGGAAGTCCTCCAGGAAGAACCAGGAAGTCCTCCAGGAAGAACCAGGAAGTCCTTCCTGTCACCAGGAAGAAGGAGTAAAGGAGCCCGGCTGTGGATTATCCCTGTCACAGTTGTCCTCATCAAGCCAGTGCAGGGGCCCGTGGAGGTTGCCGATGCCATGCAGCCCTCAGCGTCACTGCCACGGTGTCCACGTGCTGTGCTCTGCTTCATCCGAGTCCCCTGAGGGCATGGCCGTGCGCCGGTGGGGCATCTGTACGTGTGCAAAGCCTGCTGGGTGTCCTGGCACTGACGTCTCTGGAATTTGGCTTCTTGATGCCCACAGCAAGCATTTATTTGGCGTCTCCTGTGTGACCGGCGCTGAGCTGCAGCTTTAGAGACGGGATGTTTGCTCCGATCCCGGGATGCCCCCTTCATGTCCGGGGTGGGGGGACTGAGATCCAGTATGGTGACTCAGTGGGTGACCAAGTCCAGCCTCGGGTCAGAGTCTGTGGCCTCCCACTGCCACGCCCTCCTCCCTCCCCAGCATCTCCAAGGTCACAGTGGCCCTGTCTGCAGAGGAACCCGGCCCTCAGTACCTCCTCCGCATTTCCTCAGTACCTCTTCCTCCTCCCTCACTCTGGCAGAGCTAGCAGGGCCAGCTGCGGCTGGGCACGAGCGCTCGCCTTCTCTGCAGAGGCTTCTCACCGTGGCAGCTGCCCGGCTTGGGGGACAGAGCCCACCGTGTCTCAGTCACTTTCCGCGCTGCTCGACACCCACAACATCGGGAGAAGTTGGATTGCAGCTCATGTTTCGGTGCATCATCTGCTGGCTCTGAGGCAGGCAGCATGGCAGAACGGTCTGGGGAGAAGAGCTGCTCATAGCGTGGTGGACGGAAGCAGAGAGAGAAAGAGAAGCGAGGAGTCCTGAGGGAGATGCGCGTTCCAGGCCACGCCCATGGTGACCGCCTCTTCCAACCAGAGCCTGCCTCCTAACAGCCAGCCAGCTATGATCCAGTCACCTTCCAGGAGCCTCTGGGGTGAGCACACAACCCAAGCTGTCCGGGACTGCTGAACTCCCGCACCCAGCACTCAGACACCACTGAAAGCCAGTCTTGTCCCCACCAGGCGGCCTGGGTCCTGGAGGAGATGAGGAATGAATTTTCCACCAGCCCCAGCAACAGAGACACAGGCAGTGGCAGCTCAGCCTTCAGCTTCCAAGAAGGGAAGTCGCTCAGCAGGACTGGGGCAGCGCACGCAGAGGGCAGGGATGTTTCTTCAGAACACTTCGCGTCTCTGTGGGCCTTTCTGTCCAAAAGAGCTGACCGCCTGGCAGAGGACAGAGTGATCCGTGGCTTCCTGGGGCAGTTGGACTCCTGCAAGGAGGATTTGAGGGCCCCGCTACCCGTCGATTTCCACAGCTGGCCAGCTGGACTGGTGACCTTCAGAGGGCTGGCGGTGAGGAGAGCTGAAGGATGTGGTTTCTAAGCTGCAAAAGGACTTCTGTGGAGCCCCAAGGCTCTGATGGGAGTGAGCACAGGACTCAGCGGAGGGAACAGCAGTGGTAGATTTCTGATGCAGCAGCGTAACAGAGGGCCCAACCCAGAGCAGTCACTTGCATTTATTGAGAGCTGACTGTGGAATGGCGCTTGGCAGACAGCTTTGTGTACTGTTCTAGGAACAACTTTGGTTCGTGCGTTAGAAATTCTCAAGTAACACTGGCGTTAGTACATACGAGGTTAAAGAGTGGGCAACTTAGAGCTGCTGCAGGGTCTTGAATATTATCAGGGACCCAGGATCCTTTGTGTTCCTTCTATGTCACACAAGCCTCCATTCTTAAATTAATGTCATGGGTCAGTATGGATGCTGGAGCTCTAGCCATCACATTTTTATTCTAGCCTAAGAAAAAAAATGTAGCGGAGGACAAAAGGGTGATACAGCTCCATTTAAAGAGCTTTCCTGGAAATCCTAATTCTTCTGCCAATGAGGCTGTGGCACAAGTGCCTAGCATTCTTCCTTACTGGATGACATGTCTTCAACAACTTCTTCCCTCTGTAACTACCAGTAGTTGGGACTACAGAAACGAATCATTGCCCTTTAGTTGTCTTTTGAGTTTTTGTGCTGTCATTTGCCCCATGTTAGTGTCCAGGGACCACCAAGCACTATGCATGGGCAGAATGTATCGTATCATGACTCTGGAGCCTCAGGTCACGGGGTGGCTGGGCTTGGCCACCGCTGGGCCTCTCCCGCATCTGCACATGGTCTCCCTTCTCTGTGTGTCTGTGTCTGGATTTCCCTCTGTCTTACGATACAGGGAGTGTTGGGTGAGGTCCCCTCTACTAACCTCACCTGAGTGGATTACACCTCTGACCCCAGGGAAGCACACATTCTGAGGTCCCGGGGATGAGGGCCTGGGCACATGGATTCGGGCCAGGAGCAGGTCTTATGTATCTTCTGTGCCAGGCATGTTCATGGAGCACAAGTCCTTCCAGGGCCGGAGGTCATGGAGGATCCAGGTCCTCCCGCTCTGTGTCTGGATGAGTGGCAGGTGCCAGGATTGTGCAAGCTGGGGATCCACCCGAGGGCTACATCCTCTGGGCTCTGGGCACTTGTGGCACAGATGCCAGGCCCAGAGTCTTCCAGGGACACGGATCAGGGTCTCAGCTCAAATGCGGCTGCCCATCAGCCACCGCCACTTCTAGAATGCAGAAGAGGGCATCGCTCTGGTGAGGGGCACGGCACTCAGCACCGGGATTCTTCTTCTGAATTCAGATGGAAATCACAAACCACCAAGGTACAGATCCCTTGACATTAGAGGCTCTGGGTTTTAAGTGCGGTGGCTCCTTGTGGCTCCCAGGGCCCCTCCCAGGCCCTCAGCCGTCAAGCTTGCAGCCCTCCAGGTGGCTTTAGGGAGGTTGTCCAGCAGCTTGCTTGGCTCTCTGGGGTCCTCTGCAGATCCCCACAGGTCACTGGCAGCTTGACAATTCTCTGTGCACCCCTGCCACTGTGAGAACCTCGTACCCCACTTGCCATGCGCTCCAGCTCTCAGAGTTACCAGCTTGCTAGTGTCACCCTGCCAACTCCTGTGCCTGGGATAAGAGCCCTGTGTGGGCAACAGGACCTCCAAGCTAGGCTTTGAGGGAAAGGAGGCTGCAGCCCGGGGGTGCTCAGGACAGAGCCCCCAGGACAGATCGAGGAGGGCGGGGGTGCTGCCTTTATAGACCAGGATGGGTGTGCACAGGCAGGTGCTTTATTCGCTGGCCTGAGGGAGGGACAAAGGGGAGGGGTTATCTGGAGGCTTTGGGGTGTCTTACCCCCTACAGACATGAGTTTCAGCCCTACAGCACCAAGGCACGTCTCTCCTGGGGGTGGGGTGTCCAAGCTATCACAGTGACCGCTTGACAGAATGGCAGAGAAGTGGCTGCTTGCCTGGCAGCTCCCATCTGGCTGTGGAGACCATGGGCTGCAGTCAGGACTGCCAATGTCTCAGAGGGGTCTCCAGGAGGGCTGGCTGTGTTGATCACGGCCCATGGGGCTCGGGGGCTCTGGGGGCACGCCTCATGCCCTGGAACCTGGGACTCTGAGGTGACCTGAGTCTGGAGGTGCTGGTGCCACAGAGTAGAGTCTGACCCAAGACCAGTGAGACAGAGGAGACTGAGTGGCACAGTGAGACCCCCTGCACATCCCCCTTCCTTGCCAGCTGAGCTGGACCCTGTCCCTGGCCACCACTGGAAAGGCATGCATAATGCAGGACTGGCCAGTGCTGGGAGCTGCGCCTGCAAAAGTGAGTCACACCCATGTACAAGGCCTTGAAGGGGGCCCAGGCCTTGTGGGGAGCATGCAAATGAGTGAGGGCCCACCCAGTAGAACGGCCCAAGCCCCGAAGGGACCTTAGGGCTTCTGCAGAGGGAAAGTGACATGTTCCACGTTCTGGGTGCTCAGTGAAGACCTGGAAAGGACAGGTTCTCTTTCTGGGTGACATTAAGATTATTTTTGCTTGGCTGATGCTCCTGAGGATCTCCCCAGAAGCAGGGGTGAGCCCTCGATATTCCCAGCACGCTGTCCGGGCTGTTTATGTCTGGTTTTGGCATTTTTCCATTGGAGATTCACAGAGGCTGAGCACCAGGAGGGAAGTGTTTCTGGGAGGGAAGTATTTCCCAACTTTCAGGCCTTTTCCATCAGAGCCAGTTACAGAGCAAGGCCCTAGCAAGCCTTTCCTGACCTCTGGGGCAGCAGCCAGCTCTTCCCCTCCCAGATCCTAGCCCTGGAAGAGGGAGAGATGCATTGGTGAGGGCAGCGTACTGTGCCACTTACCCACAGCACTCTGCGGCTCCTGAGCCAGGCCTGCCTGGGCCCGTGGGCCCACAGATATCAGGACAGGGGTCTGGGTGCACCTGCTGGATGAGTGGATGCTTCCTAGTGACAAATCTGCACTGCAGGATCTACTGCAAGCTCACATCTTTCAGTGAGGAGCAAGGGCCTCTGCAGCCAGGGCTGGAGGCATGTCACCCTGCTGTCCCAGGACTGTCTGACTCCTCTGTCATCCTGCAAGACCAGCCACGTAGGTGATGTGACATGGTGCCAGGGAAGGGGAACCTGTGATCAGCATGCAGACTTCGGGGGCTATGGGGACAGGGAAGAAAGTGTCTCTATTTCCCTGGGATGTGTGAGCTCTTCTGGGGTGTGGGCTGCTTGTGCACTTTGGCTTGGGGACAGATGGGCGGGACAGCAGGAGCCTTGTAGAAGAAGCATCAGGAAACACACAGCCGAAGCTCTGCAAAGGGAAGAGCAAGCTCCTTAAAGGTGTCAATAAATTCAATACAAGACAGGTAAGGGTGTTGACAAAGAGGCCCTCTGTGAGCATGGTGCTTACATGCATGGAATCCATGTACATGGGGGGCCCTGAGAGCACATGCATAGCCCCTTCCTTCCCACAGGGGACCCCTGGGGGCCACCACCTGGCCTGAGGGGATCTGTGGCCTGTTGGAGCTGGGCCAGCATCTACTTCAGAGCAAGAAACCTTCAGCCCCAACCTGGAGCCCCAGCACAGGGAACCTCTTGAGGAATGAGGCAGGGGGAACAGCATCTCCTGGGCAGGGAAGAGAGGCCAAGAGCTTCTCCTCTTCCCGTGCAGTTGGGGTGTGGGGTCCACAGGCAAACCCAAAGTTCCCCCAGGATGTCAGAGTGTGCAGGGGCAGCAATTCCGGGTTTGACAGCATGACAGAGGGTGGAGGGGGGACTCTGGGCGGTGTGGAGGGGTGCCAGCTTTCAGGGTCTGCAGGGCAGACTACTGGTCACCATGGCATTTTTCCAGCCTTCTGCCAGCCAGGAGCAAGCCTGGGCCTGTGTCCCCATGCTGAGCATGCAGCCCCTGACCCCTGTCCCTTCCTTTCCTCCTGTGGGACACGGGGCTTCAAGGTGACCCTGTCTCTTGACCATGGCTGGTGGCCTGTGTGAGGACATTGAATCACTTGCTGGGAGCCTTGGTTTTGAGGGATGGGGACATTGAACTGGCATCTCCTGTGGGAGCTGGAGCAGCAAACTCCAGAACTATTAGAATGTAGCTTCCTCCCTGAGGGTGAGAAGAAGAGCACAGGGCAATCTGTAGCAGGAGAGGAGAGGAGAGGAGAGCGATGTGTGCAGTGTTGAGATATCTCGAGAGAGGGCCTGGAACACTATGGTCCCAGATCAGGCCGCTCCTGACACCATCTGTGCCCCAGCCCTTCCTGCCAGTTCTGCCTCGAAGGCTGTGATGCCACCCAGATCCTTCCAGCTTTGGTGGATGGCACTTGGATTTGTTTTGGAGGTCCCTTCAGGGGCAAAGGAACAGACAGGTAGGGCAGTAGAGACTCACAGCACGCAGGTCTCCTGCTGGTCCAGCACTCACCGCCCCCACTCTCCTGTCCACCACGATGCTCTCCTGGCCTGACGTCCCATTTCCCTTTGTTTTCAGACTGAGTCCAGCCCCTGGGATTGGGCATCTCAGAGGGCCTCTGCTTTGGGCTGGGATTTAGAGCCAGATCTGTAATCTCCTCAACTTCTGTCCAGATCAAGGGCCCAGGAAGGCTTTGAGCCGGTTGCTTTAGCCACAGGCAAACCCAAAGGTCCCCCAGGCTGTCAGAGTGTGCAGGAAGTAACCCCTGTGGTCAGTCTCACAGTGACAGAGGACAGAGACCACAGCTGACAGAGACAGGTATGGAGCAGCCTGCAAACACAGCCAGCTGGACGCATGTTGGGGCGGGCAGGGAGCTCTCAAGCCCTCTTGAAGAGACGGGAGTCCAGGACAGAACACGGAGCAGCCTGCACCGGTCCCTGCAGTGTGACACACACTCCTGAGTGTCAGTGGTCTGCGGAGCTCATGCAGAAAGGGTGGAGTGAGCTCCGGGGAAAGACTGTGCTCAGGAAATCTGCAGCTCTCCGGCAGGCAGTCTCTCCTTCAGCACCTGGGACAGCGCCACGCCCCGGGTGACTGGTGTCTCACGCTTGGATATCCCCCGTGTGACAATGTTTGGAACCCTTGACGGCCAGACTTGGCAATGACCTTCAGGGTAATAGAACCCAGCTCTTCAATTTTACAGATGAAGAAGCTGAGCTGAGGCGGGGGAGGTAGTTTGCTCTGGGTCATGTGCTTGGTTACATCAAGACAGGGACTAAATCTATGCACCTAACTACCCCATGCATCTCATGTCTCATTGTGCCAACAGAAGAAGGGCCGCCCGTCCCTCTTGCCTCAGCCACCAGACAGCTGCTTATGCAGGGAGCAGAGTCGCTGTGCAGAGCCGGTGCACAGGCCCTGCAGCGGGTCTGCGGTGACAACATTGCCTGTGCAACTTAGCTGGTGGTGCTTTGTGGCCTTGTCAGCCCTGACCTTCTTCCTTGTAGCAAAGAGTTCCCATTCCCTGCGCCTGGCCTTGAGGGCTACTGCAAGGACCTAGCAGCACAATGCGTGTGAAACACGCACACCCACAAATGGACACACACACACACACACATGCAGAGTCACCTTCTAGTGCAGGGGATCTGGCCAGCTTTGCAAGGACACACACGAGGGAAAGGCCCTGGGCTTGGCTTGGTGTCACTCACAGGCCCCTACGTCACTCTTCTCAGTTCTGTTTCTCTCTGTTGACACCTTGGCATCCACCGGCTCTTCCCTGGGCTGTCTCTGCTCCTCCCCCGCCCTGCTCCACGTGGGCACTTTCACTGCAGTGAGTGTATTATCTCCTACTTCTTAGCTGAAGCCTCTTCTCTTTCCGCCAATTTCAAGAATGCTCCCTGTGCTTGTTGGAGAATTTCTACAGCAGCTGCTTTGAAGTGTGTGAGAAGATCCCAGCACCTGGTCCCCTGGCACGAGTGCCTGGTAATGCTCTTTTCTCCTGAGTGTTGACATTTTCCTGGCTCCTTGTGGGCTGGGTAGCTTTAGATAACTTCTTGAGTATTTGAATACTGTGTTCCGGGTCTCTGGGTCCTAGTTGGACCTCATGTGCAGTGCTGACTTTTTCCCTAATTTAGCAGGCTGTCAGTCTCATTACGCCTGGGCTGTGAGCTATGTCCAGCCTTCTGAGGGCTGTGGATTCAACGCCAGCTTCACTCTCAAAGTTTTTGGGTCTGTCCTGTTGTCCACTCCCAGAGGCCGGTGTTGGGTGCATAGTTCATCTGTCCCTCAGCTCCCCTGCATCACTTCTTCACATCATTAAGACAAGATCCTCGCACAGAGCCTGGGAAGAAGCCCAGGACCACCGCCCCAGCCCTCCCTCTCTTCCTGGGATTTTCTGGTTCTCTGGGCTCTGCTGGAACTCCGTGGCCAGAGAGTTGGAGTCTTCACAAACCCTGCTGTGCTGCGTGCATCCCACGCTCACCCTGCCTGGAGCCCAGACAGCGAGGACAGAGAGGAGAAGGCGGTGGATGGAAACCCACTCTCGGAGGACCACTGCATCCCCAGCCCTAGTGCACGGAGGGCAGAGAAGCCTGGAACTGCACGTGGGGCCTGGCCCGGCCTGTCTCGCTCCCTCTGCGAGCGCAGAGGGCCTGGGTTTGGACTCCACCTGAAGGAGTCTTCACCTTGGGTTCTAGGAGTAAAGACAAGACACTTGGAGCCCAGCAGAGCGTAGGCGAAGGAGCCCGCAGCCCGGGGAGGAAGGAGCCGCCCACAGTGTGAGCTCCGGAGGTTCTGGGGTTGTTTGTCTCTGCTGCCGAGAAGCTGGCGATTACACTCATTTCCAGCATAACTGGTGGCCGGGGAGACCGCAGACGCTTGCCAGGGGCACATATGACAACAATACTTGAAAACGCCATCACACACCAGGAAAATATTCTATTATTTTTAAAGACTATTACTGCTAATAAGAGTTTAACAGTTTCAACTTCACCATAATTTGATTACAGATCCACACGGGCTCGGGCGTGTGAGACCTGACTTAATAATGTCTCTGCATTATTCAAGGAACTTTCTCTGCAAAATGCAAGAGGCAAGGACGGCGTGTTGTACAAGGTGCCTCAAGGGGGCTGGGTGTTGGGGTTTCTGTAGACGAAGTGGGATCTTGCTGGGCTCTGGAGCCTGTGGCAGACCGTGTCCTTCGCTTGGCTGGGCCCCAGGCCATGGTTCTCTGTCCTAGGACCTCTCATCACTGCCTCTTTCCTGGTGCCCTTTCTTCTCAGCTGCCAGGGCAGTTCTGGTTGGGCTGAGATGAGGCTGCAGAGGGTTTGCTCCTGGCTCCTCGTCTTGGTGGTATTGGGAAGCCAGGCCTTTGAGTCCACAGAGAAAGCCACACAGCGACAGGCGGGAGCTCCCAGGGCTGGGTCTGACCAGGCGCACACAACTTTCAGGCTCCCAAGAAAGGCGTGAAGAGCAAGAAAATCCCTGGCATGTCTGTGTGGTGCTCTTAGGTCTATGGGGCACGGGGGCAGTGCTCATCATCTGTAAAATCCTGCATCCCCACACATATAGAACAGCTCAGAAAGAAAGAGGCCTGCAGATGCCAGAGCTGAGCCTGACTCAGGGCCTGCAGGCTGTCGTCATACACGAGGAGAGCGGGTGCAGCCATTTTTAGGAACCCAGGTGACTTCCTGCCAGGGGACTCAACCTCCAGCTTCTTACAGTTCACTTCGTGGACTGATGTGCCAAATCCACGTCTGCAGCCCGCTCCCCCCTGTGCCCTCCTGATTAAACGATTCCCAATCAGGGTGTGGAGGGGTGGGACTGTGCAGGGAGAGAAGTCAGGAGCTGGGACGCCCCTTCTGAAGCAGCCAGCTCCCTCCGGGGCGCTCTGTGAAGAAGGAACAGGAGGATCCAAGGCCTCTGGTTGGGTGGGAAGGGGAAGAAGCCCCAGGCTCCAGACTGCAGGTGCCGAAGAGGGGGAACCTCAGGCTGTGAAGCCCAGAACCTCAGCCTAGAAAAGGCCAGAAGCCAGCGCAGAGCTGGGCAGGAAGTCGCATGTGGCTTGGGGTGCTGGGGACGCTGCATCTGAGGACAGGGTGGAGTGGGCAGCCCTGGGCATTGTCTGGTTATCTGATCCTCCTCACAGGGCCAGTGTCCAGCCTGGCACAGGCACTGCCTCCTCCCTGAGCCTCAGACCAGCATGCCCGTGGACAAAGGCAGCTGTGACAGTGGAGGCTGGCCAGGCTGGTGTTCATGGTGCCCTGGCATCCAGATGGTGCTGAAATTGCTGGTCAAAGCTGTCCAATTAAACAGTGGCCTTAGCTGGGTGGTTAATTAAGGGGAAGCACCGGGCCAGAGAGGCTTGGCTGGCCAGGCTCGAGGGCACTGAAAGAGATCCTCCCACTGGGGCCTAGGGCAGGTGTCCTCACCCTGACTGCCCTTGGTCTACACTTAGCGGCTCTCAGGGTGAATGACTGGAGGTGTTTCCTTGGGTTGGTCAGGATCAGGGTCAGGGTCAGTGTCAGGGTGGCACTGTGGGCATCCTGTCTCCGTGCCCAGCCTCACTCCCTGTCCTGGGCAGCTCACCCTCCAGCAGGATAGGTGAAGGAGTAAGGAGCGACCATCCGGTGAGAGCAGCAGGGTGTGGTGCTGGCCCGAGGACCCTGCCTGCGATCTGGGGCCTCCAAGACTCAGGGAAAGAGCAAAGGCATGGAAGCCCAGCCCCTGCCCAGAAATCAGGAGATGGAGCACATGCAACTAAGTCAAGCCCAGCTGCTGCCATGTGCGAGCGAGTCCTGGCTGGGGGCTGTGACTTCCGTGAAGTCCTTGGCCTCTGGTCCCACCCCTTGTGAGTGATCAGAGCACAGGTGCAGGAGGGACGGCTGGCCTTGATGTGGCTGCTTTCCTGGCCCCCAGCCAAGCATCACCGGCCAGTCAGTGTGCAGGGCATTTCCTTGGTGTCATTTGTGTGGCTGCAAAATGCTCAGGCCGGAGGTCACAGGCTGACCACAGGTGGACGGGTGTAACACTGGAGGAGGAGGTGCCAGGGCACCTGGAGCGCTCTTCCTCAGCTCCCCTCAGGGGCACACGGCAGCTCTGAGAGCCCACGGTGTCAGCTTCTGCAGCTGGTGTGAGGAAGGACCCCAACTGCGCAGCTGAAAAGAACCAAGAAGTCTCCTCCCCAACCTGGAAGCCAGGGCTGAGGTCCAGGTGTCTGCAGGCCTGGCTCCTCCAAGGCTCCGTGGGTCCATCTGTTTTTGCCTGGCTCCAGCTTCTGGCGGCCGCTGGCAGTCCCTGTACCTCAGCTCGTAGATCACGAGTCCCTGCATACACCTCCTTCACCTGGACCCTGTGTCTCTGCCTCCTCACAGGATGCCCCACGTCTGGGGCTGGGGCCAGTGTGAATCCAGCCTGATCTCATCTTACTTCAGTTCTATCTTCAAAGACCCTGTTCCCAAACAAGGTCATATTCTGAGTCCTGCGAGGACAGGGACTTGGGGGGACACTATTTAGCTCAGTGCAGGGTGCAAGGGTCAGGGGTGGGGAGGTAGCCTTGAGTGCAGTCCCTCACCACTTGACACGTTCCTGACCCCAGGCTCGGGGCCTCTGTCCTCTTGCTGGTGGCCCTGTCCCTTAGGCCTCAGCAGTGGAGGCCTGGGGCTGAGGACGGGTCCCCCTCTCTCTGCTGCGGCGGCAGTGGCCCTGGGCGGAGCTCCTCACCATCAGCTGTCGTCTGGTTCTTCTCGTTGAAGGCTCCTCTTTGGACCAAAGCAGAGGTGACCAGTGACTAATTCTCACGGAAAGCAGCGTCTGCTGGAAACCACACCTGAAGCTTTACAGTTCGCCACTCTGGTGTTTATGATCCAGATGAGCTCCTTGAACTGAGGACCAAAGATTGATGCTGTTTCCTCGGCCAGGCGGCCCCTGTGCTGCCCCTCATTTCAGACACTTAACAAGGTGTCAGCGGCTGGAGGGCCCTGGGGGCACGTGGTGGACAGACGGGCTGGCAGCTGCAGAGTCAGGGGTGGAGAGAAGCTGTCCTCAAGTATTTAGGGCGAAAGCGTCCACGCCCACAGGCTCAGTGGGTTTCCCCTGAGATTCCTGGGATGACGTCTTTGTGGGAGGCCAGTATGCTGGGACAGCATAGAGACCGTGGGTTCAAACATGGCAACTAGAAGGGACCTTGAGAGCTGTGGGTGGGTGGAAGAGAATCGGTGGGGTGACACAGCCCAGGCCCACTCTCGATCCCTAGTGGGCTGTGAGCCAGGCCGAGCATCCTGCCCCACCCGGGACCCAGTTTCCTCCTCGGTGGGGTGAAGACGGCAGCACCAGCTGCTCCCCTGCTCGAGTCCTGCGGCTCTTGTGCTGTGTGACAGGGTCACAGCAGCTGGTGAGTGCAAGGTCCGGTCTGGGAGGCGTGTGCCGTGTCTCCTGGGTGACTGACAGCTGATATATTGGAGGGAAGTCAGGTTCTCTGTGATGATGGGGAGATGCCACGCATCTGCAGTGGGTCGTAGCTGACCACCAGAGCAAACCTGTGAGCTCCGGGAAAGCAGAAGCAGCCCAGCTTGGTCTCAGCTGGTTGGTTGTCGGGAGAGACGAGTCCTTAGGGTTTGATTAGCACATGGAGGCTGTGTGTGCCAGCCTGAGGGCATCAGGCCTCATCAGGATGGCACCAGGCTGACCTACTGTGTGCAGCCACCACCTTCTGCCCCCAAGGGCCTTGTAGGTTGGCCTTCTGGGGTTGTCCTTCCTGGTACAGGGAGGGAAGGCACATCAGCTGCCTGAGGTCAAAACCAAGCTGCTGGAGAGTCAGACTGGCTTCTCTAGGAGAGGCCTGGGGAGCAGGGGGGCAGGGATCGAGGGCTGGGCCTGGGACCGGGACCCCCACCAGCTCGCGTGAACTGGGAGCTTCTGAGCTGGGGCAGGCATGGCTGGGTGGGAGGAGGGAGGCACAGGCAGCCGGGCTGCTGCTTCTGGGGTGCCCGAGGACACCCGGAGCCCTAGGTGCTCACTGGTTCCTGCAGTTGTTGAAACACACGTGAGATGGGGTTGGGATGCAGGGCTGGCTCTTCTCAGGCCCTCTGTCCCCTCCCTTGGGCAGGTGCATCCCCAGGACCCTACCCCTGTCATGACCCTGGCTCACAGCCAGATCTTTCTGGCTCTTGCTGGCTGGCTGCTGCCTGGAGGTGTCCATGAGCTTGTGAAGACGATTTGGGGGAAGACACGAGTGCTGTGTCTGCTGTGAGCCCCTCCAAGCCTGCCTGCAATGGAAAATAAAGACCCTGCCTCCTTCCTGCAGGGGGTCGAAGTCCTTCCAGTTCAGAGCATGGCTCAGCCTGTGACCTCCACGGAGACGGGTCAGGCCTTTGTGCTCACCGCTTCCCACGGGCTGTCAACAGATACCGGCCCAGGGGTCCCTCCTGGGCTCTTGTTTTCCTGTTCAAAGAACTGGACAAGATAAGTAAGAAATGTAGAGGTTTTCACATGTATTAAAGGCATTAGAAATAAGAAGAGGAGGGAAAAGAATTGTGTGGAAAAAAAATGTGTCCTGCGTGCAGAGTGGGCACTGTGGAAGGAAGGCCGTGGCTGTGAGTCTGACGGCTTCTGTCTTTAATACTCCACTCTGATGTCGTGTCCTCGGCCATCCTGTCAAAATCCTGCTTGATCTCCTGCTGGAGAATTGAAGGTGACCTTCTCTGATTGGCCCCTGGTGCAGGGTATGGACACTGTTCTGCACATGTGTCCTGGCCAGGTCATCCCATGGGCACAGCTGGTTTGCCATGCCCTAATCTTCTGCTTCCTTTCCTGGTTAGGAGAATGTTACAGGTAAAAGAAGGCAATAGACCATGTAGTCTGGTGTCCCAAAAGGGGCATATATACCCAATAGTAAAAAGTCAAATCAAATCAAGTCAAATCACACGCATGTGTGATCCCAGCATTTGGGTGGCTGATCCGGACACAGTAGAAACTTTTGATCATCCTGGGCTACATAACAAGTTCAAGGCCAGCCTAGGCTACACTGCAAGACCTTGTCTCAAAACACAAAAGCAAATCAAAATTGACTACTGGGACGTGCTCCAGGGAGCCTGGGAAACCGGGTTGAGGCAGGCTGAGCTGTTCCCGTTCTGGAGTCTTTCTGTTAGGGCTCACAGCGTCCCCAGGCCCTCTGACTGCAGAACTACCTGTGGGAGGGGCTGAGATGCTCAACAGATCTGGAGGTGCTGGTCTGGCTGAGCTCCCCTTTTGTGTTTTACTCACTCAACAGTCAATCTTCGAGGACCCTCAGGAGCCATGTGCCCCGGCTTCTGCCCTCTGTCCACACCGGGCACTGACCATACAGCTTCCGGCTGTTGGGAGATGAAGCCTGGGCAGGACTGAGCTGGCAGGGCTGCCCTCTCTGGGAGACACTGGTCTGCAGGTGCAGAAGGCTGCAAGGTGCTCCTCCCTGCAGAGGTGTGAACCCTCAAGGTGGCACGTGTGTCCTGGGCCTGCACCATGCTTCCCAGCTGACTTCTGCTCAGGTGGGTGGGAGCCCTGGGCTCTGAGCAGGGAGGGCTGCCACCTGACTTATGCTTAACAGATCTCCTGGCCACTGGGTGGAGCTGCCCATCTCTGGATTTCTGCTTTCAGAGCAGGGTTTGACCTTGATCCTGCCCCTCCCCCGGGAGACATGGGGGTGTGTAAGTTAGAGAACGGATTCTTCTGCTTCACAGGCCACCACTGGGATCTGCAGGAAAAGTCTGGAGAGCCTGGGCTTTAAGTGACGGTGGAACAGATGGGGCTTTGGGGTGTTCTCCGTGTGACAAAGAACAAAGAGAATATTGGGGACCGGAGTGCATGCTGTGACCATTAGCTCAGGAGGACCACATTTGCCAGTATCCACTGCAGTAAGTGTGGGGCCACATGACCAGGTCTGGCCAATGGAAGGTGATGTGGAGGGATGGGGAGGGTTCTGATGAAACAGTCACCTGCTCACTGCGCAGTACTGTCCATTCTTGTTGATCTTTCGGCCATCAAGAAATATCTTCTCTTGTGGCAAGCCTCAGGCATGGGCACTGTTTGTTACAGCTGATGGGGAGTGTTGCCCTGATGTCAGGCTGTGTCCCTATGTCCACCCTTTCTGAGGATGTCCCAGAGCTCCTTTACGTGGAGGGCACAGCGCTTGCAGGTGCGCTACGCATGCCCTGCTGTGACTGAAGCATCTCCATGCGAGGGCTCATCCCAGGGGCTGTATGGATGAGAGGGGGCGGCCGCTGGCCCTACTGCTTATGAAAGCTGAGAAGGGGAAGACACCCCTGTGTGACATCCAGAGCTGTAGACTGAGGCCCATGTGATGGTAAGGGATGCCCACAGCTGGCATGTCCAGCTGTCACCTCACAGAGTTGGCACAGAGCTTGGCATGTGACAAATTAAAATTCTGCTGTTTTGGAAAATTTGGAAAAAAAATTTCAAGTAGTTTTGATCTAGATTTGGCTGAATCTATGGATGTGGGACCCATGGTCGGGGAAGGCTGACTGTATATCCATCTGGTCTACTTTAAGTTTTGTCTGAAAGTAGTTAATGGAGAGGAAAATGGAAAGAGAATAGTTAAAAGAGCGCTCAAACAGTTTTGAACATATGTAGGTCTTGGGTGGATAACTGGGTGTGCCATGGGAAGGCACAGCCTGGAGAAGGGCTGGGCTCAGCCATGCAGGGGGGGAGAGGACTGAGATCAGCCACGCAGGTGGGAGAAGAGGGCCAGGCTCAGGTGTGTAGGTAGGAGAGGAGGGCCGGGATCTGGTGTGCAGGTGGGCAGAGGGGGCAGGGTTCTGGTGTGTAGGTGGGGAGTAGGACTGCGATCAGGTGTGCAGGTGGGGAGAGGAGGGCCGAGATTAGGTGTGCAGGCTGGAGGAGGAGCAGCACACTCACCTGGGCTAGTGTGAGGAGTGATTTGGTCCCTTTCCTCAGGCCAGGTTCCCAAACATTCTGTTCTCAAAAACCACAAGTGCTCTTAAAAGTGAATGAGGTTCCCCAAGAGCTCTATGTATACGGGTTTTCTCTGTGCATATTTACCTCATTAAAGACACACAGGAGAAGTTTAAAACTCACAAAGCTATTCATTCATTTAGGAACAATAAGCTCGATTACATGTTACCACACATAACATATTTTAAGAAGAATAATTTTATATACCTCCCCCATCCCTGTGTTTTACCTTTCAGGAAATGTGTTTAATGTTTGGCTTAAACGAAGACAGCTGGATTCTCAGAGCCCCATCCAAATTCAATCTGTCACAATATGCTGTTGTGTTTGAAATATATGAAGAAAATATGGCTCCACGCATATATATAGTTAGAAAACAGAGGACTATTCTGAGTATTTTTCCAGCTTTTTAAAAAGTGATTGTTGGCTTTCTGCTTTGACACAAAACAAATCAACAAGTGGTTGATTTTTAAAGGTTAGCTGCAGTGTGGGGTTGGAAGCGTATAGATAACTTTTCCTCTTGTGTTCCACAAAGACGTGTCCTTGAGTGGACTTGTCGCCCCACATGTGGGTTGGAGCGGGTCAGGCTGCCTGTTGTCTGTCATCTCCCTGCTCATCACGGTTCCTCCCGTGTCCCTAGTGTTACTCCTCACTCCCACTAATGACACCGCCTGCTGCGTCCAGAATCCTGACAGCTGCCAAGCTCAAGGTAGAGGACCCACGGGTCCCCAAATTCTTGTGTTTCCTCAGAAGCTGGGTCTCTATGATTGGCAACAAGCACTTCAGTCGTTTGGAGAAGAAACTTGGCTTCCCGTGTTTTGTGGAAATGTCTGGTAGATCCCCAGGTGTGAATGACCACGTTTGTCTCAGCTGCTCTTCCTAGGGTGAGCATCTCTGGGGGAAGAGCTCCGCCTGAGACCCATGAACTCCTCGGCCTGCGGCAGGACTGCTGTTCCGTTGGATGACGGAACGGGGCAGCACTCATGTTTCAGTGCTGCCCCGTGCGGCCCAAGGCCACGCTGCCTTCACAGCCACACCTCTTCCGTTGTGGTGGGACATCTGTGTCACAGCAGGGACACTGTGGGTTGCTGGCGGGGGTCTGTCCACCAGGCTCAGGGGGCTGGGCTATGGGTGGCTCTTCCTGATGTGGCTTCATTGTCTGGCACAAGAGGCCTCGTGGCTGCTTCTGCCCGGGAAGAGGGCCACAGCGCCTCACACAGAGATGGGGTGCCCTCGTTGGAAGTGACACATGTCATGTCCACTCCAGCCCCCTGGCTCCTGTGGGACAAGTGCCTTGCCTCCCTGTGCAGTAGGGGAGCCCGTGGTCTGCCCACTTGTCTGCCCAGACAGCTGGGCTCCTTGTGCCATGCAGTCCTTCCTGGGGGGGTGGTGCTCAGCTACCCAGCCCCCTTGGCCGTCCCACCCTATGGCCACTCTCTCCCTCTAAGCACCATCCTCCTCTGTACCTGCTGCTGTCACCCGGGTCCCTGTTGGTCCTGACGGTGTACCTGCCTGAGGAGGGGCTTGTGTCTCGCCTTTTGCACCTGCTGGATGGCCACATGGACGATGTCTTGCTTTCACATCTGGAGTCTCCACCTGCTCCACGGGGAAGCTCCTCGTCCCTCCTGGACCTCAGTTTACTCTCTCTGTGAAGGAGGAGTCAGGTGATAGCTCCTGAGTCCCGCCGTCCCCGTTGCACCTTGGAGCTGCCTGGTGATCGTACAGTGGGGACTTCAAGTGTCCGTGGAGTGCTGCTTGCCCACCAGGTTCCCTCACAGCCCATGGCTCCTGGAGCCATCAGTGCCCACGTCAGGTGGTGCTGCCTATCTCTCTCTGTCTCTGTATCTCTGTCTCTTCTGTCTCTGTCTTGTCTCTGTCTCTCTGAGTATTTATTTAGGATCGCACTCTGTGGTGGTGAAGCTTGGTTGTATCAACTTGAATGGCTTGGGAGCTGCCTGGAGGATCAGTGAAGCTCCCTTCTGGGCTTGCCTGGGTCATGGAGGCATGACCTTGGTTCTATATCTGGTCCCTGGCTTCTTCCTCTCCTGGGCTGTTCCCCCACTCTGCTTGCTGGCCTCTATGAACTAAGCATCCTTGCTCCTCCATGCCCTTCCACCATGATGCTCCTGAGCTAGCCAGCCATGGACTGAACCTGTGACACCCTGAGCCAGGTTGAACCCCTCCCACTCTAAACTGCAGATGTCAGGTGTTGTCTCCCTGATAGGAAGGTGACTAATGCACAGCCCGTGTGCCTGCCTTCCTGATGGTGCTTGAACACAGGCACCGGGGCCACCAGGTCTGCGGTCTCACATGGCCCCTCTCCTGCTGCAGTGAAGACCTGAGCTGCAGGTGCTCCAGGGAGGGATCCTGTGGGAGGGGTGGGTGGCTCTCCCTGTGGTCACCATGGTGACTCTGTGTGGTCAGGCCACACCTGCCTGTTCAGCACCAAGTCCTGAGTCTGCCTGAACTCTTCTGGGAGCCTGCCTTGGTGCCCTGTGCCTCCTGGGGCCCTCCTGTCCTCTTCCTGCATGGGAGCCAGCCAGGTTTAGTCTGACCCTTGGGGACATGGGAGTCTGGTCATCACTCAGGGGCCGGTGAGCCCCTCGGCTGTGTCCTCCTGTGCTCCAAGGCTGTAACAGGTTTTCTCTGTGGTGCAGCTCAGACAGGGGCCCTGGGCCTCAGGGAAGTGGGATGACCTCATGCCCAGAGACGGGGTACACCTTCGGGTTTCCTGAGTGCTGTTCCTGGGAGCTCCAGATGAGGGGATTTGTCCCTGTGGGCAGGGACTTCCAACTCTGCTCTGGTTCCTGGACACCAGCAGCCATGTTGCCCCGGCATTTTATTTTGGGGTCTGAGCTCCTTGGAGCTGTTGTTTGAGGAAGTCCAGGCTTGGGAGGCAAAATGCAGGCTGGCTCAGGGATGACACTCCAGTCCTGAAACATCCTGGCAGCTGAGACCACCTTAGGTGGGAACTTGGGCCTTGGAACGGTCTGCATAGAAGGCAGCGTCGGGCACCTCAGTCCTGAGCAAAGCTGCACGTTGGTAGCTGTCGGGAGGGGTCGGCATCAGAGGACCCGAGGTGTGCGCCTGGCCTTTCAGAGCTGCTGTATGGGGCAGCGCTGTCGGCCACACACTCCTGGGGTCCTTGCTGTCCCTGAACTGTTTCCGGGTCACAGGGATGGGCCATCATTAGAGTCCCTAACCTGCATTATGGGCCCACACACACTGCTGTCACCACCAAAGGGTTGGCAGAGCACCGAGCCAGGTGAAACTCGGACCACTGGGTCCCCACATCACTCGCCTGGCTCCCCATGTCCTTCCGGATGCCGCACTCCCAGGTGCAGGCACAAAGCTTCCCATCACAGAGGTGACAGCTCTGAGTCACCACATGTGACAGAGGGTGGCAGAGGGAAGCTGGGAGAGGGACATCTCTGGGATGTCACCCTCACCAAGAGCTGTAGGGCACAGCTGCCCCCCCTGCCCTGCTGGGTTTCCAGGGTGCAGGGGAAGAGAGGTGCCCAGGACATACATGGTCCCCAGCACCGAGCACTGTGTCCAGCACTGAGGTGGCTGCTTTTAGGCCACGGAAACAAGAGGCCGGGTATCCCGGAATCATTCAGGAGCCTTGGACTGCAAGTCCTCAGGACTCATCCCAGAGAGGCGGGGCCCCAGGCTTTGGGTGGATCTGGAATCTCCACATCTGGGTGACTGGAGGCAGGCAGGCACGTTGCCCTGGGGGGCTGCCCTGGCGCAGAGCACTCTGACCACCAGGGTGGCTGCATCCGCCCAGGGCCTGTCCTGGCTACCGGACCTCCTGCTCACGTGGCCTGTCTGTGTGGGTGCAGGGGGAGCCCTAGCTGTGCCTCCTGCCCCCCGGCTAACCTCTTTGGCACGCTTTTGGGTTTTGCTTTCCGGCAGGAAAGGAGGCAGGCACCGTCTAGGAAATGGGTGTGTATGCTTACATCAGATCTCTGCTGCTGCTGAACAGCCGTTCCCCAGGGATCCCTGCGCCCGGCTCTCTGAGACACTCTCTCTTTCCTCTGCTCCATGTATGCGTGCGCGTCGTGCCTGTGCAGGAGATGTGTGGAGACAGAGACAGGGTCCATAGGAGCTGGGCGTCCTCACGGCCCTCAGCCACGGCTGAGGGAGGGCCCGCTGTCCTGTTGCCTGCCAGTACCCGGTTGCTGCTCCTCTGGTCATTGTTGAACAAGCTCTGGGCAAGGTTTCCCCGCTGCCTGGAGAGAGGTCAGGACCAGGAGCTGCTTCCCAGTGCAGAGCCGGAGTCCGGGTGTCTCCGGCGAAGAGGGTTGGTTCCTGTCTCTGAGTCCAGGACCTGGTCCCTCACTTCTGGAGTCTCCACTGACGGGACCTGCTTCAGAAACACCCCACGGATCACCAGAGCCTACGCGGGATGCTCAGAAACCCTCAAGCCAGGGCTGCGAACTCCTGAGGAAGCGACAGCTCCTGGGCACGGAACCTGCGGCTGCTGCCTCCTCGTTCCTACTGGTGACTGTCAGCAGCCTGTCCCGTGCCCCGGAGTGACCTCTGCGCTCCTCCTTGGAGCTGACCGATCTTTCAGGTTCTCCGCTCTGTGGATCCCTTTTCTTATGTGTTTGGGAGGAGGTGGCTACAAAGATGAAGAGGGCTGAGAGATTGGCAGCTCCCCTCCCTGCTTGGGAATCGTCCCAGCACCCTTTGAGGCCCTTGGACCAAAGGGGAAATACGCTTTTCCTGGATGCGCGGGTTCTTTAACGGGAAATGCTTTTCCTCCTTTCTGTCTCCCGGTGTAACTCTTTCCCCGCCCCTCCATGCGCAATAGCTCATCCACTCAGGAGACCTGACTTCCGCAGAATGACTGTAAATCCAGGTGCCCTGGCCTTCACTCCTGGAGCTCCAGATTGGCCCTTGGCTCTGGGGCAGGAGGCCGTGTGGGTTGTCATGGGAAGGCGGAGTGGCCTGGGACCAGCAGCATCGCAAAGCCTTCAGGCTGAGGCCCCCCTGAGTGTGTGTGGCCCCTTCTCAGCTGCCCTCCTCCCCTCCCGCCCTGGCCTGAGCCATCTTCTGAGGATGCACTTTTGCCACCCTGAGGGATCCTTCCCGAAGTCTAGCCCCGAGGAAGCTCAGCCACAGGGAATGTGTTGGGCCCCCTAGCTCTCCGAGCCTGGTGCCGCTCAGTCCACGTTTCCCAGCCTCCCTTTCCTCCTTGCTGTCTGAGGCTGGGCTGAGGAGCAGCCGTGGAGCCCACCTCTTCCCAGATGTGGCCTTCAAGGCTCCCTGAGACAAACCAGAATCAGCTAGCGGCGGGGCACCCAGGGACACGGAGTCCTAACCCGTGGCTGAGCAAGGCCTCGGCACTGCTGAAGGGGCATTAATCCTCATTTCACACGGGGAAAACAGCGGGGAAGAAAAGCACGCTTGCAATTTCATGTAACTAAATGTCATCCCACGCTGCCCGGATTGTTGCTCGATCGAAAGCAGCGGGGCTTGTGCTGAGGGGGATGAGAGGGATTGCATAACCCGGTTCATCACCCTCTGCTTCTATTTATCATAAAATCATTTACAGCGCCATAAAACGTGTTAATTTGGGCAGCCGGTGATGTATGTCTTTGATTTAGGAGCTGACATTTCTGCCCAGTGGCTGCTCAGCGTGGGCTCTGCAGCCCTGAGCGGAGATGGCAGAAGTAATCACACTGGCCTCGGCGGTGGCAGGCTTGTTGGCGGTGACGTGCCGGGGCTCGCAGGCCTCTCTGCAGGGAGCCTGCAGTGGGGGAGGCACCAGGAGACCTGCGGTACTCTGGGTGCTTGGTACACGGGGAGGGCCTGGGTTCCACGCAGCGCTACCTGAAGGCTGGGGAGGAGGGCAACACTGGCCGACTCCCTTCCTCCCCAGGAGGGGATTTCAAAGTTAAATATTAAAAACTCCTAGCGTGGCTTCCCTCGGAGGGCACTGGCTGCTTCACGCATGCCACCACCTCAGTACTTATTTACTGAGCACCTATTACATGCTTGGGCTGCGCAGTGTAGCCAGGGAGGAAGTCATGCGCAAGGCGGGTGTGGCTTCTGCCGGTGGACTCCTCCTCCGGGTCCAGAGTTGGGCCTCCTTCCCAGATGTGTCAAGGACAGATAGGAGAAGAAAGGGTGCAGGGGTCAGCTGCAGCCCCCACCCCACCTCTTGCCAGTGCCCTTGGATCTCCAGTGATCCCGTCCCTCAAAGGGGGAGACGTGAATCGGCCATGGGCACAGGCTCGTGCACAGGTGAGTGCCCCAGAGAGTGGATGGGTTGTCCTGGTGGCTTTGGGACTGGAGGACCCCAAAGCTCGGGTCTCCCACTTGCAGAAAATCTGCTCCTAAAAAGCGCTCCCTCTGTTTCTTCCCTTTCCCTTTCCCTTTCCTCTCCACTCCGGGCTGGTTCTCTTTCCTTACCATGGGCTTCTTTTTATTCATTTGAAAGGTAAAACGCCAATGCCCCCCGGAACTCCATCTTTTCTTCCACCCCTCCCCCCAGTTTATTAAAAAAGCTAAAGGCACAGCAAATCATTTTTACGAGCAATTAAATGCCCCCCGATGTGCAAGCGGTGAGCCCCGCTGATGAATGGCTCCAGGCCAGGTTGGGGTCTGATTCCCGGGTCCGCCTGCCCCCACCCTGGCTGGACCCCCGGCCGTGCCCTGGGACCCCAAGATAAGTGTTTCCATTCATCAATCTCAGGAGGAACTGTGGTTTATATTCCGGGCACCAAGCGTTTTTATTTGCCAATATTTTCTCTTCTCCACGAGAACCGTCGGTTCATAACTTTCATTATTGCGCAGTATTATTTACAGATCCTGGCGTCAGGGAAACCAGCTGGGGGAATATTTGTTCACACAGCCTTGGCCCCCAGGCACCCCCTAAAAGCTCTAAATAAACTTTCTGCCGAATCTGAAGGCCAGCATCCATCAGGCTTTGGCACGAGTGTGAGATGGAGAGGCTATTTCATTCCCGTTTTCGGAACATTTACTCTTCATTTCGCTGGTGTCCAGCTTTCTGTAGAAGGACCCGCTGGGGCGGACCAGACACATCGCTTCTGGACAGGCGGCTCTGGGGCCCATTTCCGCTGCTGCGTCCATGGGCTACGTGTCCAGGCCACGTGAACTCCTCAGGTGCCTCCTGTCCATCAGGGTTACGCAGAGATTATCGATTTAAAACCCAATATGAAAGCCAGTGCTCTGACAGCATGTTCCCCAGAGCTTAGATTGATTTATTCAGGCAGGCTTACAAGAGCCCAGTTTAAGTCACCCGTGTGACCAGTCAACTGTATGTAAAACAGAACGTCGTGAGAGATGGGAAAATCCGAGGTCTATGGTCGCACTGGCTCTGTGACCCCAACAGGGGACCGCAGCTGACCGTCTCCATGTCGCAGCCATGGAGGGAGTGGCTGGGTGTCCTTCCTGACCTTGCCATCTCCGGGATGAGCCTCCTCCTGTGCCCCGAGCCCACCCCAGGGACAGGGTGATGGAAGGTCAGAGGCAGCTCAGCCAGCCCCGTGTCCCCTCCCCTCCCCACCTGGAGATCCAGCAGCAGAGGGGCAGGAAGCCCCCTCCAGACGTGAGCTCTACCAACCTGGGGCTCTGGGGAGACTGTCTCACACTCACGGGGCGCACTGCGGGTAGGATGTGGAGTGTGAGCGCCGCAGGCAGAGCTCAGCACAGCTGCTTCCTGACTTGGAACATGACCTGCTCAAGAAGATCCCCAGGGACCTCTCAGGACAAGGCGGTACAGGGACGCTAGGGGAGCTGAGACCTGCTGGAGCTCCTCCAATGCTCCAGGGGGCGCCCTCTGAGCTGCTGTCACAGAAGAGGGGCAGCTGACAGCAGGCTGCTCTGCCCTGGGGGCCCTGAGATCGGGTGAGGGAGACCCCCAAGGGATGCCGGCCCAGCGCGCGGGGTTGCAGTGTCAGCGAGGGTTCTCCAGGGGGGTTTTCTGGTGTTGTTGGGGCCTTCACCAAGGCCGAGCCTGGGCTCTGGTTGGGGCTGTGCTTGGCTTGCACCTGTTGGTACAGGGTTGGAGGTAAGGTCACAAAGTGGGAAGCTCTCTCAGGGAGTCTGGCCCTAGCAACTTGGGGCCGATGTGCACACAAGTTGGTGCTTTGCTTCCAAGATTGTTACTGGAGATAATAGTGCAACTTCTAGAAGTGAGACTTCTAGAAGGCTGCATTGGAAGGGATGTCCTCCCGGCCCATCACTGTGGACGGGGTGTCCCGGCCTGTGTAATTATTTCTGAGTGCCCTGAGGGGGGAGACGTTGTTCCCACATACACACTAGTGTGTGCAAAGTCTCATGTGTCATCTGTGCTTTGATAGCTCGAGGTTGGTGTGAGGGCGCTGTGATGTCAGCCCGGGAAGTCTCTGCTCAGTGGCATTGTCCTGGGAGGAGTCACCCCACGAACCTGTGTAAAGAAGACGGTGGCTCTTTGTTCCTCTTCCACCCCCTCTTCACCGCTCTCTCTGCCCCTGTGCCCGGTGTCTCTTTAGCCCAGGTGTCCACTGGGTGTCCTCTCCCATCCCTACTTCCTGCACCCTCTTAGCTCACGTCTGGTTTGGGGCTAGCGTCAGCCTTTTAAGCAAGGCACAGCCTGGAGGTGTAGGGTGGGCATCAGGTTTCCAGGGGGCCACGGCTGACCTACCTGACCCCCTCCAAGCCCCATACTGCCCGGCTTCCTGCTTGTCCCCAGCCAGAATGACAGAGGGATGCGGCACAGGGAGGTGGGGCAGTGGGCAGGGTGTGGGGCCTCCTACCCTCCCTGGCACCCCACGGACAAGGCTGGGCGCCCTCCCGACACCCCATTCCCCGTGGCTTTCTTGTCCTCAAACACCCAGCCTGGCCATACTCCACCTCGCGCTTCCTCACGGCTACTGACCCTGGAAAAATTCAGGTGAAACCGCACTGTGAAGCAGATGGAGGTGCCTGTTTGGAAGGAATTTTCCATTTCATTGCCTTGATAGCTTTTAGAGGCTCCTGCTCACCCCCCAGGGTGACTTTGTGCTAAGGAGCCTCAGGAGGCGCTCACCTCAGGCTCCCAGCAGCCCGGGCTCCCTTCCTCCCCTGGACAGGAGTTCTGTGGTTGGAGAGGGACGAGGCAGGAAGAGCGGTGGGAAGACCTGCTGCAGGGAAGTGAGGCCGGGAAGGGCGGCCCTGCCGTGGCCAGGTGGGAGGGCTCCGAGTTCCAGTCCAGGTGCTGCAGAAGAAACATCACTATCGCTTTGTCCTCCGCTGTGACTTGGGCCAGAGCCGCAGCTCAGCGGTCTCCACATCCTGGAAGCCATGGAAGGATTCTGCTCAGGGGAGACCAGACTTTGGGGTGGGAGGTGCTGGGGATAAAGGGCGCAGAGAGGGTGGCTGTGGATAGGACATGTCTCTATCACCAGCGGTAAGGGTTGGACACAAACATCCTTCCAGAGAGGTGAGGTGGCAGCAAATTCTTTTTTTTTTTTTTTTTTTTAATTATAGCAGCTTTATTGAGGTAAAATTCACACACCATAGAATCCACCCATTTGACATGTGCATTTCAGCAGTCTGTAGTACATCCACAGAGCCGGGAAACTGTCACAGTCCATTTCAGAGCATTTTCCTCGCCTCCGAAGAGGCACCTGTTAGCCTCACCTGCGGGTTCTCTCCTTGCAGCTGCACCAGGCTTCCGGTCAGCTGGTCTCCATGGACTGCCGTTCTGAACGCTCATCTCAGCCGTCCAGACTGCCGCAATCAAACTCCTCAAACTGAGGCATGTATTAACGGAGGATTTGTTTCTCCCAGTCCTGGAGGCAGCCGGGCCCGGGCCCGGTGAGGGCCGTCGTGGACCACACCTTCTCGCCGTATTGCTGTGGCCGCCTTCGGACGGCACCGATCCCATTCACGGGGGTAGAGCCTTAATCAAGAAACGAGAAGTAGGGATCAGAAAAGAGGAATATACTTGCCAGTGTTAAAGAGAAACAAAGCAGTGTCCAGAGATGCCATAGCCAAGGACAAGCACAGGCCGTGGGCTGGGGGCCGGGTACTGATGGTGCCCAGAGCGGGTGGTCATGGTGCCGGCTCCTAATGACCCTCCAGGAAAACAGTCACCAGGAAGGTCAGCTCCGAGGAGCGCACGGTGCCGAGGTCAGGAGCGCGCAAGTGAAACAGATACGAGCGGGGATTGGCAGTCGCAGGGCTGGGAAGAAAGAGTCGCCCAGCACAACCAGGAGGTGCTGAGAATCTGGAAAGCGAGCGGGCTCCAGGCCGTGGGGAGAGCGCGGTCTGACCACAGACAGGAGGCTGAAGTCATGGCAGAGAGGGAGCACCGCACCCACCAGCCGGAAACAGCCGGAGCGCCCAGGGGCTGGCGGAGGCGGGAAGGGTCCTCCCCTCGGGCCCCCAGAGGAGTGCGGCCCTGCCCACGCCCGGACTCCAGACTCGCAGCCTCCGGGGTTGCGCGGAGCACCCTTTGCGGTTTGCAGCCACCTGGTTTGTGACTGTTCCTCACCACCGCCGGGGGTGTGACCTGGCCTGGCTGCCCAGCGTGAAGTTCACTCAACCTCCGTCTCTGTGCCTTTGGCTGTAGCCGGGGTGATTAAGCAACAGCCGTTTGTCTCTCACAATCTGGGGCCGGAAGTCTAAGGTCAGGGTGACCTTGTAGAGACCGACGGACTCTTGGGCTCCTGTCCCTCGCTCATCATGAGGACATGGCCACCGTGACCGCGTGATACCTCGGCACCGGGATTCAGGCCTCAACACAGGAACTTGGGGGGTCACTTCCTGTCTGTAGCCCTCGCCTACATACGTTATTTAAAAAATCAATATACTGCTCCCACCGTAACAAGGAGACTCGGGAGGAGAGTAATTTATCAGGACACGATTTTCAGCATTTCAGCGCGCATCAGCCGGTGGAGGGTGATGTTTGCAGATTGGAACGGTCGTGTTGCTTTAGCTCCTAACACCCCACAGGGAGCGGCTGTCACTGCGCGTTCCCCCACAGTGATGAGCTCGTGGGGAAGGGCTCCACTCCTTGGGGTAGGCACGGGGAGCACTCGGCACTCGGCAGCACCTGGGCACATGAGCATGCCGAGTGGGGCTGGGGACAGAGCAGGAGGGTGGCTATGGCAGGGCTTGGTCCTGGGCACCTTCTCTTCTCCTTCAGCCCTGGCAAGCCCAGCAGCCCCTCGGGTCCTCCTCCAGCACAGGGTGACAGCTGCTGCCATCAAAGGGCTAGGGACAGGGTGGCACTGCAGGCTGGGGATCTGATTGAGCCCATCCAGAGCACCCAGCAGTCCTTCGGCTCTCACCCACCTGGAGACAGAGGAGGGAGGCCGGCCCGCAGACACTCAGCTACCTGGGTGGCTGTTGGGGGGACCAGGCCACTTTAGGTCTGGAGGGGACAGACACGCAGGCTTGCCAACTCTGAGCTCCTGGCGGGGGCTCCTCTAGCCCCTCTGTCTGCATGCTGAAGACTGCGAAGGTTGGCAGTGAGTGGCCAGGCTTCCCTGGGGCCTGTGTCCTGCATGAGTCTGTCATCGCAGTCCCTGGACATCCCTATAGCAGGGTGGGTCAGGGCTGGGAGTGGCGTTCGCATACCCTGCTGAGGCCACAGAAGCCCTGGGTACGGCCACCCTGACTTATGCTTTACATGCTGGGGAGTAGGGACCCACCGTGGGACACCTGCTGCCACCACAGGGCCGGGCACAGAAGGGCACCCTGAGTCTGGTCTGAGCCCCTCGCTGCTTCCTCCGTCTGGACTGCCTCCTGCCTACCTTGTCTCCTGCGGGCCCTGGCAGTGCACTGCATGGCTCTGAGCCACCCTTGGAGACCAGGTTGACATCCTAGAAGCCCACAGGAGCGACCTCAAGGTGGTTGTCCAGACACCCAGGTCTTCAGCAGAAAGTGTCCCAGATGCTGGCTCTGGTTGGAGTCAGGACAGGGAGCCCTGCTGTTCCCTGACCCTGTTCCTGCAGCCCTGCCTCCCCGCAGTGGGCTAAGGATCGTCCCGCCTCTCACTAGGCCTTTGTGGAGAGACGGTGCCCTCAGCATAGTGGCGCTCCTCGGGCTGGGGGCTCTGGGTCTCCCCGTCTGCCCCACCCCAGCTCCAGAGATGCCTGAGCTGGAGACAGGGCAGGGGCAGCTCTCAGCCAGCCTTGCATGGCAGGAGGACCAGAGGGCTCAGGAAGGGTGTGGTGAGTTCAGAGAGATTGGGTCGCCCTTCCTGCAGCCCACTCCCCAACCTGGCCATGCTGGAGGCCTTGAGGCAGGACATGTGGGGGCAGAGCACCCCTGAGACCTTGCTGTGGCTGCAGACCAACGAGTGCCCCGCTCCTGGGCTTGGCATTGCCCTCCCAAGCTGTCTGGCCTCACTTCCCCTCTAGCTGCTGCTCCCCGGGCCCTGGCACCCCCAGCGTCTCCTTGAAGAAAGGCTCTCCATCCCTGGAAGATGGGACCCAGAGCCGCAAGGGCAAGTCAAGGTCACCCGGGCCAAAGGCCATCTTCCTGGACAAAAGGCTGTCTGCGGTCTGGGGAGTGGATGCTGACAAAGGGGCGGGATCCCGCTTCTGTTCCTCTGATGTCCCCTTCCCCAGGCTCAGGGTCTGGGGTCTCACTCCCTCCCCCGCCTGGCTCTGGAGCCCATCCCCCCAGCACAGGTGCACTTCCTGCTGCCGACCTCTCACAGCTCTTGTGTCTGGGCTCCAATTCTGGGTCCCGTGCCCCATGTCCTGGGTTAGCATGGGGTGCTGCTGCTGCAGTGTTGCCTGGTGCCCCTGAGAGACTCTTGCTTGGGGGAGGGAGCAGGCTTTAGAAGAACCTGGTTTGTCTGGGTGCAGGCAGGCCCTCTCTGTAGAGGCAGTGGGCACTTTGGTGCCCTCGCAGTCACCCTGCAGCTCTACCCAGCAGAATCCTTTGTTCCTTCCCAGCTGCCCGCAGAGATGGAGCTCGGTGGCCCCTCTCTGCGCTGATCCTCACTTGCCAGGTTTGAGGTGCTCAAGCGCTTCCTGACAGCTGGGACAGCTCTTCACGAAAATACTGTCTTTCTATCCTGGTTCTTTCCAGCTCACTCTGGCTCCCCAAAGCTTCAAGCCATTGGCCCCTTGGGAGATGAAGCTGCTGGCAGAGCCCTGAAATGAGAGGCAAGAAAGGCAGCCATAGCCTCTTGCAGCTGAGGATGGTGCAGACCAAACAGCAGGCAGCCATGCACGTGCTGGGCTGTGTGTATGTGTACATGCGTGTGAGCACTGTGCATGCATATACTGATACGCATGCATTTGCAAATGTACAGTGCATAGATGTATGCACACATGTGAAGACTGGCATGTACATTTGCACACACATGTACTCATGCACACATGTGAATGAGCATGCATGCAAGTGTGCACATCATGCAAACACCTTGGATGTGTTCACGTTTGTCTCTATTCTGCATGCATTTGTACATGAATATGTGCATGCATGTATCCATACACACAGTGACACAGCATGTCTAGTGTGTACATGTGTGCATGCATGTGTGTATATGTGTGTATATATGTTGGGTGCTTCCAGGGAGAAGGCCTGTAAAACTCTCTCCTTGTACCTGGCATTAAAAACCTCAGCACAGACAACTGTCAGGGTAGAAGGAGCCCTGGCCTCTGGGGGTGAGACCTCCAGGGGTGTCATCGGGGAGCAGCTTCAAGGGCTGTGGTATGGGTGAGAGCTGTCATTGTTACTCTGCTTCACAAAGTCCTTATCCCCGCTAGAGTCTTCAGGGTCATATGTTTAATGTGATTATTCTGCAATACTGAGTAGATGACTTATCTTATGAAAACCCTGCTGCCCACAGGTTATTGCAAAACAAGCCAAATCCATCTTTTGCTCTCCATTAGGTCTGAGAGGCATGGGTGCTGCTCTCGTAGTTCATGGGTTAGGAAAATTTACATTTGATTCCTTTTAGAGAATACGGAAGGGGTTGTTATATAACAAGGATCACTGTGCCAAGAAGTGCTGGTTAATTTAAACATTCAAAACTGTAACTTAGAGACTTGAACTAAGTACACTGGGGCTCACAACATCTACCCTCTGACTCATTGGTCAGTCTGGGGTCGAGTGGAAGTGTCAGGAATGATACGACGAAGAGTATCATCTCCTACTCCCAGATAAATGACTGTGTGAGCTGTTGTCTTTCTCAAGCATCTGGGGCAACACACAATGAGGCACCTTCCACGCAGGATTTGGTGTTGGCAAAATCATCACACTCCCCACTTACAGAGACATTCCCTTCTCAAAATAAACCTCCGCTTCTGAGCTTAGAACTGGAGACTTGTGGCCATTGGCTTTGTAGAAGTGTGGGCAGTCAGGCTGTACTTGGACCCGAGTTAACCTAGCCCAAGCTGCCTGGCCCCCCTCAGGAGAAGTCCAGAGGAGGCACCACCCCACTGCAAGGTTGCCCTGTGGCTACTCAGAGGGGGAGGGGCTGTTGATCTCAGCATTGCAAGGAGACTGGGCTACGCTGACTGCTGGGTGGCTGCTGAGGTCTGAATTCCAGCCAGGCCACGTGCCTGGTGCATGGCCTTGCCCAGTTATTAATACTGCATGCCCCAGTTTCCTCACTGTGATCACTGTCCCTGTGTCTTAGGGGTGTTGTTGGAAAGAGATGAGTGACTATGTATTAGGCACTTTAAAGCAATGCAGGCACTTAGCAAACACCTGCTGATGCTGCTTTGTGGTTGTCATCGTATCATCACCACTGTCACCACTCGCACCACTGTAATCTGCA